>NC_141928.1:21604186-21907216 GCF_057802395.1 Ceratotherium simum simum
TCACCCCTCCAGCCTCAGTTTCCTCATCTGGAAAACGGGGATAATAAGAGACACCACAGAGGAGGAGAGAGGATTAAACGAAGTCATGCATGTGAAGTGCTGAGCACAGAGCCTGGGACTTAGGAAATACGTGGTACATTGAGTGACCAGTTAATTGAGTGAGTTGTTATTATTATCTGCATATTGTTCGTGGGAGTAGTATTCTTGTCACTGTGCCAGGCTGCCTCTCACAGCTCCCTGTCCTTTCCCACTGGTGAATTTTGTTTCCTGCCAGATGCTGGTTGAATTTCCAGCAAGTGATTGAGTTAGATTATCCTGTGGTTGGTAGGACTGTTATTACAATTCTGTGATAGAGACTGTTTTAGTCCACACAAAGGATATATGGGGAGGTTTGTTTTCGTCTTTAGTGTTTAGAGGGGGCTGCTGCAGACTACCGCGGCCATCTGGATGTTCCTGGGCCCCTCTTGCTCGCTCCCCCTAGAATCTTTGTGTCCTGGAGCTGGAAGGACCAGGTAGGGGTAGGGACGGGGGTGGGGACTGACCCCAGGGCACCCAGTGAGCTGGGCTGGAGCCTGGGCGTGTAGACCCCAGGCCAGGCCTGGCTTGTTCCAGGCCCTGAAGGCAGAGCTTGGAGCAGGGGGTCCATCCAGTTTGGAGGCGGGAGCTGCCCACTGTGTCCTCAGCTGACCTCACTGACCTCCTCAGGTCTGAGCCCTGTCCCTCAAACCCCCATGTCTGAAGGTACATACCCTCTCTGGAAGGGTCTCCATAAAGTGGCCCCTATGCTGCTCCGCCTCCCCAATAGTCTAACTAAAATCTGAGTCTGAGCCCGTCTCTCTCCCTCTTAAAGCCCAGGCTTCTCAGCCTGGCTCATGGCCCCACGCGGGCTCATCTCATCCCTTCCCCTCCCTCCCTGCCACACTCCAGCCAAACAGAACCCTGCAGTGACCTCAGGGGACCGTGCTCCGTCCTGTTTCTGAGCCTTTGCATGTGCTCTTGCCCTGATGACCCCCTCAGCCTGCAGGGCTTGGCGGTCATATTTCTGGAAGGCTCTGCCTGAGGTCAGGCTCCCAGGAAGGGACTCTGAGACCAAGATTTCCCTGGAAGAGGTTTATAGGAGAGAGCCTGTGTGAGAGAGAATGATGACTCCGCAAAGACCTCCATCTCCTAATCCTCGGAGCCTGTGAAGATGTCACTTTCCATGGCAAAAGAGACTTTGAAGATGTGATTAAGGATCTTGAGATGGAGAGAGTCTCCTGGATTATCCAGGTGGGCCCAGTGTCATCACAGGTGTCCTTAGAGGAAGGAGACAGAAGTATCAGAGTCAGAAAAAGGTGATGTGATGCTGAGAACAGAGAGAGGGATCGGAAGATGCCACCTGCTGGCTTTGAAGATGGAGGATGGGGCCATGAGCCAAAGAAGGCAGGTGGCCTCTAGAAGCTAGAAAAGGCAAAGAAACGGGTTCTCCCTAAGAGCCTCTAGAAGGAATGCAGCCCCATCCACCCACTTTAGACTTCTGACCTCCAGAACTTTTAAGATAGTATGTCTGTATTGTTTAAGCCACTAAGTTTGAGGTCATTTATCACAGCAGCAAGGCAGCACCCTGGATCAATGCTGTGAAGGCATGAGTGGCGCAGGCCTGGGCAGAGGGAGGAGTGGGCCTCCATGCCATCACTGCAGAGGCCTCCACTGGTTCCCCCCGGAGCTCTGGAGCGAGGGTGGTCCTGCAGACCTGTCCTGAACAGAGACAGGGGTCTGGCTTTTGCCCGCCCCCATCAACCAGTCATTGGATGGGAGCTGCTCCAGGGAGGGCAGGGACCGTAGATGAGGCAGTTCCGGAAGGGACTCAGCTGTGAGCCAGCAGCAGCCAACACTCCTAGCCCCAGGGCACTTCCCGAGGGCAGGGACCCAGTCGGATTATCCTCTGACTCAGACTTGGGGCTTCCTTAGCATCTGGGTGGAATACCAGCGATGGCTCGCATCTTCAAGGCCTGTCTGAGCCTATGCAGCCGCCCGTGTTCATTGTCTCCCTTGAGGAAGGCCTCCTCCTTCTTCCCAGGTCATACCTGCGTGAGCTTAGCCCGATGGCTTGCCCGAGAGGGCCATTGTGAAGATAGTAACAACAGTCACGTTTTCTGAGTGCCTCTGCCGTGCACGCACGATTCTCAATGCTCCACGTAGATGGACCCATTCATCCCTCACAACAACCCAGTGAAGTGGGTGTGATCGTTTCTCCATTTAATAGATGAGAAAACTGAGACACAGAGAAGGCCAGTAAGTTGCCCAGGGTCATGCTGAGATTCAACTTTGACAGTCTGGCTCCAGAGCCTGCACACATAGATCCCTCCCAAATGCACAGACCCGCACGTGATAGGGGACCAGGGTGGGCCTTGAACCCAGGTCACCTCACACCTGTCCCAGCCCTGGAGCTGTACTGTGGCGGGAAGGGACAGATCACAGGGGCCGGGTCGTTATTCCCAAGTCCGACCTCAAGTGTCCTCAGAGCCTGCTGTTTCTGGAACATCTGTCTCTGACCCTCCTGGGTGACCGCTAGCCACTCCCCTGAGAGCTCTGTGGGCCTCGGGGGTGCTCTCCTTTCTAATGCGGTCATCCTGTCTGAGGAGCAAACTGGCAACTGGCCCTGGCCTAAGGGGGCTGGGCCGCCCCATTGGGCAGCAGCGCCTGGCACTGTCCCACTGGGGACAGGCCTCCCTGACGTGCCTCAGAGTATGCAATCTCAGGACCAAACCCCGTGGAGTCGCTCTGTCTGTTGGGCTCTCTCCCGACGATGGTCTGCCAGCCGGTAGGGGTCCGCTGTGGCTGTGTGGACTTCTCTGGTTTTGTCATGTGCAAAACATATATCCAACAATGGCTAACGTTTGTCGAGCATTCACAGCGGGCCGGAGACTAGCCTACGTTTGTCTCTTAATCTGACCCACGCCACAGTAACCTTATAAGGCAGACACTATTTTCATCCTCGTTTTATAGGTGGGGAGGCTGAGGCACAGAGAGGTTAAGTAAGTTGCCCAAGATCACACAGTTTGGACTTGAGTCTGTCCTCTTCGCCACCTCCACGCCGAGCTCCAGGGTGGAGAATGAAGCGAGATAGTACGCGTAAAACGCTGCTCCCGGTGACTGATAGAGATCCCCTGATAACTCCTGGATGGGCGACTCTTCGGAAATAGAAAGCTGGTTGGTTGGCGTCCCTAACTCCGTGACATTGGCCCTGCCCCTGCTGTGGGCAGTCACACCATGCTCTCTTTGGGTCCCTTACATGTCACTGGGTCTTAACTTGTTGCAGGATGTTTTCTGTCCCAGGGTCTCATAGTTTCTAGCTGTTCTGGCCCCGCTCCTCCTTTTCCGTAAATTCCCCTTTCATGTCCGAGGCACACTTAACCTGCAGGTCCCTGCGGGCTCCGTCATGGATTGCGAGGCCTCCCTGGTCTGCCCCAGCCTCTCCTGCCTGTCCTCCCTAGTCCCTCCATCCCCTAGCACTCCTGACATGGCCTCAGTGCTCACCTCCACGGTCCCGAGGGAAGCATGCTCCCCTACTGCCGAGCAGTGACACAGGCTGTCCCATGTCCCTGAATGCCCGTCTCGCCCCTGCCTGGTTGGCTCCTGCTCACCCTCCAATCTCATCAGAAATGTCACTTTCTCCAGGAAGCCCCCCCCTGAATACCCCCATCCCCAGTCAGGACCATTGCCCCTTCTCTGTGCCCGCAGGGCCCCCGAGCCACACCATCACGCTGTGATCGCGCTGTACCGTGAGGGTCTGTTTATGGGTCTCTCTGCCCCTCTGGACTGTGAGACCCTCGCGAGCAGGACTGTGTCTGGCTCATCTCCAGGCCCCCTGGCTCAGTGCTGGGTCTGCACTTAGTGGGTGCTCCCTGTGTTTGTAGAATGGAGGGCTGATGAAGCACCATTGCTGTGGTCCGTCGGGATGGGTTGCAGAGCAGGAGACCCCCGGGGAGGCAGGGTGGTGGACTCAGCCTTGATCCTAAGGAGGGAGGATGGAAGGTGGGGAGCCTGGGGCCTGAACGGGCCCTCCCTGCTGAAGGGTACGGGGAGGGGCAGCCGGGGAGGCACGGGGAATCCGTGGCCCCCATGCTGTAAGAACACATAAAAACCTGAAGTGTCAAGGCGCTCTAGGATGTTAACATCGGCGGATCCCTGGAGGTCATCTCCTTCAGAGCCTTCCTTTTACGGCACTTGTAACTGTGGCCCAGAGAGGGAGAGGGACTTCCCCAAGGTCGCTCAGCAAGTTGGAGGCAGAGCTGGGGCAGGGGATGGGAATGTTCTAGGGGATCCTGCGGGCCCAAATCGGTGTGCCTTTCAGGGTGTGGGAGGGGCTCTGCAGCCTGCTGCCTCCCAGAGTTCCTCCAGGCCCCTGAATGCTGTGTCCTCTCCGCCCTGCAGGTGAACCTCGTGCTGGGGGAAGGCCGGTCCCTGGGCCTCACGATCCGCGGGGGAGCCGAGTATGGCCTGGGCATTTACATCACTGGCGTGGACCCAGGCTCCGAAGCAGAAAGCAGTGGGCTCAAGGTGAGAGGCCCCGACTCCCGTGGGTGGGGATGGGGCGCCCGGCTGCGTGCGTGGGGGGCTGAGGGAGGGAAGGATCCGTGTGTGGGGCTATTGGCAGCTGATTTCAATCAGGCTTCCCGCAGGGCAATCAGCACCCACCTTGAGGGCTGGTCCCAGGTGGGGAGCCCTCCCCTGGCTGCGTGCCTCTAATTCATAACTCAGAGCAAGCGGCAGGAGCCATCCCCCCACCTCCTGCACCCCGAGTTCTCCTAGCTATCCTCACAGCAGGGCGGCCTCCCACGGGGTGCTGGGCAGGCAGCCAGCCCAAGCTCTTCAGTGGCTGTTGTTTTGCAAACACTGCTGATGGCCTGCCATGGCCCTGACTCTGGGGTTTATTGCGGTGGGTGCGTGGTGAGGGAAATGGAGAGAAAGCTGTGAGCAGCACTGGGCTTGCACTGGGCAGCTTTGGAGCTGGCCTTCCATCCAGGGCAACCAGCAATTATTGAAATAATATTATTAGCTCACATTTTAGAGAGGGCTGTGTGCTGGCGTTTGTAATTGACTTCACCTGGATCATCTCACTGAGCCCTCATGCCACTCTGTGAGGTAGGCTGTTATGACCCACATTTTCCAGTTGGGGAAACTGAGGCATAGAGAGGTTAAACAGACTTGCCCGAGGTCACACGGCTAATGGGTTGCAGAGCAGGATTCAAGCCCAGGCAGTCTTAATTCCAGAGCCCGTGGTCTTAACCACGGTTAAGACGGTACCACCCTGCTGGGGAGGGCCAGGGACTTGCTCACAGCTTCAGGGGGAGGCGACCGTGAGTGAGGCAGAGACTGTCCACGAGGACGCGGGACCGGGACACAGATCACTGAAATATATAGCAGCGCGTGTTTGGGTAAATCCTGATGCCAGGGGTGCCAAGGCAGCAGCGGTGTGGAGCGGTGACCCTGGGCACAGGTGGCATTTGAGCCAGGCCTGCGGGGTAAAGGGGTGAGGAGGAAGGGGCGTCCTCGAAGGAACCACGTGGTTTGACTGTGGGTGACTGGATGGGCGACTAGCCCGCAGGTGAGGCCGGGGACGGAGCACGAGATGAGCTTGTGTCTTCGTAACAAAGGGCCTTGAATGTCCCTCTGACGTGGGGGAACCTGATTCTCTACACAGACAGAAGGAAAGATGTTGGTGGATCAGAGTGGCGGCAGGAGCTCTCCAGCCCCGTCGTGGCGGACGGCTGGAGTGGCAGAGGGACGGGGCATGTGTCGGCTTCTCTTAGGAGATGTGGCGGAGTGGGCAGAGCGCTGGGTTTGGGGTCGGGAAGGTTGGATTCAAATCCCAGCCTTCCTGCTTTTGCTTCAATAGCTGTGTGACCTTGGAGAGTCCCTCCACCTGTCTGGGCTGCTGTTCCTTTTCCCAGATAATCATAATAAATAACATCTTTCCCAGGATGATTGAGAAGATGAACGGAGGAAGGAACTGGGGGTAACATTAATAGTAAAGGTTAACTGTGTTGAGTGTCTGTGTTACGGACTGAATGTGTGTGTCCCCCCCAGATTCATGTGTGGAATCCCTAACCCCCAAGGGGAGGGTATTAGGTGGTGGGGCCTTGGGGGTGCTCAGGTCGTGAGGGTGGGGCCTCATGCATGGGATTAGGGCCCTTATTAAAGGGACCCCACCGAGCTCCCTAGCCCTCTTTCCACCATGTGAGGACACAAGAGATCAGCAGGCTGCAACCCTCACCAGAAGGTTCCCACCGGAACCCGAGCATGCTGGCTCCCTGATCTCAGACGTCAGCCTCCAGACTGTGAGAAATGAATGTCTGCTGTTGCTGAGGGCCCCCGTCTGGGTGCTCGTTACAGCAGCCTGGGCTGACTGAGACAGTGCTCTTCCCCGAGTGCTTTATGTCATTCCATCGCTGAAACCTCACCACACCCCTGTGACAGCAGGTTCTTTGTTAGCCTGGTTTACAGGTGCAGAATCTGAGACTGAGAGAGTCACACAGCTAGTGAAGGGCAAAGCTGGGATCCCAGTCCAGGAATCGGGTTCCAGTTCTAGAACCCTGCTCCTCGCCAGGCGAGACGGGCAGGAGTAGATGCTCCACAGATGCTGGCCGGGTCTCGTGGATCCTGAAATGCCCTGGGTCTCGGGCTTGCTGTGGTCTCAGCAGGTGAAGATGAGACTTGGTTGGGACTCCAAGAGGAAACGATTGCATAGTATTCTCTATGCAGATTGTGTTTAATAAATCCGTTATTTTGCAATAATTTTGGATTTACTGAAAAGTTGCAAAGACAATCCCCATTTATCCTTCATCCGGCTTCCCCTGATGTTAACATTTTATATAACCACGGTGCATTTGTCAAGACTAAGAAACTAACATTGGTACAATACTGTTAAACCAATGGGAGACTGTATTCAGTTTTTCCACTAATGTCCTTTTTCTGTTCTGGGATACAGTCCAATCCAGCGTACCCCGTTGCATTTAGCCCATATGCCATTTTAATTCCGTTTGTTTTTGCCCCCAAAATTTCAGAAAAGATTGAAGGCAGTTTCTAAACGGAGTAAAGGTTTTTTTCTTTGTTTTTTAAGTGGGTGAGGAGATTGGGAGGAAGAAGAATGGGGGCAGACAGAAAGAGATGAAGCTGGGGTGAGGGTCCTTCCTAAAACACTTGCTGTGTGGGGCTGTAAACTGAGCGACAGGCAGGACACAGATTTGGCTCTGAGTTTCCTGGCAGCCAACACAAAGAGGGAAGCAAGTCAGAGACATCTGTAAGATGAAAACAGACCAGCTGTGCTTGAGAAGCGAGTTATTCCTCTTCCTGAGGCCTGAGAGCAATTTTCCTCTGGTCCCTATTAGAGAGGATATTGTGTGATGCCGTAAGCAGTGTCCTTGGGGGCAAGAAATGCATGAGCAGGTCCCATACTGTGCTGGGGGTGAATACACCGTGACTGAATCCATGTTAGGAGACGGAGAGAGGGAGCCTGCGAGAGACAACATGCTAGGTTCTGTCCTGAGGGACCGAGCATGCACTTCTCTCTCTGATTACCCACAGGTGGTAGCTTTTATTGTCACATTATCCAGGTACTGAGCAGTTACTGTGTCAGGGACCGTGCTGATGCTTCACATTATCTCACGAACTGTTGCCACAATGTATGATAAAGGAAGGTTCTTATCCCTGTTGTAGAATGGGGGCTGATTCAGAAGCAACGATAAGCAACTTGCTCAAATCATCCAGCTAAGAGGTGCTAGATTCGAGCTCACACCAGTGCACTCCGAGTCCATGTTCTTCACCGCTGGGTTCCACTGCCTCCCAGTGATAATGTAGGTGTTACTGTCTCCTGTTTGCAGCTGGAAACACCGAGGCTCATAGAGTTATTGGTCAGATTGTTTCTAATGTCAGAGCTGGGATTGAACGTAGGCCTGACGGAGCCTGGGGTGGCCGGGTGTAGCAGAGGACCAGACCCCTAGGATCTGCCCCTGCCCTGCTGTGTCAGGGTGGGCACGGCCTTCCCCTCTGTGAGCCTCAGTATCCCTGCTTGGACGGTGAGAAGTTGAACACTTGGGCTACGTGATCTCCGAGGCTTTCTCCTGGATCTGCGTGTTCTCCCAGCATGAGAGGGCCCGAGGGTGCCCAGACACCAGGAACGTACTCCATTCTCCTTCACCTACAGGTTCCCCTGTCCACAGAGAGATGCCAAAACAGGTAACCCGCTGGCAGATCCCTCTATTGTGTGGAAGGACGGACGGAAGAGGACATTACATGCAGGCACTGGGTGTCCATGGCTGCCCCCGCTTCCTTTCCTTCCATTTAATCAGTGAATGTGTCCTGAGGACCCCTGGGTGCCAGACACTGTGCTCGCCCTGTGGCTTCTGAGCTGAGCAAGATGGGCCCAGTCTCTGACCTCCAGGAGCGTACTTTCTAGTGGGAAGACAGCAGGGGACAATTACACAACTGTTTGTTAATTACAATCGTGATAAATACCAAGGTGGCGAAGCACATGGAAACCTGTGAGTGTCTAACAGGGCAGACCAGCTCTGGTCTTGGATATCCAGGAAGCCTTCCTGGAGGAAGAAATCTTTCCGTTGAAATTTTAAAGAAGAGAAGAAAACCAATGATGTGAAAGAGGAAATGAGAATTTCAGGCAGGAAGAACAGCAAATGCTAAGTCCCTGAAGTGGCAAGAAGTGTTCCAGGAGGCAGAGAAAGGCCAGTGAGGCTGAGTGCAGAAAGCCAGGCGGGGAGAAGGTGCCGGACGATGCTGACGAGGCGAACGGAGCCAGATCACACAGGGCGTGTAATTCACCCAAGACGGTGCAGCCAGGAGAAGGCGATGCTGGAGATCTGCAGTTATTAATATGGAAGGATGTCCATGGTCCATTCTTAAGTGGGAAACACAGGCTGCAAAACCGCACATCTAACAGGATCCCATTCATATTCTGTATGCATGCGAAAATACGCACAGAGAACATCCACACCCACATCCACCAAAACCTCAACAGCGGTTATCTCGAGGTGGTGAGGTTATGGATGATTTCCGCTTTGTTCTTTACATCCTTATACAGTGTCTGAATGGAGCGAGTATTACTTTTATAATCATGGAAACAGCAACAATAAAGCAGTTTCCACTTTGAAACAAGGCAGAGGAAAAATATTCCATAGAAGTTTCCAGGCACTTTAGTTGGCTTCTCAGTTGCAGGCGATCAGAGGCTTTATTTGCTCATAAAATGCCCGCCTTTGGTGAAGTCCTTCCGTCTTCAGTCCCCATCACAGTAAAGCATTTTATATTCCCTGCCACTGTTTTACTCTCCCCTCCAAGGTCCCTCAGATGTGCTAACACCTTGCCAACGCTCACTCGGGCATCCAGGACTGATTAATTCCGTTTATTGCCAATGCACTTTTAGTGGAACTCGGCGTATTGAAATGAAATAAAGGGGCTGGGCTGTGTGGGTGGTGGAGGCAAGAACAGGCTGTATTTGTAAATAGGGCTCCTTGCTGCTGCGCAGAGCTTTCTGGGGTGAAAATGCTGCCTTCTGAGGGCCCGGTGTGAGTCCAGGGCGGGGGCAGGTCCACACTGCTGGAGGAGAAGCTCTCGGAGGAGGTCAGGCCCTTCCCAGCGTTTACCCTCCCTGGGGCGCCCGGGGGCACTTGGAACTCCCCCACGCTCCCCGTAGGGGCTGACTCTCCTCTAGCATTTATCTTTAGGCTTCTCTTATTCCTTTGCACCTGCCCCCCAACTTCCAACCCCACCAAAGAATAAGCCACAAAACCTTGTTTGTTCCGTTAAGGACAGCCGAGATTGGCATTTAAAAATAATGATAGATTATTGCTATTTATTAACCAGTTATTATGAATCAGGCACTGTGCTAAAGACGTTAGATACATTCTTATTTAATCCTGCCAGTAGCCCTATGGACGGCATTAATAGTGCCATTTAATAGATGAGCAATGGAGGTTCAGAGAGGTGCAGTAACTTGCTCAGGATCACACAGCAATCCAGGCCCTAGCCATTCAGGCCCTCCAAAGGCCACGGGCTTTGCTCTACCTTCTCCCTAGTACCCTAACATGACCAAATATCCAAAGAATGCAGAGAGAAGAAACAAAGGACATTTGGTCTTCTTGGAAATCGCCAAGCTTCTGAAGCCCCATGTGGTTGTCCCAGATCCTGCTCGACCCCACAGCCTCCACCCTGAGGTCATCCTGGGGTGGGAGGCCCGTTTCGTTTCTGCCAGAGGGAGCTAGGCTGCCATCCTGGCTTGGGTTCATTGGATCAGGATCGCTCTTCCAAGGATGTCCCACTTTTGGGGTCACTGCTATGCTGCTTGCGGCTATGGGTCTGGTGCAGAATCAGTGTCTCCGTGATGGGGGACCATCTGCCGCTTTGCAGATCTGTCCTGCGTGCTGGCTTCGCCCGGAGCCCGCACCGTGTCAGCTTCACTGGGGAAGCCACTGGGCTGGGGCTGACCCCTCCGTGGACTGGCTTCGGCCAGGGTCTGTTCTCCTGACCCTTCCTCTAGACGGAGCCTGGGACAGCACCCCTGTGCTGACAGCCACCCAGTAGCAGGTGATCTACGTGTCATCTCTGAACCCTCACTGCAGCCCTGGGAGGCGGGAACTCTCAATCCCGTCGTAAATTGGGAGTGTTTATTTAATGACCATCTCTTCTCCCAGATCACGGCTGCATGGGATAGAGGCTGGGTGTTCTTTACACGCTGTATCTTCCTGCCCAAGACAACGCCTGGCACACGGTAGGTGGTCAGGAAATATTTCTTGAATGAACGAGTGAGTATGGCCCAGCCAGGCCCTGAGCCAGGTCTTTTTGACTCCAAAGCTCCGATCTTGGCCACTGTTTAATTTGCATCTGGCCTGAACACAGCACAGAGCTTGCATTTTTTTGGAGGAGTGAGTCCTACGAAGCAGCGTTATGGTTTTTACACTCGCCTGGGATGTGAACTGAGCAATCAGACCCTTTCCCTCGGAGATGTCTGCCTTCATGCTGAAGGCAGCTGAGGAGCAGCCGTGGCCCACAGTGAGGTTTGCTCATCGCAGGTGCCCTGTGGGCGTTACGGGCTGCCTCCAGCTCTCCCCTGATGGAGGGTAGATGCCAGGAATCGATCTGTACTCACAGATCTCAGTCTCCATCCTCGCATTTTACAGATGGGGAGACTGCGGGCCAGGAGGAGGGGAAAGGACGGGCTGAGGATTATGGAGAGGTGGGTCCAGGTCTCTGGACCCCCAGCACGGAGCCCCTTCATCGTCAGGCAGTTTAACCGTGCCTGCTCTCTGTGTCTCCATGCTTCCCCGAAGTAGTTCTGCTGGGGAAGGAGAACAAGCGTGACAGACTCTCCATGGCTGCTTTCTGCATATTCTTGGTAGGGGAAGGGGTGTGGCTACTGTGTATTACTTGTTTAATGAGGATCCTTTCAGAGTATTTTTATCTCTGCTTGTGGCTGATTTTATGGCAGTCCTAATGAACGTGACAAAGACAAATGTCTTAATATTTATATAATTCCTGACAGTTAAAAAAAATCTTAGATAATAAGGGCATATTACAAATAACTCTCTGCCTATAAATTCTACAGCTTAGATGAATGGACCAATTTCTTGAAAGATACAAATTACTGACACTCAAGAAAGAAAAATAGATAAACTGAAAGTCCTGTATATGTATCAAAGAAATTGAATTGTAGTTAAAAATCATCCAAAAAAAGAAAACTCAGGCCCAGATGTTTTTACTAATGAACTCTTCTGACCAGTTAAGGGAGATATATTATGTAATTGCCTCCTGAAAATAAAAGATGAGGCAACACTTCCCAACTCATTTTATGAAGCCAGCGTTGTGTAATACCAAGACCAAACAAATACGTTCCAAGAAAAGAAAACTGTAGACCACTATCCTTCATAAACATAGATGCAAAAATCCTCAACAAAATATTAGCAAATCAAATCCAGCAATCTTTGAAAGGGATATATACCACGGCCATGTGGGTTTTAGCCAAGGAATGCAAGGCTGGTTCAATATTTGAAAATCAGTTTTATTAACAGACTAAAGGAGAAAAACTATGTGATCAGAAAAAGCATTTAACAACATTCAATGTCCATTTATGATAAAAACTCTCAGCAAACTAGGAATCAAAGGGAACTTCCTTGACCTGATCAAGGGTGTCTACAGAAACCTATAGCAACATATTTAATGGTGAAAAGCTAAATGCTTTCCTCTAAGATTGAAATAAGGCAAAAGTGTCTTCTCTCACCACTCCTATTCAGTATTGTACTAGAAGTTGTAGCCAGTGCAATAAGTCAATAAAAAGAAATTAAAGGCTTACAGATCTGAAAAGAAGAAATAAAACTCTGTATTGACAGAGACTGATTATCTATGTAGAAAATCCCAAAGAATCTACAAAAAGTCTCCTAGAACTAATAAATGAGTTTAACAAGGTGCAAGGATGCAAAGTCAGCATGCAAAAATCAATTGTATTTCTGTAAGCTAGCAATGAAAACTGGAATTCAAAATTAGTAAATACAGTTTAGAATAGCACCAAAAAATACTTAGGTATAAATAACAAAATATGTGCAGTATTTGTATGCTGAAAACACACAACAACAAAAGGCCTGAATTGGGCAGGCCCGGTGGCGCAAGCAGTTAAGTGTGCGCACTCCGCTGCAGTGGCCCTGGGTTTGCCGGTTTGGATCCCAGGTGCGCACAGACGCACTGCTTGGCAAGCCATGCTGTGGTGGCATCCCATATAAAGTGGAGGAAGATGGGCATGGATGTTAGCCCAGGGCCAATCTTCCTCAGCAAAGAAAGAAAAAAAGAGGAGGATTGGGGCCGGCCCAGTGGCTTAGCAGTTAAGTGCACATGCTCCGCTACTAGCAGCCCGGGTTCGGATTCCGGGCGCGCACCGACGCACCACTTCTCCGGCCATGCTGAGACCGCATCCCATATACAGCAGCTAGAAGGATGTGCAGCTATGTCATACAACTATCTACTGGGGCTTTGGGGAGAAAAAAAAAAAAGGAGGAGGATTGGCAATAGATGTTAAGTCAGAGCTGGTCTTCCTCAGCAAAAAGAGGAGGATTAGCACAGATGTTAGCTCAGGGCTGATCTCCCTCACAAAAAAAAAAAAAAGAAAGAAAAGAAAAAAAAGGAGGATTGGCAGATGTTAGCTCAGGGCCAATCTTCCTCACCAAAAAAAAAAAAAATGTGTGAATAAATGGAGAGATATACCATGTTCATGGATAGAAAGACTCAATATTATTAAGATGTCAGGTCTCACTAATCCGATCTAGATTCAGTGCAACCCCAATTCCAATCCCAGTAGGCTTTTTTGTAGATATTTATCAGCCGATTCTAAATTTTTTAATGGAAAGGCAAAGTAGAGGAGCTGAAACAATTCTGAAACACAGGAGCGCTGTTGGAGACTCAGTACCTGATTTCAGGACTTACTATAAAGCTACAGTAAGCAAGATAGTGCAGTATTAGTGAAAGATAGACGCATAGGTCGGTGGAACAGAATAGAGACTCCAGAAATAAACCCACACAAATGTGCTTAGGTCATTTTTGGCAAAAGTGCAAAAGTAATTCAACGGAGAAAGAATAGTCTTTTCAACAAATGGTGCTGGAACAATGGATGTCTATGTGCAAACAAATGAACCTCAACCTAAACCTCACACCTTATGTGAAAATTAACTCGAAATGGATCATAGACCTAAAAGTAAAATATAAAACTATAATAATTCTAGAGGAATACATAGGAGAAAATCCGCATAACCTTGAGTTAGGCAAAGAGTTTTTAGAAGTAACACCAAAAGCAGGATCCATAAAAGAAAAAAGTGACAAATTGAACTTTATCAAAATTAAAAACTTTTGCTCTGCAAAAGACACTTTTAAGAGAATGAAAAGACAAGCCACAGATTTGGAAAAGAACATATTTTTTAATCACATTTCTGATCAAGGACTTGTATCAAGAATTTATAAAGAACTCTCAAAATGGGCAAAAGATCTGGGAAACGGTTTTGTGTGGAACTATAGTGGTGGACACATGGCTGTATGCACTTGTCAAACCCGTAAAACTGTACCCCACAGAGTGCATTTTCTTGTATATAAATTTTTAAAAATCAACCAAATTGTGGGGGGATAGATGGAGTGCAGACTGAGACACACAGAGGCAGGAATCTGCCTCTATTACAGATGAGTCACAAAACCACTCTGAAAGGGAATCGAGAGGAAAGGAGCTGATTGAAGTAATTTTGAAAACCATGGTTTTGACTGAGACTGTCAGGCAACAGACAAGATGAACTGAACACAAACACTGTACTCCAGTTGGCAAATTTTTTTTTCTCAAAAGGATATGGATTAGGAATTCTGAAACTACTTTGTACACTAGGGTCAAAAAAATAAGTATATTTTAGATAGTCAGAGCCAGATTCTCACTTTCAAAAAAGTTGTAAGTAAGGAAAGGGGGAAATAAATGAACCCTGTGGTGCTGGATTAGTCAGAGGTATCAGTACGGACTCATTTACAAAAAAGGAAAAAAATATATACGTGCACACAGCACACAGATAAATAGATACAGAAATAAATACGGACGTGTGAGTACGCATGAGTCAGTACACACACATATACAGTCATGTGCCGCGTAACAACGTTTCAGTCAACGACAGACTTCATATATGACAGTGGTCCCATAAGATTACTACCATACAGCCTAGGTGTGTGGTAGGCTGTACCATCCAGGTTTGTGTAAGTACGCTCTATGATGTTCACACAATCACAAAATCGCCCAACGATGTGTTTCTCAGAACATATCCCCATTGTTAAACAATGCATGACTGTAGTTCTCTGCTCTATCCATTGAGAGGGGCTAGAGGCAGGGACACTCAATAAAAATGAGTACACCTGGTGCCCAGATTTAGTTTCTGAACACTCTTCTCCAAATAAAAGGAAGCAGGGCTCTTTGGAGGAGTGGGATTTCAGGTCTAGGGCAGGGAATTTACAAGATGAGCCTGGGGTGTATTGTGGTACCAAGAAGTAGAGACGTGCTACAAAATCCATCAGCTGACCAGTTAGCACATCAGATGTCTGGAAGAGCCCCCAGGGGCCAGAGGAGAACGCGATAGATACCCATGAGTCCACACTAATGTAATTACATAAAGAACTGAATAAGTAAATAAATGGGTGAGATGCAACAAGTCTTCCTTAAGGAAGAAGTCCCATGAAGAAACGGAGAAGGAGTAAGGGAAGAGAACGTCACCATTAGAACATTACATTACCGTAATAATTGCCGTATACAAGATGCACAAAATCGATGCTAAATAGTGGGCAGAAGTTTAAGCAGAAACAGGATTTTTTTTGCATAGTTTCAAAGTATCTGTACCAATGTATTTCATAATTATTATAAAGGGAGAAATGTTTACAGTGAAGAATCCTGGCAGATACCAACTTAGCCAAGTGCAATACATGTTTTAAAAATCGTTAACTTCTTTTCTAATTGTTAACATAATCCCTGCTGGTGGTAGAAAAGTCAGGTCACGCACTGGCTCACATTTGCAGTGACAGTCCTTCCTCCTGCCCCTGTCCAGCCCCGGGACGTGACAACGTCAGCAGTGGGCACGTCCTTCCAGACCTTTGCAGACACAGCGTCTCGGGACCTTCCTGTTCATTCTGTCCCTTTGATGACCCAGCCATCAGCTTCTCAGAAAATGGCTCCCTTTCTCAGCTCAAAACCTGACATCTCTGATTTGTAAGATTTTGGCTTAACTGTTGCCATTTCAGACTATTGAGATGCGCCTCCTCAAAAGTAGAAGCACAGAAATGCAGCAAAAGTGTATTTTAGTGGTCTTATCATTTTTTACGCTTACAATTTAATATCTGTAATGGTTTCCGTCTGCTGTTGGTTAGTTAGAGAGAGAGAGAACATTCCAAATGTCTGCTGACTGTGTCTGTCTTCTCGTCTTCCTTGAGCGGGGTTTGGAGAGACCCGTGGTGGCTGGGTGGCAGAGGGGGTGGCATGTCCCTCCCCAGCCCCCAGGGCCCCGTGGTCTTTCTCTTTGGAGTGCTGCAGCGTTGGGGTGGGTGATCTGAGGAACAGATCACACGCCAGGTGCGTGCGAGGCAGAACCTGGATTTGTGTCCTCTGCGTGGAAATTCTGTTATACGAGGTGGGTGAGCGTGGGAGACAGAAGGCAGCCAAGACTCCTGGTGCCCCAGGTGATGTGCTGGCTGAGCATTGGTGAGAGAAATGGTGATGGCGAACATACACTGAGTGATTATTCTAGGCTGGGCACCCTGCTAAGTGCTTTTTATGATCCACTTTAAAGAGTCCCTAGACAATCCGTGAGGTAGACGCCCTACCATCCTGCATTGAAAGATGAGCAAACAGGCTCAGAGAGGTCGTCATTAGCTCGAGGTCACACAGCAAGGAAGTGATGGAACTCTTGTAACCTCTCCTGTTAGCCACTAGACCCTATCACCCTGAACCTGTGTGATGGAAAGAACAAACAGACCGACGACCCTCGGCAGCTGGGCACTCAGCCCTCCCTGATTCTGCCCGGGGTCTCTGCCATGAGCACCAGAGTGACGCCTGCCCAGTGTTTCCACATCCTCTGCTTTTGGATTTGGAACCTGGAGGATTTTTGTGGCTGTTCCGACTGTGTTTAAGTAAAAGCAGGGTGAAAATGGCAGAAGATGCGGCAGCGTGAGGGAAGTAATAATCGCAATAATAATGGAAGGAAGGAAGTTCGCGCAGAGCAGTCTTCTAGTTATTTCTGCTTGATGGTAATAATAATAGTAATCACCAGCATTTGGGAGTGCTCCCTCTGTGCCAGCCAGGGTGCCTAGTGAGTGCTGTGCTTGCACTGAGTCATTTAGTCCTCCCAGAAACCCTGTGAAGAGGCACTAGTATCATCCCCACTTTAGAGATGGGCAGCTGAGGCCCAGAGAGGTTAAGTAACATGCCCAGGGTCACACAGCTAGTAGGTGGAGTTGCTGGGACGGGAACTCAGGCGGGTCCAGTGCTTGGTCACAGAAATCCTGTTCCCACCTCTTCCCTCCCTTCATGCCCTCTCCTCTACCCAACCCCAGTGGCTCTTATGGAACTTCAAGGAGTCTCCGGCAAACTGGGGGAGGAACACAGGACAGAGGGATGTTCCTGAAGTCTACGTAATGACAACGGCACAAAAGCAGTCGTTTATTGACATGGCGAGCCCGGTGCCGTCCAGGTGCCGTCTGATCATCCTGTTCTGACCTCGTCGAAGCCCATGAGGAGGTGCCGGTTGTCATCATCCCCCTTTAGGGGTGAAGAACCTGGGGCTCAGTGAGATTGAGCAACTAGCCCCACAGCATGTTCTCAGGGGCGGAGAATCAGTGATTCAAACGCGGGGCCCACCCCGTGCCCGCCTCTGGGCGCCGCTGCCCACGGGGATGGCTGAGCACAGAAGTCAGAACACCTCGGTTATAACGCAGCCTTTATTTTACGTGGGAAAGGCTTTGTCCGTGTTTCTCTGCCTCCAAATCCAGTGCTCTTTCCACTCGCAAGGGCAGCAAATCATCTCGATCTCGCATGCCAGCGCCACTTAATTAGTGTGGCTGCAGAAGTGTTCACACTTGTGTGGTTGCAGCTGGGCTCTGCGAGAAAGAATACTTAGGGGCCGGCCCCGTGGGTTAGCAGTTAGGTGCGCGCGCTCCGCTGCTGGCGGCCCGGGTTCGGATCCTGGGCGTGCACCGACGCACCGCTTCTCCGGCCATGCTGAGGCCGCGTCCCACATACGGCAACTAGAAGGATGTGCAACTATGACATACAACTATCTACTGGGGCTTTGGGGAGAAAAGGGAAAAAAAGGAGGAGGATTGGCAATAGATGTTAACTCGGGGCCGGTCTTCCTCAGCAAAAAGAGGAGGATTAGCATGGATGTTAGCTCAGGGCTGATCTTCCTCACAAAAAAAAAAGAAAGAAAGAATGAATACTTAGCCAAGCCAAGGATTGCTCAGTCGTGTCCGTGGGGGCAGGAGGGGACCTGTGTGCCATCCCCACGTGAGAGCAGGCCTAGCTCAACTTGTAAGATCATTTAAATAAGAATTTGTGACCAAAGCTGTACTTCAGCAACAAAGCGTTACTTTGGGGGAAACTAATAACAACAGTAGCAACCACCTCTGAGACCCACAGTGTGCCAGGCGCTGTGATGTCATTACCAGGCCATGTCACGTGGTGGTTAAACGCAGACGCTTCAGAGTCAGAATTACCGGCTGTATCACTTTCTCTCCCTGGACTCAGGGTTTCCTCATCTGTAAAGCCAGGATAATAATCCCTCTAGGAATATTGTGAGGACGTAGCCAGAGGATCTCTGTAACAGATAAAATATTCAAAATACACTGGCTTTAAAACATCATCTCTGGTGTTCAGTATAGCCCTGTAAGGTAACTAGCATTAGTTCTGTTTGTGGATGAGAAAAAGGAGGCTCAGAAAGTGGGGTGATTTGCCCAAGGTCACATGCCAGGAAGGGACCCCCCCCAAGGTCGCAGGCCTGGCTCTCTCATCTGACACTTAATCATGAAGTTTCCACCGTGGGACCCGCCTCCTGGGGAAGGGGCGGCTTGGTGTTGCCCCTCTGGGATGGAATAAACCCGGGGCTGTTCCTTCTGTTCCTCACGGGCTTGCCAGCCCTGCCCCACACAGAGCCTGCTAGCAAGGAGTCGTGGCAGAGCGGCCCCTGACTGCTTTCGGGCCTGGAAAATCCCCAGCTCTTTCAGCAAGAGGTGGGATAACGACCTTCGTGTCATCGCTGAGCTCCAGCTTCGAGGACCAGCTTTGCCTCCCTTCCAGAGCTTTTCCTTGGGGCTGCCTCTCTCCGAGGTGCAGCGGTCACCCCTCTCTCCTGGGCAGGGGTCCACAGCCCTGAACCTTGAGAGCTGGCATCTTGCTTCCCTTCCGGGGACTGCACGAGTTGTACTTCCCGTAGATTCCAGGCTCTCCAAAAATAGTAATAATAACAATCCACCACCACCATCGCCTACGTCCTAGGTACTATATTGCCAGGATGCAATGAATCAATGCCTATGAAGCCCAGTTTCTGGCACATGATAGGCATCCCAGAAACGGTAGCTCGAAGCGTGTGATTTTCATTATCCCCACGAGTGTGTGTGCTGGTGGCTGAGACTGGTCCATGATGGCCTCTGAGACGCTCAGGTAGCTGATGCTGATGAATCCGCACTGACGAGGAACATCTTTCCCGAGGAGCCAGGAGGTAATTTCTGTCCTGAGAACCCGGCACGTGCTGGGTGACTGTTTCAGCCTCTCTCCCCGGCCGTGCCACATTCTCCATCCTTCCGTAGGAGACTCTCTTAGCTGGGTTTGTGAACTGGCCTCTGAATGGGTGTTTAATAAATTGCAGACCCTCAAGTTGCTTAGTCCTGCTGCCTGCCCTTTAAAGGGGCCCCTGCTAGGGCGGTAATTGCTCCCAGGCAGGCTGCTGCCAAAAAGAGAAAGACTTCGTTTCTGCAAGGAGGCCTGTCAGGGCCGGAGCCCAGCTGCACTGGCCCTGGTTGCAGGAAAAGCTGAGAGCGTTCATTTGGGTGCCCAGGGCCCCCGTGAACCGTGCTGTCCACCCTAGAGACATGGTCGGCAGGGGCTGGCTGAGGGCACTCCTTCCTTCTGATCCCTTCTTCCCAAGTGGCAGAGCGAGGGGCCTGGAGGAGCTGAGTGGCGGCTGACCGGCGTGGGAGGGCCCTCAGTTTCCATTCTGGCTCCACGTGTGGCCACACCAGGTTCAGTGCCTGCACATCAAGGATGTGCGTGGTTTGCTGGATCTGAGGTCAGCCCGCTCCCCTGTGTCATAAGGGGGATAATCATCAGCGAGCATTTCTTCGGCCCCTGCTGTGGGAGAGGGTGCATGTCAAGGTCTCTGAGAGAGGTCCATCACCACGTTGCCCGGCGCATCAGGCCCTTGACCGTGCATCCGGATCCTCGGGGACCTCGTCAAGTGCAGATGGTGATTCAGCAAGTGTTGCTATTGTTATGGCTGCGTACCACCCCAAAACCTAGCGGTGTGCAATAACCAGGGCCTCTGCTCCCCCTGACCATGGGTCAGGAAGTGGACGGGCCACGGCAGGGGCTGCTCCGTGACGTCTCAGGCCGCGGCTGGACGACTCCACGTCTGGGCGCTGGAGCCTTGGGGAGGCTCCTTTCCGCTCACGTCTGGAGGTTGGTGCTGGCTGCCCGCTGGGGGCGGGGGCCCCGCTTCTTCTCTGCACCGACCTCTCCGTGCCGTCTTCCCACAGAGCTAGAGCGGGCTTCCTCTC
The DNA here is from genome assembly GCF_057802395.1 of Ceratotherium simum simum. Lineage (NCBI taxonomy): Eukaryota > Metazoa > Chordata > Mammalia > Perissodactyla > Rhinocerotidae > Ceratotherium > Ceratotherium simum. The sequence goes on from NC_141928.1 coordinate 21,624,497, forward strand.
ATCAGGGTGTCTTCGATGCTGGGGATTCCGGGGTCGCAGGTCCTGGGAGAGAGGCAGGTCGAGCTGTGTTCTTTTTATGACCCAGCCTGGAAGGCAGGCTCAAGGGGAGGGGAGTAACTCTTACTGCCTGTGTTCGTTTCCTAGGACTGTTGTAACAAATGATCACAACCTTAGTGGCTTAGAGCAACGTAAATTTATTCTCCCTCAAATCGAGGCGTCCACAGGGTCTCACTCCCTCGGAAGGCTCTGGGGAAATGCTTCCTTGCTTTTTCCAGCTTCTGGTGGTTCCTGGCCATCCTTGGCTCGTAGCTGCATCTCGCAATCTCGGCCTCAGTCCTCACGTGGTTTTCCTTGAGTGTCTCTCTCTGTCTCAAATCTCCTCTGTTCTCTTCTATGGACACCAGTCCTTCGATTCAGGGCCACCCTAAATCCAGGATGATCTCATCTCAAGATCCTTAATCCCATCTGCAAAGACCCTATTTCCAAATCAGGTCACACTCACAGGTACTGGGGGTTAGGACCCGGACATGTCTTTTGAGGGGACACAGTTCAACCCACCACACCTCCTGATGGGGAGTGACAAGGTTCTAGGAGAGCATATGAGACGTGGAATATTGCTTTGGCCGGTTTTGGAAAACACAATCAGCTTCGGTAGAGTTGGGGTGGGGCCTGAGAATCTGCATTTTTCATAAGCTCCTAGGCGGTGTTGATGCTGCTGGCCCATGAGTGACACAGGGAATACAAAGATGCAGGGTAGTCTAGTGAGGAAGAGGGAGGAGTAAATAGCAAAGTAGATACCGTACTATCAGTACTACCTAGTACTTGAATAACACATAGCATCTACTGTATATGGCCCTGTTCTGGACACTTGGCATGTGTCAGTTCCGTTAAGCCTCACAGCGACCTTATAATAAGGGTTCTTGTCCCTGTTCACAGATGTGAGGCTCAGAGATGTTAAATGACTCGCCTAAGGTAACACAGCCAGGAGTGGTGGAGCCAGGACTTGAACCCAGGCAGTCTGGTTCAGAGTCTTTGCAGTTACCACTATACTACCCTGCCTGGGCCAGAACCCCAGGAGGGAGCCGTCGGTCCAGGGGAGGAGGGCCGGGTGTGGCTGCAGAGAGGAAGTGGCTCTCTCGCTGGGCCTCGCAGGGCATTCACTTGGTCAGCAGCATTCAGAGGTTGGGACACCAGCGACCTGGGTGGGGCCGTGCACTAGAGCTGTGAACCCAGCCCCTGTGGGGAACTTTGTTTCTTTTTGGTTTTACTTTTTCCTGCTACTAAAGTAATAGTTTCAATACATAATCCACACACAAACCCAAGCAGAAAGTAGAAGGATCCAGGCGTCCTACCTTCTACAGACAACCTTTACTAGCATCTTTTATTTTTTTAGATATAATTCACATACCATAAAATCCACCCTTTTAAAGTGTACGAAGCAGTGGTATTTAGTATATTCACAAGGTTGTACAACCATCGCCGCTATCTAATTTCAGAACATTTTCACCCCCCCCCCCAAAAAAAAATCCCTGTACCCATTAAGCAGTCACTCCCAGTTTCTGTCTCTATAGATTTGCCTATTTGGGGCATTTCGTATCAGTGAATCATAGATGACGTGGCCTTTGTGTCTGGCTCCTTTCTCTTAGCATAATGTTGTAGCATATATCAGTGAAGTCCTTTTGATGGCTGAATAATATTCTATTCTATGGCTGTACCACATTTTGTTTATCCATTCATGAGTTGATGGACATTTGGGTGGTTTCCATCTGTTAACACATTTTTTCTTTTTTTTTTGGTGAGGAAGATTGGCCATGAGCTAGCATCCATTGCCAATCTGTCTCTTTTTGCTGAGGAAGATTGGCTCTGAACTAACATCTGTGCCCCTCTTCCTCTATTTTGTGTATGGGACGCTGCCACAGCATGGCTTGATGAGTCGTGCCTAGGTCCGCACCCAGGATCTGAACCTATAAAAGCCAGGCCGATGAAGTGGAGCATGTGAACTTAACCACTACGCCACCATGCCAGCCCTGTTAGCATCTTAACGTAGCTTTTTTCGTTCCTTTCTCTATGTGTTTTTACGTGATTGATATTATTACATTATATACTATTTTGCATTCCACCTTTTTCACTTGCATTTTCCCAAGTAATGGAAAACTTCTCATAAGCGTAATTTGTAATAGCTGAGTGATAATGTTCCCTCTAGTGGCTGAATTATAATTTACCTAACCATTCCCTTGAAGTCAGGCGTTTAGTTGTCTCCAATTGAAATAAGGTTTTAAAAGGAGCAACAAATGAGAGAAACCTCAGAGAATCTTTCCAGAAGAGCTCCTACCTCTAAGCCTGTCTGTGCCAGCAATCTGCCAAGCCCAGTGGGAGACAGGAATGCCTCAGCCCAAATTACTGAGAGACGTGGATTGGACTGGGTGGTGTAAAGATTCTTCTCCAGGGTGGCACGGCAGAGCAGCCAAGGGCCCAGGCCCACTCTTCCCCAGACCCCCAGATGTCAAGGGAGATGTTAATGTTATGTCACCCCCCGCCCCCCAATTTTTACATTTCTTTTTAGGTTTTTTTTTCTTTTTGCTCTCAGTAATATGGTCTTCACAGACAATCTGGAGAGCACAGAAAATGCATAAAGAGCTCGAAAATAAAATTGCCTTTATTATTTAAAATAAGAATGATTCTAAAATATCAGGGACTTGTTTTTAATTTCTGAATATGGTATAATTAAATAATGCTATCAACTCTTATTATTGAGAAACCTAATTTCTCTAAGTAGCAGAAAACCTTAGTGTTTGGCCCTTTAGTAGTACATTTTCTTTGATCGTTTCCCAAGTAGAAGGGAAAGTACTTTTTTTATTGAGATATAATTGACATGTAACACAGTGTGAGTTTAAGATGTACAACATGTTGAAAAAAATAAAATAAAATAAAATAGCCTGGAATTCACCACTCAGAGGCAACTCCTGTGAACATTTGGGCATTTCTTCCCAGTCCCTTTAACACAGTGAGAGACCACATTAGATGGGCAATTTTAAGACAATATTTAAAAAACTGAATTTGGGGCCAGCCCAGTGGCCTAGTGGTAAAGTTCAGTATGCTCCAGCCTGGGCAGCCCGGGATCAGTTCCTGAGCACAGACCTACCCGGCTCTGTTAGCAGCCATGCTGTTCTGGTGGCCCACATACTAAAAAACAGAGGAAGATTGGCATGGATGTTAGCTCAGGGTGAATCTTCCTCTGCAAAAAAAAAAAAAAAATGAATTTGGAAGTAAAGCATGTCAACTGTAGAAGATGTAGAAAATCCTACGCTTGGAAAAACTTGTGTAACAGTTTTGGTGTACGTCCTTCCAGAGTGTTATTGATTACTTGGAATATGATGTGAATAAAAATAGTTCACAAAATTGGGATCAGACTATTTGCTTTCCCCCACCCTCCGTAACAAAGTAGCATTAAGATCCTTCCATTTCAGAAAGAGCTTTGCACAATATGAAGGTACAGAGCGGTGTTATGTGATCCCATTTTTTTTTTTAAGAAGGGAAATGTATTCAATTGTGCATAGAGATTTCCTGGGAGAATACCCAAGAACTGTTACTGGTGGTTTCTTCTTAGTCTCAGTCCCGGGTCCTGAGACTTGAGATGGTCTGGGGGCCTGAGATGTGTTTTTAAGGGAAGGGGGCTTTGGGGAGGCAAGATTTTTACAGTTTGTATATAACCTTTTTTTCCTGGGTGACTATTTCTACTATGTGCTTATGTTGGTTTTGTAATTTTAAAAAAGTTTAATTGGAAAAAATTGTTATATGTCATTAAATATTCCACAACATTATTTTTGTGGCTTTACGATGTCGCTGTATGGGTATACTGTACAGTATTTCACTGATCAATTCCTAGACATTCAAGAGGGGAACCAAATTATTTGCATAACTTTGTTTTGCATAGCCATGATGATCTTCTTGGGGTTAATTCCTAGAAGTTGCAAAGGTTTTTGCGCCATTTTGTCAAATATTTCCTAGCAAGTTTTCACCAAATTGTGTTCCAACTGGCAAAGTGCCAGATGCCCATTTAACCCTTCATCACCTGGGTGGGGTGGTGGAGGCCACTTTTTAGTGTCCGGTTTTACTCAGCCAACCATAAATGTCAACCATGTTTGAGCACCACTCTTATGGTAGGCAGAATAAGCAGCCCCAAAGATGTCTACATGCTAATCCCCAGAACCTGCAAATATGTTAGGTTGTATGACAAAGGGGAATTCAGATTACAGATGGAATTAAGGTTGCTAATCAGCTGACCTTGAAATGGGGAGATGAGCCTGGATTTTCCAGGTGGGCCCAATGTAACCCCAAGCGTTCTTAAAAGTGGAGGAGGGACTCAAAAGAGAGAACCAGAGAGAAGGCCGTGTGAGAAGGACGCGGCCTGAAGATGCTGGCTTTGAAGATGGAGGAATGTGGCCACCAGCCCAAGGAACGTGTGTGGCCTCTAGAAACTTAGAAAAGGCAAGGAAACGGATTGTTTTCTAGAGCCTCCAGAAAGGAACTCAGCCCTGCTGACATCTTAATCTTAGCCTGGTGAGACCCATGTGCGAGATCTGACCTTCAGCACTGTAGGATAATAAATGTGTGTTCTTTTGAGCCACCAAGTTTTAGTAATTTGTCACAGCAGCGATGGGAAACTGATACAGGACATACTGTATCCCCAACACCTCGCTTAGTGCTGGCCCTTGGGGGTGCTTGGTTCTCGTCTAGATGGTTCAGTATATTGACTCATTTGCCCAATCCCACAGGACACAAAAGTGGTTTCAGAATTGCCACACGCATCCAGCTGTGGAACACAAGCAGAGTAAGTTGGGTTTCCGATTTGTTTGCAGTTCATTTTTCTTTAAACTGAGGGTTTATAGTCAAAGTACTGTGTTCCTTGGGTTAGTTCTTTTCTTTTTCCCCCTTCAGTGGAGTCTTGTTATTCATTTGAAATAGATTCGTTTCTTCTGGCATTCAGTAGGGTGTCTCCGTATCTTTATTGATTTAATTTTACTTTTTGAGTAACAACAACATCAAAATATACAAAAAAAAAGTATACTCAGGGTATTACTTCTCCCCCACATCCCTTCTCTCCACTCCCACTTACTCCTTGCAGGTAACTAAATAAACTAGTTTCTAGTTTATTCCTGTTTCTTTTTGTAAAAATAAGCAGATACATGTATACTTTCTTCTTTCTTATACAAAAGGTAGTATGTTATCAATATTTTTTTGCACTTAAATTTTTTTAAATTTAATATTCTGGAAATCATGGCATGTCAGTGCACAGAAATCATTATCATTCTTTTTTGCAGCTGTGTAGTACTCCACGGTGTGGCTGTACCATACTTTATTCAACCAGTCTCCTCTATGTGGGCATTTTTAGATTGTTTTCAATATTTTACAATTACAAACAGTGCTGCAGTGAGTAACTGTGTGCATATGTATTTTCTCACTTTTGGAAGTGTATCTTCAGGGTAAATTTCTAGCAGTGGGATTTCTGGGTCAAAAGGTAAATACATGTATAGTTTGCTCAATATTGCGAAATTCTACCCCGTAAGTGTTGTTCCATCTGAATTCCCACCCGCCATGTCTGGGCATGTCTGCTTCCCCACAGCTCGCTGACAGGTACTGTCAAGTTTAATTATTTCCAGTCTGATAGATGAGAAATGGTATCTTGGTGTAGCTTTGTTTTGCAATTTTCTTATTATGAGTGAAATTGAACATCTTTTCATATGTTTAAGGACCATTTCTTATGTCTTTTTTGTAAATTGTTCGTGTCTTTTATTATCCTTTTGTTGTCAGAATTTTGGATTTTTTTTCCCCTAAAATTTAAGAATTCTTTATATTTTAAGACTAATTAGCCCTTTATCTTTGATATATGTATTACAAGTGTTTTCTCCCTGGTTGTCAATGTCTTTCGACTTTGCTTATAGAGTTTTTTTTTCAGTGTGAAAGTTTTTTATTGTCATCTAGTTTAATGTATTTCTTTTTATTTTTTTTTTTTTGAGGAAGATCAGCCCTGAGGTAACATCTATTGCCAATCCTCCTCCTTTTTTTTTTTCCCCAAAGCCCCAGTAGACAGTTGTATGTCATAGTTGCACATCCTGCTAGTTGCTGTATGTGGGACAAGGCCTCAGCATGGCCGGAGAAGCGGTGTGTTGGTGAGCGCCCGGGATCCGAACCCGGGCCGCCAGTAGCAGAGCGCATGCGCTTAACAGCTAAGCCACGGGGCCGGCCCCCCATTGTCATCTAGTTTAATTATCAATCCTTTCTTTGCTTGAATCTGAGTTCTTAGAAAACCTTCCCCTATGCCCAGAATAGAGAGGATTTTACCCATTTTTTCTTTTAATACTGGTAAATACATTTTCTCTGTTGAGATCTCTGATCTGTTTGGCATTTATTCTTATGTAGGGTATGAGCTGTGGATCCAATTTTATCTCTTTCCAAATGGCTACATAATTATCCCAGGGCTACTTAAAAAGCCCATCTTTGCCCCAGTGACTTGCGATGCCACCTTTACCATATACTGCATTTCCGTGTGTCCTGGGGCCTGTTTCTAGTCCATTCCCCCATCTGTCCATCTCCTCGTGAGTCAGTGCCACACCAGTGGATGACAGAGGCCGTAGAGGAGATTTAGTATCTGGCGCCTCCTCTTGCAGCCCTTCTGTATCAGGGTGTTCATAGCCATTCTTGCAGTTTGATTTTTTTAATTAAAAAAATTATCATTTAAAAAAATTAATAGATGCCTTTTTTAGAGCAGGTTTGGGTTCACAGAAAGATTGAGCAGAAGGCACAGAGTTCTCCTAGACCTTTTCTCCCCCGCTTCCCATACACAGTTTCCTCTAATATTAACATCTTGTATCAGTGTAGTACATTTGTTACAGTGATGGGCCAGTAGTGATTTGTTATTATTGACTGAAGTCCATCATTAGCCTGCCCTGGTGGTCTAGTGGTTAAGATTCAGCGCTCTCACCGCTGTGGCCCAGGTTTGTTTCCTGGTCAAGGAACCACACCACCCGTCCGTCAGTTATACTGTGGCGGCTGCACGTTGCTGTGATGCTGAGAGCCGTGCCACCGGGATTTCAGTGCCAGCAGGGTCACCATGGTGGACAGGTTTCAGCAGAGCTTCCAGACTAGGACAGACTAGGAAGGAGGACCTGGCCACCCACTTCTGAAAAAATTGGCCATGGGAACCCTATGAATAGCAGTGGAGCACTGGCTGATACAGCGCCGGAAAGTGAGAGGATGGCACAGAAAGACCAGGCAGGTTCTGCTCTGCTGTCCACAGAGGCGCTAGGAGTCGGAATCACCTCGATGGCACTGACAGCAAAGTCCGTTGTTTACATGAGGGTTCACTCTTGGTGTTGTACAGTCTGTGGGTTTTGACAAATGCATAATGTCATACAGAATATCCTGAAAATCCCGTGCCCCACTTATCATCCCTCCCTCTTTCCCCAAACCCCTGGTAACCACTGATCTTTTTACTGTCTCCAGAGTTTTGCCTTTTCTAGAATGTCATATAGTTGGAACCATACAGTGTGTAGCCTTTTCAGACTGGCTCCTTTAGCTTAGCAACATGCAGGTAAGCTCCCTCCCTGTGCAGTTTTATTTTTTTCACATGACCGTTTTATGTCAGCTTATCTGACAAAAGCTTATTGGTGTTTTTATCGGGACAATGTTAAATTTTCAACCGAGAGAGAACTGAATCTTGATGCTGAATCCTTTCCAAGAACAGGGCATTTTTTTCTTTTCTATTTGTTGAGTCCATTTTGAGTGTTTAAAGTTTTCTTCACGTAGGTGTGGCACGTCTTAAGTTTATTCCTAAGTATTTTCTCTCTTCTGTTGCTATTATAAATGGGGTTTCCCTTCTGTCACATCTGACCCGTTGCTGTGTATATAAGGCTGTGGACTTGAACTTGAGAACTCCGTGCTTCTTCCCGGTCTGCAAAGCAGCACAAAGGGCTGGGTTCCGGGCCAGCTTTATCCCCCCTGACGGGGAGGCCTCAGACCCGTGACATCTCTACCTCTCGCCCCAGTTTTCTCTCTTCCAGAGCGAGGGGCTGGATAAATGTGCACCCTTTCCCAGGCATAATTCCAGCCAGGACAGAATTGTGATTTGTGGTTTTACTCTTTGCCTTCCCTGGGATTGAGAGAGTTGGATGCTCTCTCCCTGCTGCAGTGTACGGAGCCGGGCTGCAAGTCCTCAACCCCGCTGCGTGGCCTGGCCTTGTCAAACTAAACCTTTACGTGGAAAACATCTCCTGCCTGTCTGCAGACACTGGAAAGGACAAGGGAATAGCTTGCTTATTTGTATGCTTGCTCGTCTATTCATTTAATAGTTTATTCGCTCATTCACTGATTCTGTCAGGTGCCTCCCATGTGCCATGCAAGGGGGATGCAGCACACTGGCCCTGAACTCAGTGCTTCCAGCCCAGCAAGATCTCAAACCATGACGAGGGCTGGGGGCATGCTGCAGGGTGCTCTGGGAGGACTAGGGATACCTGCCTTGGAGGGGGTGTCATTTGATCTGAGATCTGAAGGTTGAGCAGGAGTCATTCAGGTGAGGAATGGAGGGAAAACCTTTTGGCCAGAGGAACAGCATATGCAAAGGCCCTGAGGTGGGAAAGGGCTCCATCTGTTCCTAGAACTAAGAGATGACGAGTGTGGTTGGATTGGAAATAGATTGAAGAAAGAAATGAGAGATGGACTGGCAAGGTAAGGCTCTCTCAGGCCAGGTAGAGGAGGAGCTTGGAAGTCACTAGGGGGTTTAAGGAAGGTCTGACAAGATCAGACTTGCAGTTTAAATTGATCCCTTTGCTACATAGGGAGGTGTATTAATCAGGATTCTCCAGAGAAACAGAAGCAATAGGAGATAGATAGGTAGGTAGGTAGGTAGGTAGATAGATAGGTAGATAGGTAGGTAGGTAGATAGATAGGTAGGTAGGTAGGTAGATAGATAGATAGATGGGTAGATAGGTAGGTAGGTAGATAGGTAGGTAGGTAGGTAGATAGACAGATAGATAGGAAGGAAGGAAGGAAGGAGAGAAAGAAAGAAAGAAAGAAAAGGAAATTTGTTATAGGAATTGACTGATGTGATTATGGAGGCCACAGATTCCCACTATCTGCCATCTACACGGGGAGACCCAGGAAATCCAGTGGTGTAATTCAGTCTGAGTCCAAAGGCCTGAGAACCAGGGAGCTGATGATATAAATCCCAGTCCAAAGGTCCCAGAATTGGGGGGCAGTGGTGTAAACCCCAGTCTGAGTCCAAAGGCCCCCAAACCGAGGGCACCAACATCCGAAGGCAGGAGAAGATGGACGTCCCAGCTCCAGCAGAGAGAGAATTCACCCTCCTCCTCCGCCTGTTTGTTCCATTCAGACCCTCAGTGGTTGGGATGAGGCCCCCCCACGTGGGGAGGGCCCTCTGCTTTACTCGGTCTGCCCATTCATATGCCAACCTCTTCCCCAGATGCCTCACAGACACACCCAGAAGTAACGTTTTACCATCTCTCTGGGCGTCCCTCAGCGAGGTTGACACAGAAGGTTAACCATCACGGGCGAGTGTTGGACGGGTGTGGAGGGTGGAGGCAGGGAGGCGGGTTAAGAGGTGGCCGTGGTCCAGGGGAGAGGCCACGGTGGCCTGGACCAGGGTGGAGTAGTGGAGACAGAGGGGGGTGAGCGATTAGAGATCCTTCTGGAGGGGAAGGTAAAATTCAGTGGGCCTGATGGTTGACCAGTAGATGTGGAGGTTTGGGGCTCCAGCACTGAGCTGGGGAGCCCTGGAGGAGGAGTGGAGAAAATCAGGGCTTCAGTCTGGGCACCAGCCTTAGTGCTGTGCTGGTCAGTACTGCAACAGGCAGTCTCACGTGGCTATCGAAATGGAGCCAGTGTGACTAGGGAAATGAATTTTTAATTTCGTTTAATTTTAATTAATGTCAATTTAAATAGCAGTGGCTGCTGTATTGGACAGCACATATGTAGAACATATCTGTGATTGCGGAAAGTTCTTTGGGACAGTGCTGGTTTCGAGAGCCTTTGAGTCGTGTGAGTTGAAATGCGGAGTGAGCAAGCACAAGCCCGAGGCTCAGAATAGCAGCTGGGCTGGGTTGCAGTCCTGCTCTGCTACTTGGCTTGCTGGGTGTCCTTGGGCAAGTGACTGCACCTCTCTGAACTTCACTACCCTCATCTATAAAACAGGACACTAGTCCGTGCCTCACGTGGGGCTTATTAAGCGTGTGCGTGTTTAGACCTAAATTGCGGGAGGTGGCTGGCTCTGCGAGGCACTCAGGGGGTCCACAGCTGTTATTCCTCCTGGGGTTGGCCTTCGTAATTGCTCTGACACGTTTGCTTGGTAGCCAGACTCTCCTGCTGGGAGAACACAGGAGGGGCTTCTCCAGCCTAGCTCTGACCTTGACTCAGAGTATGACCTTGGGCAAGTTCTTTCCCTTCTCTGGGCCTCAGCGTTTCAAACACTGATGACTTAGAGCAGGTCTTCATTGAGGGCTGCCCTTGTCCCGAATAGAGTGCTGACAGCGGATGTGCTCAGGTCAGAAGAAGGAACCAGAAGGAAGCGGGGGCCAGACTGGAAGTCAGCATCCATCGGCTCTGCCAGTGCCATCCGCGACACTTCTGATCGGCTTCTGCCTTGTGAGAGCACCAAGCCTGAGAGCCTGATGAAGAGCTCACCCAGACCCAGCCCTTACCCCCAGCCGGCTCTGGAACCTTCTTAGCTTTACCTTGATCCTCTTTTTTAACAAATATGGATGAGGTTTACTCACTTCTGAACTGTTGGGAAAAACTAATCTTGTCTCATTAAAACTGCATTGCTCACTTGTACCAAAAAAAAAAAAAAAAGCCCATTAAAGTTTCATACCTGACATGGAAGACTATTAAAGATTCATAATTGCTATAAAACTCTTTAATAGATTTTGAATTTTCCTTGCGGTAATGATACGATCAGCGGGGTCCTCATCGGGAGCCACAAGATCTGTTTCGGTAAAGACTTGGGAAGGCGGTGAAGAAGGCCACGAAACAGCTTTTTCCGGGGTCCTAGCCCAGCCGGCTCGCCCTGGGAGGGCAGATTCCTGTCTCCCGGCTCAGCACACAGATCCGGTTGTTGCCAGGTTTCTCTCCCGACTTCCTCTGGTGGGGGAGCTCGGGGCCACTGGCATCCCACCATGGGTTCTGTTGTCTCATTTGTGTTCGGTTTCTTCCACCAGGCATGAATAGAGCACCTACTGTGCGCATAGCACCAAGCCCAGGACTGAGAGATTACGTAAGAGGTGGAGGAAGGAGAGGCTGGTTTTTCTTAGAGGAGGAGTACATACTAGTTTGAGCAGGGGCTTTGCAGGCTGGCAGAACGAAGGCCAAGTCCCAGCTCCCGTCACTTTGCTTTTGGCCTCAGCCTCCCCCTCTGTAAAATGGGGATAGCAGTGTGTGCCTCGTGGGTGTGATCAGCATATGTGGGTCTGCTGAAGCTGAAGGCAGGGCCCGAGAGGAGGCAGGTGGAAAGGTGGGGGATGGCTTGCGGAGACTGTGAGGAGGCAGAGTCACCAGGTTTGGCTGGGGAGTGACCCAGGGGTCACTTCAGGAGTAACCATGGTGTTTCAAACATGCAGCTAACATTGATTGAGCACCTACTGTATGCTCATCATATACCTGCTTTATATGTGTCCATTCAGTAGATATTCATTGAGCACCTACTGTGTGCCAGATGCTGTTTGAGGTGCTGGGAGTACAGTGGAGAGTGTGTGAACTCATTTAATCCTTAGACTAGCAGGTAGGCACTGATGCTCTCCCTATTTCCAGAGAAGATAACTGAGGCACAGAGAGGGTAGGGAAATTACCCAACGTCACACAGCTCGTAAGTGGCAGAGTCTGGAATTAGACGCTGAGGGCAGACTCCTGGATCTGTGCTCATAACTACACACCAGATGGCCTCTTATTTAGTCTGCATAACACTCCAGCACTTGGTGGTCCTGTTTCCGTTTTGAGGGAAGGGAGGCTTAGGGCGGTAAAGTTATGTTCCCCAGGTCTCTTAGGGAGTACCAGGGAACTGTTACCGAGCTGGGCTCACTCCCAATCCTGCTGAGCACTCTCCGCTGCTCCAAGGGCCTCCTCCCCTCTGCTCCTGTGCCCCCTCAGACCCAGAGGAAGTGAATTCCTGCTCCTTGTGGTTGGCCAAGTTCAGGGGAAATCAGTGTCCTGTCCTTCCTGAAGTCCCTTCACGTTCTCCTTGGAGTGTCCCAAATCCGAGCCTGTCCCTCGATGGGCTGTGGATGATGGAGGAGTCTTTCCCCTGCCTTAAAATGAAGGGCACTCCCGTGGTCCACCCTGCGCTCCTCCATCACTGGTGATAAATAGGATGCCCATGGTGACAAATAAAATAAAGCCGCCTTTATTCGTTTATCCTTCCCTGTCCTCCCCGTGGGCGCCCCTGTGCAGGCTGAGCAATATTAGACACTCGATCACCCTCTGCACCTGTCTCTCCTTTCTCCGGGGGCTCGTGTCCCGTGAGTTCTGGGCAGCGTGGATGTTTTCTTGGTTCATTAGCCTCAGGGTGTGGGCGTTGCCGTTGCCTCGCTCTGTGGCCCTGGATACGACCCCGTGCTTTCTGGGCCTCAGTCTCCCCATCTGTAGGAGACCCCTCGAAGGCCCTGACAATCACAGCCTCTTCGCCCCTGTACCCAGATATCATCTAACTCAGAGCTGGCTTCAGTGGGTCAGAGAAAGTAATGTTTCAGTGAAGAAACACATAAAGCGCTTAGTTTTCTGGGGCGGAAAGAACCAGATGCAGACCTTTAGAGGTGCCACCTCCAACTTCACATCGCACAAACCATGCGACAAGGGGAAGCGAACGGCAGTGAGACTGGGAGAGCAGGGGGGCGCTGTCTCCCATCCCTTCACCATTTACTAACTGGTTCTTGTGTGCCAGGTACGATGCTGGGATGAAGGTGGCACGGGGTAGTGGGAAGAATATGGGAAAGCCGGGCTCACATGCTGGCTGCTTCGTCCACTTCCTGTGCAACCGTGACCTTGAGCAAATCGCCTGACATCTCTGAACCTGTCGCCTCCGTTTGGAAAGGAAGCGAATGAAAAGCTATGGAAAGCCTCTCGTGTGTCAGGCTCCGTGCCGAGGGGTCCCATTTGACTCTCACAGCCACCTGGGAACAGCTGGTAATATCATGCCCATTTTACAGATGAGGACACAGACTCAGAGGGTACTTGAGAGCTGTGCGGGGCCGCACGGCTACTATGTCATGGTCGCCGGGCTTTAGAATGAGGGCATCCTGCTGCTGCACCGTAGGGCTGGGACTTCACACCCCGCGGACCTAGGGCCGCTGCGAGCAGCAGGGGAGGTGCTGGATTTATTCGAAAGTGGTTGGTGGGTGAGCATACAGACACCTATTCTGACCGTGCTCCGGACCTCAGGAAGCTTTCCAACAAGTAGAGGCAAAGAGAGAGCTGGACACGGAGAAATGGGAGTAACTCAGACGCTACGGAGGGCTGCGGGGGGACCCCAAAGCCAACCTCGTCTAGAGCTTCAGTTTTAAAACAAGCCCTAGAGGAAGAAGAAAGACAGGAGAGGATTGGAAAGAGGCTTGGGAAGATGGGCTCACGTCCCCCCATTCAGTCAGGGTTTCTGGAGCGTGACCCCTATTTCATGCCTGTTCCCCAGGCGGATCACACATGAACCCCACGCTGCCTCTCACAGATCTGGCGGGGATACGTTTCTTTAACAAGCGTGAGGGGAAATGTGATTAGCACAGCAAACCTGTGATTTCCTGGATATTAACTCTTAGGATGAGGCTAAGTAAGTGGTATGTTGGTGATTCACGGGACTCTGATGGCATAAAGGACAGGTACCAGGCTCAGGGCGGGGAGAATAAGGAGTTTGGAAACCATAGCACTAACTGAGCCCCCATCCCCGCAAGAACCATTGTCCCCAGCGGTTACTGACACCCCCACCCCACGGCTGCCAGATTTAGCTAATACAAATTCAGGACGCCCATTTAAATTTGCGTTCCAGATAAACAAGGAATACATTGTTTAGTGTACATATGTCCTATGCAATCTTTGGGACATTCCCTCCCCACCCCCCGCCCCAGTCTCACTGTGGAGGGCCAGGTAGATGCTTGTGGGATGGGGTTGTCCCTCTCTGCTTCCCCTGGACCTGGACCTGTAGGGAGAGGCTTGCATACAAAAGGATGCCCTCACATATCGGGTGTCTCTGATGCTAGTTCCTTTAATTAAACTGCTGGGATGAAATCAAGTGTATGGAGATTTAAATTGATTCCCTTAGCTTAACAAAAGCCGAAGCTATTGAGAGGGATACTTAAGAAAACAGAGCACTTCAACAGATGAAAAGTGTAGCCTGGCCTCCAGCTCAGAGCTGTAGTGCACAAGTGAGCCTGGCAGGAAGTGAGTTAGCCCTCACTCCCAGTAAGGCCCCAGTGCCTGCAAAAACGCGCCTTCTCACATCTCTGCTTCTGAGCGCCGGGAGAGAGGCCAGGAGGGGGAGCTGGTGAAGCCAGGTAGAAGTGGCGGAATCCTTGCCTTCATGCATGTGCACTTATTGAGCACTTGCTATATGCCAAGCCCTGAGCCAGGTGTTGGGTCTCATCTCAAACTCTTTCCTGGGAAACCAGCTGGGGCTGCCTCAGTTCTCAGGGACCTGGGTTTCTCAACTAGGGAGCTCAGAGATGCGGAAAGAGAGAGAATTGTAGATATTGCTGGTGGCCTTGGGGAACAGATGGTAATGACCCTAGAAATTGGGAGGAGGACAATCCAGGGCGAGGACGCCCTTTTTACACCCGAGGAACGTGAGACACAAAAGCTATTGGCAGATTCGCTCGAGCTCACATGGCGTGGAAGTAGAGAGCCAGGATTTGAACAGGGTCTGATGGTCGTTGAAGCCATTCACCAGAGCGCTCTGCTGCCTCCTGGCTGGTGAGGGTCGTTGGAGGTTTTTAAGCAGGGACATGTGTCATGAAAGCAGAAAGTTGAGGAAAAATGAATCTGGTCTTAGGTCTGAGGCCACTTTAGGTGTATATGCCCGGAGGAGGGATGCTGGCTCAGGAGCCCAGGTGTGGGGAGGCAGGGACCCAGGTGTGTGGTGGCAGGGACCCAGGTCAGGGCACGGTGGGGGTGGAGGAAGGTGAAGATTGGGTGGGACTTGCTGAGGGATCTATTCAGGGGGATAAAGGCAGAGCTGGTGACGGGGACAGGTTTTCAGATCTGGGTGCTGCCGGCAGGGCTAGGGAGGGATGGCAGGACACGGGCTGCACATGTGTTGGATTTGAAGCCATGCCACCTGTCCCTGGGCAGAGCTCCTGACAGAGCCCAGTGGGACCAGCCTGACACGGGTCTGCATCCCAGCTGTCCTCTTCGCTAGCTCTGTGACCACAAACTATTTCCTTAACCTCTCTGAGCCTCTGTTTTCTCTCTGATGAAATGGAGAGCAATGATACCTATTTAACAGGATGGTGAGGATATTAAATAAGGAAAGCTATGTAAAGGAACAGACGAGGTGCCTGGCACACAGTCAGCATGTGATACATGGTCGCTTGAAATTTGGGGCCCCACCAGGCTACAGCAGAGATGGTCCTGGAGCTAGGAATGGAGGGGAATGAGGGTCTGACTTTTCATCCATTTGATGAACTTTTATTGAATTGCCACTGGGTGCCAGGCCCTGGGGATACAGTGTGGAGAGGCTGATGGGAAAACCCAATTATAGCACAAAACCGAGCCCCATCTCAACTGGGAGCGATGTGAGAGCAGGGGTGGGTCTGTCTTGCTTGGCACAGAATCCCGGGGCAGAGCCTGGCCCCTGGGAGGTGTGCAGTCAGTGTTGTCGACTGGGGAGGTGGAGGCACACGGGCCTTCTCAGAGCACCTCAAAGCTGGTGCAGAGCGGAAACGGAAGGTGTGAATTTGTAACCGCTTTCTGTACTGGAAACTCCCCAACTGCAGGCGAGGTGTTGAAGACAAGACAGGAAACTGGGGTCCACGGTTCCAGTTCTGTCTCATCGGCACATCTTTTCTCCCCTTTTTCTTCCAAATTCGTTTTTGGCTCACTTTTTCCGAATTTTGCCTTGAAAAATGCTGGAAAAAAACCCTGGGGGTTGATCATGTGCCATCAGCAGACTGGGAGGCCAAGGAGAAGGAAAAACAGCTGTGAATAATTGGCATTATGAGGCTGCCCTTCAAGGTCGTGGGGGCTGTGACCCCGGGCAGCCGCTTCCCGGCTGTGGGCCTCAGTCGTCCCGTCTTCGAAAGGAAGAGAAACACCGGACCCTCCGAGTGTAAACGAGGTGCAAGTCTTTCATCTCATACGCACGTCTTCCCTTCCAACCTCTTCTTTCTCACATATTTATTTTTGTGGGAACGCTAGTTTTTCCCCCCCCTCTATTTTTTTAATCCTATCGTTAAAAAATGTGTTTTTACAATACAAAATAAAACTGCCTGCTTGTAAGAATCCGAGCAATATGTTATTGCTTTAACGGGAGGTTAGTTTTCTCATTTATTGCTCTTTTTTTTTGAGTAAATTAAAATGTTGTTTACATTTTAAGGTGATATAAGAATGCATGCTTGAGTAAAAATCTCAACAACGTGTAGGAGGAAAATCATGGAAGTATGCCTTCACCCCTCTCGTCTCATCCTACCCCCATCCCACCCCCCACCAGGCCTCTGAGATGATTCTTGTCTTCTAGATAAGGGAACCCTTGGGAATCTCGTTGTAGACCCACCCTCGAAGCCATTGCTAGGTCAAGGGGAGGTGGCCCTTTCTAGTGACAGGAGCATGGGTTCAGGATCAGGATTGGAAGGTTGACAATGCTGTTGGCTTGCTGTGTGACCCTTAGGTGTCCACATAACCTCTCTGAGCCGCGGTGACCTCCAGCAGGCTGGCCCAAAGGAGAATTGAGATCAGGGCTCTAAAGCTGCTAGCATGAGTCGGTGTCCTATAAACAGCCCAGGTGACTGTTGTGTGGTGGTCTTGGCAGGTTGGGGACCAGATTCTGGAGGTGAATGGGCAGAGCTTTCTCAGTATCCTGCACGACGAAGCGGTCAGGATGCTCAAGTCTTCCCAGCACCTCATCCTGACAGTGAAGGACGTCGGGAGGCTGCCCCATGCCCGCACCACCGTGGACGAGACCAAGTGGATTGCCAGTTCCCGGATTGGGGACACCGCCACGAACTTGGCAGGGTCTGGCCACACTGCTCGCTCAGAGCCCCGGGATCCCAGGGCCATTCTGAAAGCCAGGGGTGGCCCCCTCCCATCCCCTGACCATGCCCTGATCTGTAAAGATGCACCAGCTCTCAGAGCCTGGGGTCCCAAAACCAGGGCCCCTTTCATTGGTGGGGGGTGACCACGGCACATCCGTTCTCCTCTCCTGGCCTCAGTGTCCCTCGGAAAGCTGCACTGCATGATCCAGCTCTCTCCTTTATTTGCCTCGGGAATCACTTAACTTATCTTTGGGCCCTTAGTTGCTTGTCTGAAAAGCGAGGACCATAACCCCTGCCTCCATCCCAGATCTGTTCATGGGGATCCTATGAGTTACCCTGGGGGAAAAGATCTGGGAAGTCACAAAGTAAGATAGAGTGGCCAGGTGGCTGCATAGTTGCTAATAATTGTCACTTTTGGATTTCCATCAGAAGTCTCAGACTGGCTGGTGGCCCCCAGGCCAACTGCACCCAGAGTATCTCTCTTTCTCTCTCCCTTTCTTCCTTTCTTCCCTCCCTCCCTCTGTTTTCACCTGTACAGTATTATAAATTTTTTTAATTAGTTGCCAGTATTTAAAAAGATATCAGGTTTCCCATAAAAAACTGGATTTCTGGCTGCTTCTTACACATCAGGAATCCTGGCACCTTGAGCCCACTTTTTTTTGTGAAAACATCGGCTGGAGCTGAGCTGCATCTCAGGGTCTCCTGATCACCCCTGTCCCCACCCTCCCTCGATCCGCCCGACCTGAGGCCACCCATCGATTGTCATTTCTTCTCTCTGTCCTCACATTACCCGCCTGGTCCTGTAGGGTTGGAAACAACTTGGAAGTCCACTGTTCGTGGTTTTAGAAGTGCTGTCTGCATGGTTGATGGGAGGCCGGCAGCCGCCCGTCTGTGCAGGGTTCAGAGTCCCTCGAGAAGCCCCGGCAGGTGGAGGCCGTGGTTCTCACAAAGCTTTGCTCATCCCGCTGCAAATCCGCTTTTCCCCAGCTGGCGCCTGTGTGACCTGTGCAGACTGCAGCTGAACGTGCCTGTCTTTCTTCACAGGTTTCCTGGGGATCTCATACCTGAAGGGACAGACAAGGTAGGTGCTCTCCGTCCGTGGGAAGCTTTGGCTTCCTTGTAGCTCCCCGCACGGGAAGCTGTGAGCCCAGCAGTGTGCCACGCGACTCCCTTCCATGATCTCATTGCATGGGGGCGGCCCGCTGACTGTCGGTGCACCCTCCGTTCCCCAGTCTGTGGGTGCTGCCAGGTTCCAGGCACCGCCACGGACACCGGGGTTAAGGGCCGCGAACAGAACAGAGCAGGTCCCTGCCCTCATGAAGGTTACACCCCGGGAAGGAGACACACACAAAAACCAACAAGCCTCCACACATACCTCATCACAAAAGATGTTCAGTGCCATGAAGGCAAGGTGCAGGGTATCAGGAGAGAGAATAACAGATGAGACACCTAATGTGGGTGGCGGGGCCAGGGAGAGGGAGGGCAGAGGCCCTCTGAGGTGGTGACGTGATATCTGGGCTGTGAACCGAATGTTAGATAGAAGTTAGCGAGATCAAAGTCTGGTGCAGGAGCGGGAGGGGGGTTCTCATCAGAGGACACAGCATGTGCCAGAGCCCCGGGGCACGGAAAGGGCTCGGCTTGTTGGAATAAAGGAGAGCGGGAGGGAGTGTAGTGAGCCAGGGGGAGTTGGGAACAGGCTGACAGCAGTGGGGACAGCCAGATCACACGGGGCTGTGTGGGCCACATAAGAGGTTTGGCTTCTAACCTAAAATCATGTATGGGATGCTGTGGAAGGGCTTAAGCACCGAGCCACACAAGGAGACTTGTGTTTTTACGAGATCATTCCAGCAGCTCTGTGTAGGTGATAGGGAAAGGCCAAGGGGATAAGAGAGGAGACTGGGTGGTGTCTTAGAAGATGATGATAGGGCCGGCCACGTGATGATAGGGCCGGCCACGTGGCTTAGCAGTTAAGTGCGGGCGCTCCGCTACTGGTGGCCCGGGTTTGGGTCCCGGGCGCTCACCAACACACCGCTTCTCCGGCCATGCTGAGGCGGCATCCCACATACAACAACTAGAGGGATGTGCAACCATGACATACAACTATCTACTGGGGCTTTGGGGAGAAAAAGGGGAAAAAAGGAGGAGGATTGACAATGGATGTGAGCTCAGGGCCGGTCTTCCTCAGCAAAAAGAGGAAGATTGGCATGGGTGTTAGCTCAGGGCTGATCTTCCTCACAAAAAAAAAAGAAACTGATGATAGTAGAGATAGCGGCGGGAGGGGGCGGAGTGTGTGCGTGCAGATCTGAGCTATATTTTGGAAATAAAGTTACTATTATCCCCGATTTTCCAAGGGAGATACTGACACCTAGAGAATAAAGTGGGCACCCTAATCGTATTGCTCGACTCGGCATGGTTGCAAGGGTCTGATGAGATCACATATGTAAAAGGGCCACGTAAGCCATAGAGCACTTTGCAGCTGCACGAGGCCAGACACTCAGAACATATCGGTCCCGTCTCCTGCAGGTTTACCGTGAGGGACCACCTCACCCCTCTGTGGTGTGGTCGCTGGTGTGGCCTGGCCGCTCAGCTCCAGAGCAGCTCCGAACCCCCGGGCCTCTGTCTCCCTGTCTTTCAGCTGGGGTTTTACAAGGGGCCAGCCGGCTCCCAGGTGACGCTGAGCAGCCTGGGGAACCAGACGCGCGTGGTGCTGGAGGAGCAGGCCCGGCATCTGCTGAGCGAGCAGGAGCGCGCCACCATGGCCTACTACCTGGAGGAGTACCGCCTCGGCAGCGTCTCCGTGGACGCCCTCGTCATGGCTCTGTGTGAGCTGCTCAACACCCACGCCAAGGTGACCCGCACCCCTCCTCTGGCAGGGCGGGGGCTGGCAGGGCCTGGCCTCAGCTCTCGAGGGCTCTGTGTCCTTCCCTGCCTCCCTTCATCCCCCACTCCTTTCCTGAGAACCACAAGGACTCAGGCCTAAACTGAACCGTGGGCAGAGGCTGGTGACCCAGACCACCCCCCGTCCCAAAGCCCTCAGACTCCTCGGGAAACAGTCAATTAAAGTCCCCTGTGATTGGGGCCTAACGCACTGGCTTCCAATGCTGAGTGTTCATTTAGAATCATCTGGATTGCTCTTCAAAAGCAGTGCCCAGGCCCCACCCCGGGCTGGTTAATGCCACACATCTGTGGCTGGGAGCCAGTCACCAGTCTTTTTTGTGTGTGTGTGTGCTTGTTTTCAATTTTTTTTTTTATTGATATCATAATTGTTTATAACATTGTGAAATTTTAGTTGTACATTGTTTGTCAGTCACCGTATAAATGTATCCCTTGTGCCCATCCCCCCACCCACTTCCCCCTGGTAACCACCAAACTGTTCTTTCTGACCGTGTGTTAGTTTATCTTCCACGTATGAGTGAGATCATATGGTGTTTGTCTTTCTCTGTCTGACTTATTTCGCTTAACATAATACCCTCCAGGTCCACCCATGTTGTTGCAAATGGGACGATTTTGTCTTTTTTATGGCTGAGTAGTATTCCACTGTATATATATACCACATCTTCTTCATCCATTCATCAGTCGAGGGACACCTGGGTTGCTTCCACTTCTTGGCTATAGTGAATAATGCTGCAATGAACATAGGGGTGCATAAGTCTCTATGAATTGTTGATTTCGAGTTCTTTAGATAAATACCCAGTAGTGGGATAGCTGGGTCATATGCTATTTCTATTTTTAATTTTTTGAGGAATCTCCATACTGTTTTCCATAGAGGCTGCACCAGTCTGCATTCCCACCAGCAGCGAATGAGGGTTCCCGTTTCTCCACAACCTCTCCAGCATTTGTTGTTTTTTGTCTTCAGTCACCGGTCATTTTTACAGGCCCCTAGGTGGCTGCAGTGCTGCCTGCTCTGAGAACCCTGCTCTAGCGGAAGTCTCTTGGAGGGTCAGAAGCTGCATGGAGGAGGAAGTGATTCAATCCACTGGGAGTGGTTACATGTGGGAAGACTAAGAGAGGAAGCACGATCCAGAAAGGAGCTGGGAGGCGTTCTAGGTGGAAGGGACGGCCGGGGGCTCCTTGGTGTGTTCAGGGAGCTGCAGTCATGCACGTGTGCTGAGATGCTGAGGAGAAGGCAAGCGAGGAAGCTGGAGAGGGAAGCAGGAATCAGATGATGCTGGCCTGGCACCCAGGCGAAGGTGTTTGGACTTTCTCCTAGGACAGTGCGGAGCCGCAGAGGGTTAAGGAGGGGAGGCCAGTGGTCAAGTTTGCATGCAGGCCATTTGGGGTAGCAGGGGGCCGGTCCCCCCTGCTGGTGGAGCTCCATGCTGAGTGACCCCTTTGTCCCCCGCCTCCAGTTCTCGCTCCTGTCCGAGGTGAGGGGCACCATCTCCCCGCAAGACCTGGACCGCTTCGACCACCTGGTGCTGAGGCGGGAGATTGAGTCAATGAAGGCGCGGCAGCCCCCGGGCCCTGGGGCCGGGGACACCTACTCCACGGTCTCCTACAGCGACACGGGCTCGTCCACGGGCAGCCACGGCACCTCCACCACCGTCAGCTCGGCCAGGGTGAGCTGCCCCTGCCCATTCCTGGCCTGATGGCCGGGGAGGTGTTAGAATGCTGGCTTTGGAGTGAGATGGGTCTGGCACCACCTCTTACCAGCTCTGCGCCCTGTCTCTCGGAGCTCGGTTTCTTCACCTATAAAAACCTCCTAATTGTTGAGTGCCTGCTGCATGCCGGGAATGGGCTCTAGGAGACAACTGATGAACAAGGCAGATGTGGCCCTGCCCCATAGGGCTCACGGTGTGGGGGGCCAGGCTGGAGAGAAAGGTAAAAAACACAGGCACATAGACAAATAGAAAAAATAATGACAATCAGTGGGAGGACCCCATGAAAAGCCGTGGTAGTGAATTCACAGTATTGGTTGTGGCGACTCAAATCTTGCCCGAGACCCACCCTCTTGTCTGCCTAGCCTGGCTTTCTCCCCAGACTCGTCAGCCCCCCAGAAAAGGATCTGGTCCATCTCAGGGTGTGGTTCTGCCCCTGGGATGCTTGGAGGCAAATTAATCCCAGGAGCCTTTGGCAAGGAAGGCTGGGCCCCTCGCTCTCCTGTCCTGTCTTTGGCTCATTCATCACTGCTCTCCTAGGGAAAGGGAGAGGGAAAGTCGCGTTTCTTAAACGCTGTTGCTCCCAGACGCAGAACTGGGAGCTCTCACGGGTGGAATCTCAATTAGACGTGGGACAGACAGTTAGTTGTCCTGCCGGAGGAGCAGGAGCTCTGAGGGTGAGTGACGCAGGTGGTTGGTGAGCTCCATGAGCCTGCAGCCACCAGGAAGCGGCCCCGAGCGTGCACGCCTTTCCTTTGCAGACTCCTACTCCCAGTGTGACTTTTTTTTTTTTTTTTTTTTAGCTCTGGGGATCTGAGTTATTGGGGGGACTTCTACTCCTCTGCCTCCTACCCCTACCATCCTGAGTCACCTTCATCCCCCAGAGTCCTCGTCCCTCCCTGGGGTGACCCGGGAAGCCGCCTTGCGTTCCTCCAGGCTCTGGATGTGGCTGCAGTGGAGGCGATGTCACGCGTTGGGATTGGCAGATCGCTTCTGGGGCAGGGAGGAGGCTGTCCCCCGCCAGGGCTGCATGTTTGGCTCTGTGCACATGCTTAGATATGGCACGGCTTCAGGCTGCAGGGCCCTGCCCAAGGGACTCTGTCTCTCTGGGTCTGGCCCCTGGTCTTCATATTGTCCCCATGGGGCTTCAGGAGCCATGAGCCACTGCTTTAAACCCCGGGGACTGCACACTGTACAGTAATCCTGGGATGCTCCCTTTAGAATTGGGGGTGAGAGATCCAGTGGGTGGGATGGGGTGTGTTCTAGCCTGGGAGGCAGGAGATCTAGGTGTAAGCCCTGGCTTCTCTGAGCCTCAGTTTCCCCATGGGTGAAACGGCCCGAGGTCCTTGCTGGCTCTCGCGACTGATGGCAGCTCAAGCAGCAGGGCTAGCGGAGTCTGGGTAGCTGCTCTGCCCGGACAGGGCTCTAGGCAGGGGTCTCAGCCCCAGATCAGCGCTGGCCCCTGGTGACCTTGTCCCAGCCCAGGGGTCTCTCTCGCACCTGGGAAGTGCTGCCCCAGCCAGTCTGGGCCCCAGCTGCGGCAGTGGACTCTGCCCTCCAGAGGCACCCTCTCTGCGGATTGGGGGACCTTGGGGAAGGCTGACCTCAGAAAGGCCAGGGGATGGCTTTGAGCAGGGAGTTTGGGAGCCAAATGGGAGGGGTCTCTAGGCTTCTGAGATGTGGACAGCTGGGAGAGTCTGTGACCCACCGGACGGCAGATGTGTGTCAGGTTAGGACTAACCAAGACCAGCGTGAGCTCTCCGAGGAGGGTTCTAAGAGCAGGCTGTGCAGGCTTGGCCCTCAGTGCCTCGGTTTCCCGCCTTGCTCTGGGGCAGTGGCTTTCCCAGCTTCTTGGGAGGCTTCAGTGACGAATAACCCCCTCCTAGTGCCAGCATCCCAGAAATGCTGCCCACACCCGAGGGCAGGTGAAGCCTCTCTGCTTTCTGACCTCCCTCAACCTGGCTGGGGAGAACGCCCCTGAGGATTTGAATCCAGGGCCCTGCAGACTCTTGGAGGCTTCTGGAAAGCACCGGGCTGAGGATCTGCCAGTCGCCCTCCTCCAGTCTTCATCCGCTTCGGGCGCCCTCCTCGTGCACAGCCCAGGGCTCCGTTTCTCAGCCTCTGAGCTTCCTCGCCACCACAGGGCCGGGGCCTCCCTGCATCCAGTCTTCCCTGATCGAGTCTTCCGAGCAGGGTCCTCCTCAGGCTCTGCCTTTCCTTAGCAGGTGTGACCTCGGACAAGTCACTTCCCTTCTCTGAGCCTCAGTTTCTCCATCTGCCAAATGAGAATAATGATCCCAACTCCACCTGCTGGAGAGTCCCAGGGTTGGCCCAGGTGAATGACCGTCTCCTGAAGTCTCTTCTCCAGGACAAGGGTCGTTTCTGCAGGGTGGTGAGGACACCCTGGTGTCCTTCTAGGAGGCGGTTAGAGTGAAGCAGTGCTGGTTGTAGCAGCGGGGCCTTTGCTTCCTCCTCCCTACTTCATTCCTGCCCAAAGTGCTCAAAGCAAAGAGAAAAGGGATTCGGAGAATCGTGTTTATTTTGCCTGTGTGCATGTGTGTGTGTGTCTTGCACACGTGCTCGTGTGTTTGGAGAAGGGGTTTGCTGTGCTCACCCCATCCCTAATATTTATTTGATGTTTTGTTTTTTTTTTTTGCCTTTTGCACACACCCCCCTCCCCAGGAGCGGCTGCTGTGGCTTATAGACCTGATGGAGGTACCGTCCTTCCTGCTGGGTGGGGCTGCGGGAGTCCCTAGCTGGGGCGGAGGTAGGGGGCTGTGGTCCTTCCCACCACCTCCTCACGTCTGCACCCAGCCCTGGTGGGGACCCGGGGTTCTTCTTGGTGCCCACTCTCTCTCCCCTTCAGTTCATCAGGTTTTCTTAGGCTCTGGAAGGAGAATGCCCCTCGTTCAAATCCCAGCTCTGCCACTTCCTTGCTGGGTGACCTCAGGAAGTGTTTTCACCTCTCTGAGCTCAGTTTTAGGCTCTGTAAAATGAGGATCATTTCTGTGCTGTGGAGCTGTTGAGAGACCTCATGGCCTTTGCATATGCCATGCAATCTGTCTGTCTGGAATGTTCTCCCTCCCGCTTCACATGGCCTGGCTGTCTCCTGTGTGTAGCTCACGTGCCACCTCTTCCGAGCAGACTTCCCTGATCCTCTCAAGGAGGGTGACTTTCAGCCTGTGGCTCCTCCAGCCCCTGGGCTTCCCGTGGTCATGGCTCTTGTATCATTATGTTCTGGTAGTTTGTACAAGCTTGGCCAGTTACCCCCCTTGGCCACAGGCTGCCTGAGGGCAGCAACTATGTCTGGAGTCACCACTGAATCCCTAGTGCTCAGCACAGAGCCTGGCCCATGTTAATAATTCGGGCCTTTCTTTTTTTTTTTTTTTTTTTAAAGATTTTATTTATTTTATTTTTTTCCCCCCAAAGCCCCAGTGGATAGTTGTATGTCGTAGCTGCACATCCTTCTAGTTGCTGTATGCGGGACTCGGCCTCAGGATGAACGGAGAAGTGGTGCCTCAGTGCGCACCCGGGATCCGAACCCGGGCCACCAGCATCGCAGCGCGCGCACTTAACCACCAAGCCACAGGGCCGGCCCCGGGCCTTTCTTAATAATAGTAGTAGCTGGCGTGTGTCAAGGGTCCTCCATGGCGCTGTGACAGTGCTTTCCAACTGTATCTTCTTTGACTCTCCCAGCGACTAGGAGTGGCAAGTTCTGCTATGATCCCATTTTACAGAGAAGAACACTGGAGCTCAGAGAGGAGAAGCGACTTGCTCAAGGTTGCTCAGCTAGTGAGTGGTGGAGTGTGGATTCAAATCCAGGCCTGCTGCCTCTGAGCTGGTGCTGTTACCCCTGCAGTCCTGTTGTGCTTCTCCCTGAAGGAGCTCACCAGCTGCTTGTGAAGCATCATCTATCTACCCTCTGTCTGTCCACCCATCCATCCATCTATTTATCCACCCGTCCATCCACCCATCCATCCACCCATCCATCCATCTATTTATCCACCCGTCCATCCACCCATCCATCCACCCATCCATCCATCTATTTATCCACCCGTCCATCCATCCATCCATCCATCCATCCA
Source organism: Ceratotherium simum simum (assembly GCF_057802395.1). Lineage (NCBI taxonomy): Eukaryota > Metazoa > Chordata > Mammalia > Perissodactyla > Rhinocerotidae > Ceratotherium > Ceratotherium simum. The sequence continues at coordinate 21,650,414 of NC_141928.1, forward strand.
TCTGTCCGTCCGTCCATCCATCCGTCCATCCATCCATCCATCCATCCACCCATCCATCCATCTATTTATCCATCCGTCCATCCATCCGTCCGTCCGTCCGTCCGTCCGTCCATCCATCCATCCATCCGTCTTTCTATCTATCCATCCATCCATCTATCCATCCGTCTATCTATCTATCCATCCATCCTTCTATCTATCTGTCTGTCTGTCTGTCTGTCTGTCTACACATCTATCTATCCACCCATCCATCTTTCTATCTATGCATCCATCCATCTATCCATCCATCCATCCGTCTGTCTATCCATCCATCCATCCGTCTATCCGTCCATCCATCCATCTATCTGTCCATCTTTCTATCTATCCATCCATCCATCCATCCGTTTATCTATCTTTCCATCCATTCTTCTGTGTATCTATCTGTCTGTCTATCTATCTATCTATCTATCTATCTGCCTGCCTATCCGTCCGTCCATCCGTCTATCTATCTATCTATCTATCTATCTATCTATCTATCTATCTACCTACCTACCTACCCACCCATCTATCTGTCCATCCATCCATCCATCTATCTATCCACCCATCCATCCATCTATTTATCCGTCCATCCGTCCATCCATCCATCCCTCCATCCATCTATCCATCCATCTATCTATCTACCTACCTATCTCTTCTCTCCTTCTCTTCATTCGGTTCTGTTAACAAATATTGATTGATTGCTATGTGCTACATACAGTTCTGGGTTCTGGGAATACAGTGGTGAACAACAAATAAATTCTTTCTATTATATAATTTAGAGTAGAGCAGGGATGACAGACAGTAAACGAGATAAATCACAGAACTATACAGTATGTTAAGTGGTGAGAGTGCTAAAGAGAAAAATAAAGCTGGGAAGGGGATCTGGGGGAGGGTCTGGGTGGACAGGAAGTGACACCCAAGTAAAGACCTGAAAGAGGTGAGGGAGAGCCATGCCAACAGCTGAGGGAAGAACATTTCAAACAGAGGGAACAGCAGGTGCAAAGGCCCTGAGGTGGGAGTGTGCCTGCAGTGTCTGAGCAAGGTCCAGGAGACCATGAGACTGGAACAGAGTGAGTGAGGGGAAGGGCAGTGACAGGTTATGTGCTGAGGGCTTTGAGTGAGATGGAACGACTGGCAAGTTAGAGCAAGGGCCAACATGGTGTGACTTAGTTTTAATAGGATGCCACTGACTGTTGGGAATAGATGAGAGTGGGTTTGTACCAAGAACAGGTTTGTTCCCAGGAAGGGCCTGGGGAAGGTTGTGCAGCCTGAGCTGCTGAGAGATGGGATGATGGCTCTGCAGGTACCAGCTCTTCCCGCTGCCTGGTCAGCCCTGGCCTTGGTGTCTGCTGGGAACCCCTCCCTTCACACACACAGCAGGTCTCAGACTGGATGCCCCATGCTGCTTACATGTGGAGCCACGAGACAGAGACCTCCTCCTCCTGGAAGCCCCTTCTGTGGGCATGCAGGGCACGAGGCCCCATCTTGGGAGTTAGGAGCCCCACACCCTTCCTCGGCTCTGTCCCTACTACACAGTGTGCCCTCAGGAAAGCCCCTCACCCACCATTGGCCTCAGCCCCCCCATCTGTACAATCAAGGCAGACCTCTAAGGCTCCCCTAAGTCTGAGAGTCCTCTCTATCAGAAGATTCTGGAATATATTCCAGGGGAGGTGCAGCAAGGAATGGCAGCTCTATGTTCCCACCACTTCTCTGTATTCGAACAAGGGCTGCAGCATTCCTGCAGAGAGAGAGCTTGAGATGATGTGTATTTATTCGCCACTAAGTGCCAGGCGCTGGTCTGCAGCAATGCCATGTATCAGTGAGCTTCTGCTGCGGTGATGCTGAGTAACAAACAGCCCCCAAATCTGGATGGACAACAACCAAAAACATTTCTTTCTCATGCCCCAGATCCCTTCCCTCATGGAGCTTCGTGCTTTTCATATCTCTGCTAAAACGCCTGCCACGTTGTTTTAAGCTCTTCCTGTGTTTGTCTTCCCCAGTAACCAGGGAGAGCTGGTGGGGTGCAGGCAGGGACCACATCTTTCTCTGCTCTGTGTCCCCAGTGCTAGCCCAGGGCCTGGAACAGAGTGGGGGCCCAGGAAACCTGGAGCAGAAACTGAAATGAAACCGCACACCCTAGCCACTGAGGATCACGTCTAACGTTCCAGTCCTTCTAAACTTTCACCTCCCACATCGCAGGAAAATGTGCTTGGCTCTGGCGTTCCGACTGGCAGGGTGGCAGGTGTCTGGCTCTCATGACCCAGATGGAGCCAGTTTCCATTTAGCCCAAATTCCCCGGATCATGCCACACGGCTGTCAATTCCGGGTTAAACGTGGCTCGTTCTGCAGCCGCTTTCCCACAACCAGATGCAATCGATCAGAGGAAATCAGGTGCAGCCGTCCCCGTCAACAGCTTGTGTTCATTTTCCATTCGTCTCTTGTCCATTTCCAATGGAGAGTCAGCCCTGGGAATTTTTTGCCGCCTCCAAACAATATCATTCCCCCTGCCATAAAGATGTTGGCTGAGAGGAAGAAGAATTCAAGAATTCATTCTTGAGTTCTTCATCTGGAGGCAGGGGGCCTTAAATGCCCAGGCTCCTGAATCCCACAGATGGGGGTTGGCCATCCCAACTAGGAGCCAGGTCACCTTGGGCAGGTGACCTAGGCTTTTGGAGCCTCAGTTTCCGCATCTGTGTACGGGGCTGATAAGAGCAGCCGCCGATGGGTTGTCGTGAAGGTTCAGTGAGCTCAGGGGTGGACTTGCAGGAGTGGAGTACATGGGAGCCAATTCTGTTGTTATTCTAAGGGCTGGAAGGGCACTGCAGAGGGGTGCAGAGTAACAGGGGTTGCAGAGGCCGAGTCCAGCCTTGTGCCCATGGAGCAGGTGCCACTGAGAGAGGGGGTGGCAGCTGGGACTTGTCCCGGCCTTAAGCACAGCCTTTTCCACCTGGATTTCAGCGGTTTTGCCCTCCAGGACTCTCATGTACCTGGAAAGGGGCTCCCGGACCTGCGAAAGGATGCTGGGGGTGGGGCCCCTGCCTGTGAGGGCCTTCCTGCCCCTCTCCCCCTGCAGTGAGGTCAGAAGGGGCACTGGGCGTGGCTGTCAGCACTTGGCTGCCTCAGCCTCCTCCGCTGTGGCCTCCATTCCTTCTTCCTCATCGAGGCAGAAGGAGGGGGGGAGACTCAGTTCTGTCTCAGACCCTCCGGCTGCAGAGACCCCCAACTGTCAAAGCAGCTCTTCCCAGAAACAGGGAGCAGATGATCCGAGGACCTCCTCTCACCTCCTGCGTCTGCCTTGTCCAGCCTGGAGTTTGGAGTCGTCTGCTGGGCGAGTCCTCCCCCAGTGTGGGAGCAGAAGGAACCCATCTATTCACTCGCTCATTCACTCAACCTCTCCTTTGTTTATGGCAGGCGTTCGCTGAGTACCCTCTGCATGCCAGGCTCTGAGTGGGGCCCTGAGCAAAAAAAAACAGCAGCGCGCCTGCCCTCCTGAAGCTTAGCAGGTCTGGTGGGGAGGCAGCCTCGAATCCAGTCATCGACATAATTCACACTCTGGACAAGGCGAGGCAGCCTAGGTTGCTGACCAGCTGTACCAGCACCTGCAAGGGCCCTGAGCTGCAAGCCTCTTGGACACTCAGAGAGCTGCAGGAGGCTGGTGGGGCCACAGTGCCGGGGGTGAAGGGGAGAGGGCCGAGGGTCAGCAGCAGGAGGCACTGGGGACTAGGGTTTAATCCTGAAACCGTGGGACACTGTTGAGGGTCTTCATTAGGAAAGTGACATGATCCTGTTTGCAGCTTTTAAGATGCTTCCCCTGTGTGTGGAAAGAGCTCAGAGGGGTGGGGTGACCCTGTCCGGGCACACAGGTACACTGTCAGGCGCTATCCAGGTACACAGGTACTTTGTCAGGTAGACTGGCTCCATAGCCCCCAACCCAGGAAGCTGCCTAGTGCCCAGACGGGCACAGCGAGGCCAGAATTAGTCTTTTCCTCGAGTAGAACAGCCCATTCCCTTCTGAGAGGCCTCAGCATGTGTCCCCTGCACTCCAGAACCATAAATTTGCCGGAAGCCTTAGGGACCCTCAGGGTCTTCAGCCTGCATCTGAAACAAGGAACGTTCCTCCCAGCCCGTCCTTTACGGAGCATCTGCCGCCGTGAGCGAGGACACGGATGGGCTGGAAGTTCTTTCCACCAAACAGAACCGAGTCCACAGGGGTCAGAGCCTGTCGGGACGTGGCCGGCCCCTGCTCCTCTCAGAGCCCCGATTTTCCCGGCTATAAAATGGGCTCATTGGACTAAGCACTGACTTAAGACTGGGGTTCTTCACCTTTTCCGTGCCATGGACTCCGCTGGCAGGCTGGCAAAGCCCTGGGACCCCTTCTCAGAACAACAGTTTTAAATGTTTAAAAATAAAATACATAGGGTCACAAAGGAGACAAATTATTATAATGAAATGCCGTTTTCAAAATACTGAAACGCATCGGAAAGCATGTGCTCCTTTATTAGCACGCCCAGTAACGGGGTCTGTAATTGTGATGAGCATGCATGGGATTTTGCAGCATCTGCAACAATGGGAATGTGACGTGAAAGATCTGGGACCTCGGTTGGTGACAGTGTCACAGGCGCGGCTGGTTCGGCTGGGCTGTGTTGCCTCCATTTATAATGGAAGGAAGTGCTCCCTTGCAGTTAGAGGTTAAGGAAAAGAGAGACGCAGTGTCGCCCCCCAGCCAGGGTCACGGCGCCTGCGTTCCCTCCTGGAGCCCTGGTTTCCCATGCCTGTCCTGAGGGCTCCTCCAGCCCTGCCCTGGGGATTCTGGGTCACGTGCTGTCCACTGAATGACGTCCTTTGGCTAAGACCGTCGGGAGGAAGGTGCGAGGGGGCAGAAGGAAGCGTGCTCTGGCCTCCTTGGGACAAGGCAGTGACTCCTCGTCTCGGGCGGGCTTCATGCCCAGGCTTCCAACGACTTTTCTGCTTCTGTGGTGTGGTGGTCCTGTGGACAGCAGGCGTGGACGAGCTGCTAAATGGCCCTGTCGCGGCCTGGCGTCGGGCAGTGCCCGTGGTCTCAGCCACGCTAGCGAGTGCGGGTTCCAGACCTCTGTTTGGGGTCATTTCTCTCCCAGTCCGCTCCTCTGAGCCTCCCCTTCGGCCTCCAGACTCCCACACCCACCCCGTTCTGGAGAGATCCGGCTCCACCAGCGTGGCCCTCACCCGCGGTCTGGCCCCATGATCCTTTGGGCCCCAGACCTGTCTCCTTCTCTCTGGGCAGCCCCACTACCCCCAGGAACGCCAGGACTGTCTGGCTCTACCCGGCTCCCACCACCCCATCCTTCCTGGGGTGACAGGCTCCTCTCCCCAGCTCTGGCTGTGCCGCCTCGCCTCGATCTTCCCTCAGTTTTCCTGCCTCTCCTTCTCCCTTCGCTCTCCCCTTCTCGATCTTTTCTCCAAATCCTGCCCCTTCCCTCTTTTCTCTCTTATTTTCCTTCCTCCCTCTCAGGTTTCTCTCCTCTCTCTCTCTCTCTGTGTCCTCCTCTTGCCTTCTCTCAGCAGCCCCTGGGGCAGAAATCTCGGCCCTCACTGGTGACCTTCCAGAAGCCTTTGTGACTCCATGCCTCAGTTTTCCCAAAAGAGAAGGGGGAATGCCCCGCCCCCCAGCCTCAGGCCTCTGGTGCATTTTGGGGCGGAGGTGGGGAGAGCCTGTTGTCCTGACATCGGAGTAAAGAAACAAAAAGAACAAAGAGCTGAAAATAGCACCTTTGTGTAGGAGCCCTCTCATCATAAAGAGGGGACGTGGCAGAGAAAGCCGGGAACTGGGCTGGAGAGAGGGGAGGGCTCTGTTCATTAGCTGAGGTGGCTCCTGGGCCGCAGGAGGCCTTCCCAGCCTCCATCTCCAGGACCACGAGTCCAGCTGGCGGAGGTCGGCATGGGTGATTGCCTCCCATCATTTCGCTTCGGCCCCACAGTTCCCTCAGCCCAGACTCCCGCGGAACCCGGGCCCTGATTGCGCCAACTCAGACAAAAAGCAGTTTTTTTCTCTGAGAGGGAGGGGATTTTCTGAACCGCCACAGATTTGAGGAGGAAAGAGGAAAGGGAGCAACGGCAGCGGGTCCTGAGGGCATCCTGGCTCCCCTGGCAAGCACTGGATAAGAGTTAGACCTTGAATAGGATTCAGCGTCCTGGCCCCTCCTTGCTGTGTGATCTTGGGCAGGTGGCCTTCCCTCTCTGAACCTCGGTCACCTCAGCTGTAGAATGGATGGAGGGTCCCTGTGGCAAGATTAATTGAGCCACTAGGTCTAAACCCTCCGCTGGGCTCTGGCCTCAGTGGGGGCAGGAGAAGGGGAGCCCCAAGCAGCTAGCGTGTGTGGCGGGGCAGAGGGGAGGCCAGGACACGCAGGCCGGCTCCTGCGTGAGCTCTGACCTTGATCTCCTCCCGAAGCCTGTTCCGAGGCGTTTCTGCTGACGCATCCCCCGGGTTCTTAGCCTGCTGTCTGCAGCTATTTCAGATGCACGAGGAGCGTGGCTCGGGGACCCGGGGCTCCTGAGCGTCTGGATTCAGCAGATGGAGTCAGGCAGGGCAGGGCTCGGACCCGTCTGCCGTTTGCTCCACTTCAGGCCTCCCTCAGGCCGGTGTTCGTCCCACTCCACGCTCACCCTCCCCGCCCTCCACCCCTGCCTTCCCTCTCGGCTCCAGGCCGCCACTGAGAGCAGAGAATGGCCGAGGCCAGGCCCCACGGTGGCTTTCTTCTCTCTTGATTCAGAGAGGGTTCTCCTGGGCCCTCTGGTTCCTACAGTATCAGGGCCATGTCCAATTCTGGGGTCGGGCTAGGTCACCCCAACCTGGGTGAGAAACCTGATCTGTAGAACGGCTGTGTGGCCCCGGACAAGTCACATCCCTCTCTGAGCTTAAATGTGAAAGATGTGAGCTGAGGGAATCCTAGCGCCTGCCTCGCCAGGTCATTGGGAGAATCACAGGAGATCATGTAAGTGAAACGCCCAGTGGGGGCCTGGTACCCGGTAGGTCCTCCACAGTGTGTAGTTCTGTGATAGCCTTCTTTCTGAGAGAAAGGCACGCCCTCCTGTGGTGCCCGGCAAAGACGTGCTCGTGTTGTCAGGTTCTGGATCCTTCTTTCCCCCTCCCGTGGCCCTGTTACTACTGCCGGCCCCATCAGGGATTCGGAACAAGAGTTTGCTGGCAGCTGCTGTGTGCATGGCCCTCTGCTGGGTGTTGAGGACAAGTGACCTGCTCATCTTCTTACCCCGTGAGCTTTCCTCGTAAGTCAAGGCTGCCTGATAAATGTTTGTTGAGTGACTAAGTGAATGCTCAAAGCTTCTGATGTTCCAGAACAAGACAGAATCCTGTGACTCTGGCCCCACCGTGGACAGTCGTCTGAGCCCAGGGTGCCTGCAGATGGAGTTTCTGGGGCAGGTGGCAGTGGCTCCGTGTGCTGGAGGCCCCTCTTGTCTTCAGTGTAGACACGTCCCGGCCTCTGACCCCTCTCGGTGCCCCCCGCTGAGGCCAGGGCTGTGACCGCCAAGTCTGGGGACATCCGTGCACGTACCCAGCCCTGCCTGGCCCGTCACCTTAGCTCTGGATGGTCCACGTCGCCCAGCTGGACTGTCTCCAGGGAGCACTGGACTTGTGGTTTTGGAGGAGGGTGTGGGAGGACTGCCCTTTCCTTCCATCCAAGTGTCTACACTGCCCAGGGCACTTTTGCAGCCATTCGGTTGCTGGGGCTCATTTGCAAGGTCCCAGGCCTCCGATGTGTATAACAGTCCCTTCCCCTCGTACACTGTGCCAGGCTCTGTTCTGAGCATCTTTTAGGTGTTAATACATCAGCCCCATGAGGGAGGGACTGCTGTGACCCCATTTTGCAGATGAGGAAACTGAGGCACAGAGCGGCTCAGTGATTTGCCCACCGTCCCTCAGCTGGAAGTGGCATAGCTGGGTGTGATCTCAGAGAAGCCAGAACTGGGGCCGCTAGTCAGTGGGTGCGAGAGTAACCCCATCACCCCCGCTCCCCGAGGATCCCCCCTGTCCTCGCATCACGAGGCTGTCAGCAGCATCTTCCCGGGAGGCGGGGGAAGGTCGGGAAGCCAGGTCTGCACATACGCCTCAGCTTTCTTGGTAAAACGGGGCAGCTGTCCTGGCTGGACATTGCCCAGAGGCATCACGGGACCAGATGAGGAGCCCGCATGGGGCAGGCTCAGAGCCCGAGGGCTGAGCATCTGGTGGGTTGGTGGGTCCCCGTGACTGGCCTTCGTGATCATGCTCCATTTGCCTGCCCAGAATGCTCAAGGCTTCAGGAGGATCGTTCCGGATGGGGATCAGTGGGCAGTGACCCGGCGGCCTCTGCCCTGGGGGTGTGGAATCGGGGGCTCCTTCCCCCCCCACCGCTGCTTTCACCCTCCTTCCGGCCCCCATGACTGCTCTCCAGGATGACCTGCAGTAGCCGCCTAGCTCGATTCTCTGCCTGCCCAGGCCTCCTCCCCGTGACGGCCAGAGGGATCGATTAATTCAGTCACCCATAGATTCTTTCCCGGACTCATTAATTTGCTGAGTAAATATTTATCAGGCAGCCCCTATCCTGAACACTGAGGATAGAGCAGGGACCAGATAGTACAGGTCCTGCCTTTGAGGAGTTTTTATCCTAGTGGGAGAGACAGACAATAAACAAATCGATAGTAACATCAGGTAGTGATAAATCTTACACAGAAAACTGAAGCAGGGTCAGGGGTGAGACAGAGGTGGTGTGGGGTATGGGGAGGGATGCTGTTTTAGGGCTGGTTTGGGAAGGCCCCGCTGAGGTCAGAACTACATGAAGTGAGAGAGTGCACCAGGAATGCACTATGGGCAGAGAGAGTAGTGAGTGCAAAGGCCCTGCGGCAGGAACAGTCCCATCCTGTCAGAGGAGTAGCAAGGAAGGGCAGGTCACTAGGCACAATGAGGTCAGAGTTTGGAATTTCCTCCTAGTAAAATGGAAAGGCCCTGGAGGGTTATGAGCTGGGGAGAGACGTTATGTGACTTACGTTTCAAGGATCACATCCTGGCCACTGGGCAAGGAACAGTGATCAGGGCAAAGGAGAAACATAAAGCAGGGTGGGGGATAGGGGTTGTGATTTTAGGTGGGGTTGTCAGGGTAGACCTCTTGGAGGAGGTGACATTTGAGTAAGGTCTTGAAGGAAGTGAGCATGCCTTGTGGCTAGCCTAGGGGAAGGATATTCCAGGCAGAGGGAACAGCCAGTGTGAAGGCCCTGACATGCCTGCGTTGTTCTCTGTGGCTGGAGAGGGACTGAGCCAAGGCGCTCTTCATAGATGGCAAACCTGACCACGTCTCCATGGCAACCCACTGCCCTCAGGCTCAGAGCCAAGCAGCTCCACACTTGACTCTTGTGGAACCTCTAGAAGATTCTCAAACATCCTCTGTCCTTCCTGCTTTATGCACACTCTCCCCTCTGAAACACCCATCGTTCCCGCCTATGCCCAGCTCACCCACAAGACTCAGCTTTAAGCTGTGCTCCCTCCTCCAGGGAGCCTTCCTTGATAACCCCTCCCCAGCTGCATTCTATGCCTGTGTTTCCTGACTCTGCGCACAGTCTCCTCCTTGCTTGTGTGTGTTGACCCAAGGGTCTCTAAGCTGCTGAAGGCAGGGGTGGTGTCTCACCTCCTCTGCGTCCCCAGGAGCCTTGAGACTGCTCAGTATTGATCGCTGCATCCTGGGCTCTCCCAGGGTGGCCTGGAGGTGGCCTTATGGCAGCTCAGCGTCACTTGAGGGAGCACTAGGCTGCTTCTGGTGAGTTAGGGCAGAGGGAAGAAATGGGCGTTTTTGCAAAATAAGGTCCATTTAAGCCTTAACCACCCCCTCACGATTAAAACCATTAAAATGAAGAGAGAGAGAGACTTCCCCATCCACCTCTCATTTGCATCTGGCCATTTCCACGCCTTCCTGGGATTCTGTCCCGAGCAGGGGGTAGAGAACCCCTGGGTTTTGGAGGCGGGGAGCATGCTGGGCATAGCGTTCCAGGCTGACAAGGCCGGGGCCACCCCAGCATCTCCAGGTCCTCCAGGGCAGGCCTGGAAAGTCTCAAAGAAAAGTTGATTTCAAGGTGACCGACAGGAAAATTGACGTTTGTTTTACTGTGTCAAGTCCATTCCCACGGAGTGGGGCCCGTCGGGAGAAACAGTCCACGTGAAGGAGTCCCAGGGCCCGTAGATTTTGGTGTCCTAGAGAGCAACCTGGTTTTTCCCTCTCGGTTTGTACCTGCTCACATTGCTTTCTTTCCTGTTTCTAGAACACTCTGGACCTGGAGGAAACTGGCGAGGCTGTCCAGGGCAATGTGAACGCCCTCCCGGATGTGTCCCTGGTAAGACCCTCTCTGGGCCTTTCATTGTGTTTTCCCTCCCCGGCCCGGGGGGCTGGCTCCTTGGGAGAGCTGCAGGGAGGGGACAGAGGCCCCAGGCCAACACACAATTGTCCCTCAGCAACCATCTTCAGCAGGGGCCGGGACAGCCCTCCGGCTCTCCGCTGCTTCTGGGAGTTTTAGGCAGTTGGACAGGTGGCTGAGTCGGTGTTACTTTTGCCGTGTTATCTGAACATTCTCACAGCAAGGACTGAAACAAAGAGTGTGTGCAGAGAACTCTCCAGAGAGGCCGCACGACCACGCTGGAAATGGAAGTTAAACGTGACCTCACACCCGTGTGGCTCACACGCATCAGCAGCCTGGGCAGCGTCCCCTTGTGATTCTGACCCAAATAACTGTTCAATGGCCTGGGCTCTGGAGCCAGACTGACTGGGTTCAAATCCCACCTCTGCCACCGACTGTGTGTCTTTGGGCAAGTTTCTTAACCTCTCTGTGCCTTGGTTTTCCCATCAGTAAAATGGGAATAATGATAGTGTCCCGACCCCGTAAGTTTGTGGCAAGGGGTAAGTTGATGAATTTAAGGAAGGCATTTGGCACGGCGCCTGCACTGCCTTCAGAGCTATGCAAGTATCGGATGCTAGCACAGGCAGAGAGGGACTAGGAATGACGGTTTCCATAGCTGCCTCTCAGCAAGGACCTGCGGGGTCGCAGGCACCTTGCTAACATGTTATACACGTGGCGCCTCACATCCCCACAACCCTGCTGGCTGGGTGCACTTTCCCCCGTTGCCCGAGGCACACTCAGAGAGGTGCTGTGGCTTGCCCAGGGCCACACAGCACCCCAGCCCCTGTGTCCGTCCCCTTCCTATCCATTCTCTCTCGCTCCAGTCCTGTCATCGCATCTCCCGTCTCTAGTAGCCATGACAATCCCCTAAAAAGAAAAGCCAAAGAAGTGCCTTTTTGGTTTTTTCATCCTCTGCCTCCTGCCTCTGACTAAGCCTTGTTCCCTGTGACAAGGCCCAGCTGATGCCAAGAACTTCAGTTCCCAAAGGTAATGATGCCGTCCCCCGAGACGCCCGCCAGGATCCCGATGCTTATCAGCTGCCGAGTCGCTGGGAGACGTTTCCACTGGGCGTTGCATTATTCAGAGCCGCGTGGCCGAGGGCCGGCAGAGCGGGACGGAATCCCAGCCGCGCCGGGCCCACTCGGCTGCTCCGGGCTCGCCTGGTGCAGCCGCCATGGGCTCTGACTCCTTCTACTCCTGTTGGGTCTTTTGGCAGGATGATGTCAAATCCTCCTCCGAGGGGCTGCCGCCGGCCCCCCCACCTCTGGGCCGAGGCCACGACCACCGCTCGCTCCCGCAGAGGAAGCCGCTTTCCTCCGCATCTTCCCACTCGGGCATCGTCTTCTCGGCTCCGCGGAGCCATGGCCCGCCGGCGGGCACCGCCCCGGCCCCGGAGGCACCCTCGGCTCAAGACTCGCCCTCCTCCCCCATCTACGCCTCCGTCTCGCCTCCCAAGCCCGGCTCCAAGAGGCCACTGGACGCCCACCTGGCCCTGGTCCACCAGCACCCCATCGGCCCCTTCCCGAGGGTCCAGTCCCCCCCGCACCTGCAAAGCCCCCCTGCAGAGGCCGTGCAGGCGGGGGGCTGCCTGCTGCCACCCTCGCCCTCCGGCCGCCCGGACCAGACGGGCACAAACCAGCACTTCGTCATGGTGGAGGTGCACCGGCCCGACAGCGAGCCCGACGTGAACGAAGTCAGGGCGCTGCCTCAGACGCGCAGTGAGTGCCGCAGACACACCGGGCCTCGGGCGCCCGGGGTGGTCTTGGGGGTCTCCGTCTGTCCCCCGGAGTGGGAGCAGGTGCTCACCCAGCGAGAGGCCTTCCAGCCCAGGCCTTCCCCGCTCAGGGTCAGGGTGGCCTGGGAACAGGGTCTGGAACCCGAATTGAGGGGCTTTGGGGTCGGAGACACGAGTGTCAGTCTGGCTCTGCCATCTGCCAGCTGTGTGACTGTGACAAGCTGCCTGCTTTCCCGTCGTGGAACGGAGAAGACAGTGACTTCCCCCCACCGGGTCGCTGTGCGGGTCGGGCTCCTCCTCCTGCGCCCCCAGACCTGCATTCACCTACCAGTCTCCCCAGTAAGACTGAGCTCCATGAGGGCTGGGGTGGCTTCGGTGATCTGACCCAGGGCTTGGCACGGAGCGAGTGCAGCGGGAAAGGTGGGTACTGCATTGCAGTCTCTGGACCCGTGGGGTCTTGGGGCTTCAGGGTCAGAGTGCAGGCTGGACCTTCCAGAACCCCTGAGTTTCCAGAGGCCGTCCAGCCGAGGAGGCGCAGGGAAGGGTAGAGCTGAGTTTCCACCACTCCTTCCGCAGGCTCTGGTCTCCCTCCTGTTAGCTGGTCGAGTACATTTTCTTGGATTCTGCTGCCCTCTTGTGGCTGCAGTGGTACCCAGGGCCCGCTGTGGCCAGGGAAGGTGGCAGGCCAGGTCTGGGGACATTTACTGAGTGCCTGCTGGATGCCACGCAATGAGCAGACTAGGATGCAGGAGGCAGGCTCCCGCGTTCAGGAGCTTAGCGAGGGAACTAAGGGGCGAGCAGGCAGGATGTGGCCAGAGAAACCTGAGCTGTCTAGACGGATCCCTCCCGCCTCTACCTGGCGCTGAGCTGGACACACCATAATAAAAGCCGACGGGTGTACTGCCCTCTCGGTGTGCCTCGCCTATGTAGTAGCTCATCTCATCCTCCCAGCAGCCCTGGGAGGCAGTACTGTTACCATCCCCATTTTACAGAGGAAGAAACTGAGGCACAGGGAGTAACTGTGGGCCAGGCAGTCTAGCACCAGTCTGTTCTCTTGACTGCTTCACTCTGTACATCGTGTCTGTTAGTGTTTATGATAACCCCATGGGATAGGCATCATTGCTCCTGTGTTAGAACGAGAACATGGAGGCTCAGAGAGGCTGTGTAACTCACCTAGGATTGCACAGCTGGCCAGAGGGGATTCAAACCCTGCCTGCCAGACTCCAGCGTGTCTCAAACTAAGAGGTGATGCCGTTGAGGCAGCTCAGGTTTGACAGGTGAACCAGAGAGCGTGTGCCCACCTCTCAGCTCAGGCCAGTTGGGGTTGGGGTCATGCAGGGTACAGACCGGGCATGGCAGACCATCCATTTTTTTCCAAGAAGTTAGACATTTAACTTTTATTTGAAACCTCCTAATTTGGATGTGTTGGTCATCATTAAAAATTGACAGCATTGGGGCCGGCTGGGTGGCATAGCGGTTAAGTCCGCACTCCACTTCAGCGGCCCAGGGTTCACAGGTTTGGATCCCGGGCGTGGACCTATGCACCACTTGTCAAGACACGCTGTGGTGGCGTCCCATATAAAGTAGAGGAAGATGGGCACAGATGTTAGCCCAGGGCCAGTCTTCCTCAGCAAAAAAAAAAAAGAAAAAGATAGCATTGAGTTTAAAAAAAACAAACAACCCACATCTGTGGGTTGGGTTTGCCTGCTGACCTCTGTTTTAATCATGATGCCAGGGGCAGTCAGGGCAGACATCCTGGAAGTGGCGGCCTTGGGGCCAGGCCCGGTTGGAAGAGCAAGTGGAAGGGTGGTGGGGAGTCTCCCTGCCCTCCAGCCCCACATCTCTGCCCGGGGGATCCCCCTAGCCTTCCCACCTGAAGCTCCGTCACCTCCTCCAGGAAGCCCTCTGTGACCCCAGCTGTATAAACCACTGCTCTCCTCCTGTTTCCCCCTCCCAGCAGCCTCCACGCTCTCCCAGCTCTCGGACAGCGGGCAGACCCTGAGTGAGGACAGTGGTGTGGACGCCGGCGAGGCAGAGGCCAGCGCCCCAGGCCGAGGCAGACAGATGGCGTCCACCAAGAGCAGGAGTAGCAAGGAGCCACCTCGGAACGAGAGGACCACAGAGGGGGCCCCCAAGCCGGTGAGCGAGGAGGAGGGGGTGCAGAGGGTGAGGGGAAGGCAGGCCCCAGGTGGAGAACAGGAGGTCCCGACCGGGGTCAGCTGGACAAGTGACCACAGGGGAGGGAGGGAGCCCCATCCCTGGAGGGCGTGGGTGTCCGAGCCTGGAGGCCTGGTTTACATCCTTCCTTCCCACTGACACTGACAAGCTGGGCGCTAGAGGTTGGTCTGGAGAATCTTTGAGCTCAGTTCTGACATGGCTGGTGGCCGAGGCAGGTGGGCCCAGATCAAGTCCTGATGCCACCACCAGGCAGCCTTGGGCCAGCGCCTCAACCTCCCGGCCTCAGGGATTTTTGTAGCAATTAGATAGCTGAGAACACCAAGTGCTTAGCTTAGCGCCAGCGTCCCGGAGGCTCCCAGCACGGGGCGGGGTCTGAGCCCTGTTGACCCGGGGGCCCGTCATGGCCTGTCCACCGAGAAGGCTTCCGTCACTGGTCTCCTTCCTCACACCCGCAGCCTGGCCTCCTGGAGCCCACGTCCACCCTGGTCCGTGTGAAGAAAAGTGCAGCCACCCTGGGCATCGCTATCGAGGGGGGCGCCAACACCCGCCAGCCCCTGCCGAGGATCGTCACGATTCAGGTACATCCCCAGGGGCCCTGCCAGACCATCTCTCCCTATCTCGGGAGGCTCCTCTCTTAGCATCCCCAGGGTTTTGCCACCACCAGAGGTGACCCAGCACCCCAGGGCAGACCAGGCTCATACCACCTTTGCTCTGGCTGAGCCTCAGTTTTCCCAATCCGGGCAATGGACGCCCAGACTGTAGCTGCCTGGTTGGCAGTGTCGGACCTGACCCAGTGGGAGTCAAAGCCAGGCCGGCCTAGCCCTCAGGCACCCCTGTGCCCCCTGCCCTGTGTCTCGCCTCTGCAGCGAGGCGGCTCGGCCCACAACTCTGGGCAGCTCAAGGTGGGCCATGTGATCCTGGAAGTGAACGGGGTGACGCTTCGGGGCAAGGAGCATCAGGAGGCCGCGCGCCTCATCGCAGAGGCCTTCAAGACCAAGGAGCGGGACTACATCGACTTTCTGGTCACCGAGTTCAACGTGATGCTGTAGGGGCCAAGGCCCGCGGGCCTCCCACGGCCGCCTGGCCCCCGGCCCTGGTCCTCCTCCCTCCTGGCATGATTAAGCTCTGCGAGGGCTGGGGCTGCATGGCCAGGGTGGCAGGAAGATCTCCCCGTACTCCTTCCCGGTCCACTGGACCAGAACCGGGAGAAGAGAGCCGGGCGGGCAAACAGAGGTCGGGTCAGGATCTGGTGCCGTGCCCAGTACACAGCAGGCGCTATACAAGTGTGGGTTTCGGGATGGGGAAAAGGAAGGGCTGGGCAGAGCACCTGTGTCTTGACACTGCACCTGAGGCCTGCCAGGGCCTGTTACTCTGGGTTGGATGGGGCACTGCTGCCCCCTGGCCAGCTAGGACCCGGCCCATCCCCAGACGCCAGAGCCTTCATCTGGAGTGGGTCACGCAAGGATTCGTGGACATGGCCCCCAGCTGGGGGGCGTCTTGCAGGACCTTAGTGCCACAAATAAGCACCGAGCCGCCCCCCATTCAGATCCCCCCTCCCAGCTCCTTGTCCCCATGGTATTTATTATTTATTTCCCTCTCCACACCCCTGGGGACCCCAGCTTCCCACTGCACCCCCAGCCTACCCCAGAGGCCTTGCAGGTGACCAGCGACGTCAGTGTATTTATATACAGAGCTTATGACTTTAATTTTTCAATAAAGAGATCTGAACAAGGTTGGGGTGCAGCGTGCTGTGTGGCCTGCCCGTGTGGCTGGGATTTTGATTACTCGACACGGAGAGAGGGGTGGGTAGGACAGAGGGAGGCCCCAGAGCATCACACGCCACCCCCTCTCCCCTGGTCCCCCTGCACAGCTCAATCTGGGACAGGCAGCAGGTGTGCAGGGGCCCCTGAGCCGCACCCGCATCTTGGCACATCTTACTTGAAGGTTATTTACAGAGAATGCTTTTTGATTAAAACACACAGGTGTGTTATGGGGTAGAATGCACAACGTGCGTGGATGTTTCAACACGGAGAGGTGGCCCATCTTAGGGCGGGTCCAGGACCTGACTCTGAGATGAGGATTTGTAGGCGCATGGTTCACTAAGGAAGGGGCGGCGGGGAGGGCAGTAAATGAGGAGAGAGTCAGGAGGGAAGCCAAGCAGAGCAGGATTTCAGGCAAAGGCCTGGGAGGGCGGCTGCAGCCTGATCCCACAGGGGACACTGGCGTGTAAGTTAGGCCTAGAGCTGTCCCCACTCAGGGCAAGGGGACGGGGCTTCCAGGCTGTCCGTCTTTGGACAAGGCATGGGGGAGGCGGTGAATGCCCAGTCACTCCCCACCCTCTCCCCGCACAGGCTAAGCTGTCCCAGGAGCCCAGGGCAGTGGGTGTTAGAAGCAAAAACACGTGGAGGGGGCGGGGAGGGTGGGGGCAAACTGTAGTCTGCTGCAGCTCCCCAGTGCCAGCCGGTGCCCATTTCCTCCATCCCCAGGGGTTCTCTGGGGCAGGCGAGTTCGAGAGGTCCTGCTTTGTCCAGCCCTGGGTGCAGGGGTCTGCCAGACGTGGGCTGGGGGCAGTTGATTCCACAGACTGGCACCACGTCTTCCTCTCAGCTGCCCCTGTCCCCTCCCCAGCCCAAGGAGACCACCTGAGGCCAGAGCCCCGGATTCCACTTGACTCTGAAGCAGCCGTATCCCTGAAGGCCAGCCCCTCCCAGGGGACTCCGTATATCGCTCCCCAGTCCTAATACGCCTGCAGGGAATAACCCTCACCCGGCCACAGGAGCCCCAGATCTCCTGGCGTCAGACTCCATACCCTGTGCGGTCATGGGCAAGTGAGTTCAACTTCCTGAGCCCAATTCCCTGTCTGGAAAATGGGTGTGGCAGGCTGAATCATGGCCCCCAAAGATATCCAGATCCCTGGAAGGTGTGAATGTTACCTTATATGGCAAGGGGACTTTGCAGAGGTGATTAAGGCGTTTAGGCGGGGAGGTTATCCTGGATTATCTGGGCCGGGCCCCATGTCATCACAAGGGTCCTCGGAAGAGGGGGGCAGAGGGAGATCTGACACAGAAGAGGAAAAAGTGTCGTGATGCAGGGAGCAGAGGCTGGCGTGATGCGCTTTGAAGGTGGAGGAAGGGACCACGAGCCCAGGAATGCAGGCGGCCGCTGAAAAAGCTGAAAAAGGCAGGGAAACGGATACTCCCTCAGAGCCTGCAGAAGGAACCTGCCCTGCTGATTTTGGACTTCTGACCTGTCTTTGTAAGAGAACAAATTAGTGTTGTTTTAAGCCCTGAACTGGTGGCAATTTGTTACACAGCCACAGGAAGTGAATACAATGGGGCTACTGCTACTCGCCCCTGATGGATGTTGGGATGCTGCGTGTGGACCACAGCTCAGAGTCAGGCCCCGGGGGATGATTGCAGTCGGGATGAGGGCGAATGAAGAAACACCACCGCTTTTCCAGACCCAAGTCTTGTGCCTCTGTTCTGAACCAAGAGGTCTTCGTCTCTCACTGGCTCACCGTGTGAATTTCAGGCTTGTCACTGACCTGCTCTGAGCTCTGGGGCAGGTCGTGACTTCCTGTGCCTTGAACCAGTCGTCTCCCCACTCCGTCCCACCCCAGGGGACAGAGAGCCCCCCGCAGCTGCTGCCCGCGGTCCCACGTTTGTACGCGGAAAAAAGGACAGTTTCTGGAACTGGCGCTTCTGAAATTCCTGGGCCCGACTCCCGGGCTGTGGCCCATTGGGAGTGAGGGTCCCCTCCCAGTAGAATTTTATTTTATTTATTTATTTTTTTTTTTTAAAGATTTTATTTATTTTATTTTCCCCCCAAAGCCCCAGTGGATAGTTGTGTGTCGTAGCTGCACATCCTTCTAGTTGCTGTATGTGGGACTCGGCCTCAGGATGAACGGAGAAGTGGTGCCTCGATGCGCACCCGGGATCCGAACCCGGGCCACCAGCATCGCAGCGCGCGCACTTAACCACCAAGCCACAGGGCCGGCCCCCAGTAGAATTTTAAACCTAAAAAACGTTCCTTTGCAGGTGGGCTTAGAAAGGTCCAGTTGCTTGCCCAGAGCTGCACAGCTAGCGAGTGGTAGAGGACGAATTTGGACCCACGGCTGCCTGAGGTCCACAACATGACGCCCAGGACAAGCACGTGTCCTGTTGTCTTGTGAAGGGACCCAACACTACGGGCTAAGGCAGCTTTGAATACTGAGGGAGGGAGGGGCCAGAGGTCTACCTGGCCACCCAAACCTGTGGCCATATCATCTTTACTCACGTTGCCAGAGCTGGAGGGGGAGGTAGGGCTAGAGTCCCAGGGTCTGCTGCTAGAAGAAAGAGGAGGCGGAAAGAGGGCGGGATTTTGGCTTGAGCCTGGGTTTGCCCAAGCAAGGGCTGAGCTGGCCTTCGAATCACCTGGAGCCCTCTCTGCTTGCCCAGAGTAGCCCCATACAGGGAGTGCGAGGACAGAGAACAAGGCAGAGCTCAGAGTCCCCTCCTCAGAGTCTGACACCTGCCATCAAATTCTACCTCCACTACTTCCTGGCTGTGTGATCTTGGGCAAGTCACTTAACCTCTCTGAGCCTCAGTTTCCTCATCTTTAAATGGGGAGCATAATACTAACCTAACCTGAAAATTATTGTAAGGATTAGCTAAAATGTTTGCCCTTGGCACAGAGTAGGCCTTTATAGTGAACAGAAGCTGCTGGTATGATTCCCATTAGATATGTGTGTAGGCAGTCTCCAACGACCTGGGGACTGGGAGGAGCTTTTCTGCTAAGAGGAACAAGAACTGGGCTGCAGGCCAGCTGGAAGTGGGACCTTGGGACAAGTCACTTCCTGTCTCCCCGCCCATCACCACACCCTCCCTGTGAATTAGGATTGGTGGAGGAGCTTTTAAAATTAGTGCTGTTGATTTATTTCTTATAGGCCTGGTGCTGTGTTTCTTTATTTATTCCCCTCAGCTACCCTGTGAAGCGGGAGTTAGGAATTCCATCTACCTGACATTCAGGGGCAGCCAGTGGCAGAACCGGGGCGAGAGCCCAGGCCAGTCGGACACCTGACACCGCCACCTTCAAGGCGCGCTTTCAGTGGAGAAGGGAAGATTTCTGTCCTGTACTCACTGAGGGACCTTGGGCAAGTTCTTTCTCTGCGGCCCTGGGTTTCTCCCCTTGTCTAATGGTGGTGTAGACTGAAATACACCTGGGGGCTAAATGACAATACCTACCTTCCCCATAGGAGAGGATGGAGCATAGTTAGGAGCTTCCAACAGTGCCGGACACACACGTGAGCAAGAGAAGTTTATTATTATTATTACCATTATGAAGTAGTCTGTTCCATGAGAGGTTGTGACTTGTTCCTCGCCTTGGCTCTGTGCGACCTTGCACAAGGTCTGCACTGCGGGCCTCGGTCTCCCGTCTGCGCCCGGGCGGGGTCCAGGGGGAGCCTCAGCTCCCAGATCTGCGATTTCCGAACCCTTGGGGGCGGGCCACAGGCGGCCGTCTCTCTGCGATTGGTGGATCTTCCCGAGGCCACGCCCCCCGGGCTGCGCCCCCGCCCGTCACAGGCCGGCCTCGGGGATTATGCAAAACGTCGCCGCCCCGCCCCGCGCCCGGATTGGAGGCCTTTGTTTGCCGCTCAACTCCAGGAAACCACCGGCGCGCGGGCCAGCAGGTGAGGCGGGAGGGGCGCGCGGGGGGTCCCGGGCGGGTCCCGGCGCCGGGCTGCGTCTCAGTTTCTCGGTCGGGGGAATGGGGAGGGAGAGCGGACAGCGCCGATGGGTTCCGATCCACAGGGATGGCGCTGCTTTCGGTCCCTCCCACGTGGAAACCCCACGCGCGCGGAGAGGAGAGGGATCGCCGCTCCGGGAATGGTAGGGAGCCCTGGGCAGGCGATCAGGGTCCAAGTTCAGACTCGGCCGGCTGCGGGGGTCCCCAGTCTCCACCTTCCAACCTCAGTCTCCGCCTCTGCACAATGGGGGCGTTGGCTGAGTCTCTGGCTGGGGCTGGTCGCAGGGCGGGGAGGGGTCCCCAGGGATCGGGGTTGGTCCTTGGCGGGGCCTCGGGCTGTGTTTGGGCTGGAGGTGTGGCCCGGGTCGCTGTGGTTACCGGGGAGGTGGGACTTCTCTGTCCTGGGATTTGTGTGAGGTTCGCTCACCCGGCAACAACCCGCGCAGCCTGACAACTCTGAGCCTCGCGCCCTCCCCGGACGCCCAACGCAAGTTTCTTTTCCTCTTTTTGGCAGGGGGAGGGAGGTAGAGCAGGGGCCAGCGTGAGGGTGGGCAGCTCCGATAGTGGTAGGGACTGGAACTGACTGCAGAAATAAGGTCAGCCTCTCCTGGTACACAGATGGGGAGACTGAGGCCCAGAGAGGGGGCGCGGCTTGCCCTAGGGTGCACAGCAGGGCAGGCGCAGAGCTGGCTTCTCCCCAGTGCGTTGGAGCTGGCACCGGCAGTCAGAGCCTGCTTGCTGTGCACCCTTGGACGAGACTCTTTCCTGCTCCTTTCCCTGGCTTTTGTTGAAAGAAATGACAGGTTGGAGCTCATCATTATCTACGGTTTCAACTCCTTCTGCTTCTGAGTGAGAAAGTTGGAAACGAAGGTTGCTGATAACAAACTGGGAGCTATTTTGGAGCTGAGAAGAGAAACTGAGACAGGCTGCGTGAAAAGAGACATTGTTCCTATCCTCTAGAACAGAATGAGAAGAAATGGCTGAAACTGAAGCATGAAGGACTGAGAGTAGATACATACAGGGACTTCCCACTAGAATTTTCCAGGCACCTCCTCTTTAGTTGGTGGGTTTTATTTTTCAGCTGTTGGTTTTGTTTGGTCAAGAAAACAGAATTTCTGCCCATCCTTTTGAGGGGGTCTAAGTCTGGCTTACCAACAGGGGGATGGACCCCATGGTGTTTCCCGGACTCTTTGGGTTTATTCCCCGGAGGGGTCTCAGTTCTTCTGCATGAGGGAGAAGTGCCCATGTGGGGCCTTTGCCTCCCCGAGTTCAGCGGTTTGCGTTTGAAACATGTGATTTGGGCTGTTTCTTGCAAGGGGATTTCATCAGCTCCCACCAGCCTGCACAGCCCGCCAGAGGCGCCAGGGCTGGGGTTTGCAGAGAGACCGGGAACAGCCCCGGCCCCGCGGCGGCTGTGCTGAGCCGGTAGTTTGGAGACTGGTGGACGCCACGGACATTTCAGTTTACCCCCGTGAGGGAGGCAAGAGAGGGTATTTGTAAGGCATCCAGCTCAGTCACCAGCAGAATTCCAGGTCCTTTTATGTTTCCTCAGTCCCGGGAGGTGGGACAGATCTGGAGACCGAGAGTTAGAAGACTTTGGTTCAGATCCCCAGCCCGGCTTCAGCGCCGAGTGCCTCAGTTTTCCCGTCTGTAAAATGGGAATGAGGATGCCCGCTTCAGTGCCACTGTAAGGCTCAGGAGAGGTGGCATCACGGAAAGTTGCTCAGCCCACGTTCTAAGTTTGGAGATGAGGAAACTGAGGCCCAAGGAATTTACTGCAAGGAGTGAGGTCTGCGAAGGGGGCAGCTCTCGTCTATTTTGAAGTGGGTGCTGTTGCTGTCCTCGTATTACAAATGAGAAGCCTGAGGCTCAGAGAGGTTAAGTCATTTACCTGAGGTCACACAGCTCTTCATTGGGGTTCGTGGTCCTTACTGTGTGATGTTGCAGGAGTGTGCCATCTGGTGAGAGCTGATTGTGTGCGTCTCTTCCCCATGCTTGCTTAGTGATACCGTGTTGGTACCTTGAAATGGACCAGAGTGAGGGTATTTACACTATGGAAATCAGTAAATGCCACAAATCAGGACTTTTTCTTTTCTTTTTTCCTTTTTTTTTAAGAGAGCTGCATGTGAAGGGTGTTGGGGGATGAGAGGCTGCCCTTGCTCTGCATGGTAACCAGGAGTTGAGGGTTCCTGGCGCTGTAGGAAGCCCCAGGGAAGCCAGGCCACAAGGCACACCCCTCAAGCCGCTCCCTGCAGTGTGGGATCTGGAAAGGAAGGAAGCCTGTATGAGATGAGGCTCCTGGTCTGTGATGGGAGCTGCGCGATGCAGCAGCCGTCTGACCTGGGGACGGGTTAGTAGGAGCCTGAATTCGAGGCCGAAAAGTCTGGCTTCTAACCTGAAGGTGACAGCAGCCGTCAATGGCCTTTAAGCAGAGTGATGCCCTAAGAAGATTTGTCCGGCAGCCTGTGCGGGAGGGATTCGAGGCTGAGCCGGGGGCGGGGCCCCGGGGAAGAAGCGCTGATTGGCCAGAGGAGCCAGGAGGAGGCTGACAGCGCCCCCGTGTGCTAAACCGTGCGAACGCAGTGTCCCGTTACTTTACACGCACGCCCCTGACATGAGGATAGCAGAGAGGTGTGGAAACATAGCTAAGGTCAGAGCTGCCAGGTTTGCACCCAGGCCTTTCTGCCCCCAAACCTTCGCCTTTTTAATTCCTCGGTTCCTCCTCCGCCCCAGCCCACAGTCCCCTCTTGGCTCTGATGTTTCTTGCCAAGTGTCAGCCAAACTCCAGCCCAGTTGCTGAGAGACCTGCTCCCAGGGTGGTCCCACTCCTGCCCCTAGATCCTCGTCAGCATCCGCCCTTTCATCCCTCCTGCTGAGCCTCTTCTGGGGGAAGAGCCCGTCAGGTCATCAAAGCCGGAGTGGGATGCCTAGCTGTCAGTCTTCTCCGAGTTTTGGGACCACAGCCAAGGACCAAGGACTGGGTGGGGCCTCAGGGCCCAGGAGGCTGCACTCAGCCCCCCTAAGTCAGGGATGCATTTGGAGGGTAATGCTTTCCTTGTGGGTGCTGACTCAACTCTGCCCTTCATGTGCTGTGTGACTTTGAGCAAGTTGTGTAACCTCTCTGGGCCTTTCTTTATCTGTTAAATGCCTGACCATGAGGCTCCAATCAGATAATACACACCATGCCCTAAAATGTTAAGAGTGGCTAAGGCTGGGGGCTGATTGCTTCTTTCCTTTTTATGATTTTCACACGTTCCTACATGTTGCGTCATGGCTATAGGCACAGGAAAGAATGCATAGTATCAGAGTTTAAAAAGAGGAAGAGAGAGGGTGTGGGGTGGGAATTACAGAATGTCACAGAATGTCACAAAAGGTCAGAGCTGCAAAGGGCCTCACAGAGCCCATCACTCTTCCCAACCTTCATGGCCAGGCGACTGACGAGGGGCGTGCCCCAGGTCTCATCAGAGCGAAGCACTTCCCAGGCGTGCTGGGTGGTGGCTTTTTCTTGTATTGTTTTTTTTAAGAATAGTAAGTGTTCGTTTTACTCTTATTTTTAAAGCAACTCTTAGTTTTAGAAAATACACATAAGGAAAAAGAGTACACTTGCCAATAATTCTACCACCTAGTGATGATGATTGTAAATATTTTGGAGCACCTTTCTCTCTCTTCTCCCCTTCATCCCTCCCTTCCTCCATATTTCACTGTTTTTTTCTTGAATGGACTCAAACTAGATCTATATTATTTTATAACTGACTTGTTCAGATAACGTATCACAGTTTTTTACATCACTTCCTATTCTTCTACAGTTTGACTGCTAATAGCTGCCTAATAGTCCTTTGAGTGGAAATACAATTTATGTCAATGATCCCCTGTTATTGGACAGCGAGGTTGTTGCCAACCTTTTCACCTACTGTGAGTTCAGTCACAAAGGGATTAAGATTGTACTGTCTGGATTCAGACAGCTTGGCTCAAACCCAGCTTCCTCTCCTGTGAAGTGGACATCATCATTCTTACCTCCTTGGATTGGCATGAGGATTAAATAATGGCATCCTAAGCCATGGAAAGTCTTTGACATAATAGGTGCTCAGCAAAGTTTTACTGTTAGCAATGCTGTCCTGCAGGTGCACGTTTCTTTGTTTGACGCTTCTCAAGGGGCGTGAATTTCAGTGTGTGTGTGTCTGCATGGGTGTTTCCTCGATATGGCCACACCTTCCCCATCACCCATGTTCCACTTGACTGAGGAATGCCCGTTTCCTCCCCTCCTTGGCTATTCAGGGTGGGGGCACAGTTTCTAGCTGGGTCAGTGACCTCTGGAACCAGTTTGGGGGCCACAGGGAAGAGGGTACCAGGGAGATAGCATCATTCCTGTCCACTTGGGAGGGCTGGCTGTCCCTTTTTGGGTACAGGACCCAAAGCGAGAACTGTGGTTGATGTTGAGGAAGCTCCAGAGCCAGGAGAATTAAACTCAGTTCTGCAGGGAGCAGGCCGTATTTGCGTTTCACGGACATGGCCAAAGTCATTTGCGGGTGAGCTCTGTGCCAGCTGGGCACTGGGCCAGGACTTCAGGCACGTGGTCTCATTTATCATCCCAAGGATCCTGTAAAGTCAGTATTATCCCCATTTTACAGACAAGGAATCTGGGGTTCAGAGATGTGAAGCAACTTGCCCAAGGCCACACAGCTTTCAAGAGATAACCTGAAGAACCCACAAAACCCGTGTACCCTAACCCCCTGAGCCTTGCAGGCTCCCATCAGCACGTGTTTCTGCCTGTGTGGGCAAGTGGAATCAAATTAACCTGGGAGATTTCATGCTGGAAGGTCATTTCTGATACCCCTAGAAATAATCTCAAGCCCCCAAGCTTCCAAAGCTAAGAAAGGGGGAGACACTTGTCCAGCGTCACTCAGGCTGGAACTTGGGTGTCCACTTCCCAAGCCAGGCTCCCATTGGTTCTTCTCAGCCCACTCCTGAGCTCCTCATCTGCCTCCTCTGACGCCCATACTCCTGTGGAATGTAACCCCGTGGGGTAAATGCAGCAACCTGGGCAGGTAGGAGTGGGTGATGTTGGGGGGGGGTTTCATTTCTTTCCCAGGGGAGGGAGATGTCGGGAGCTCAAAGAGGGGCTGAGGACAGAATAACACAGCCTTCAGCCCCCAGGATCCTGAAGTTACCAGCGCCTGGTTTCCCCCAGGATGGCTGAGAAGCCTGGTGGCCCCACTGTGCCCCTGGGCCTCAGGACATCGTGTGGAGGAGTGACTGTCCAGGGCTCGTCACATCAGCCACCGGTGCCCATCCGGTCCTGGGCCGTGTTCCGGGCTTGAAGACAGACAGACTCACCCGCCAGTCTGATTAACATGCTGGCACTTAGATGGGGCTCAGGAGTGACAGTGGAGGGAGGGGGGCAGCGGAGTGGGGGGCACTGGGAGAGTGGGTGAGAAATGGCCACTGTGGTGTTACAGCATCATGCCCCAGGGGCTGGAGGGGACGAATGGCCAAAGGCTTGCTGGGCTCCTGTGGTCAGGACGGCAGGGCTGTGCAGATGCGGCTGTACGTGGGCGAGCTTCTGGAGAAGATACTCAAGCCGGCTAGTGGGGGCCAAGGTGTGTGTGTGTTTTTGTTGGGTGACTGGGAACAATCTCTTCCCCATCTCTGGGCCTCAGTTTCCCCCCCACACACACAGTGGCTCCCATTCCTGTCCTGCCCCCTTCCCAAGGCTGTTCTTAAGCGTCAGGTGCTTGAAGGATGAGAGAACAGTTGAGAAAGCCGGCAGGCACTGTGCAGGACCAGAGCCTCGTTATGAAGTTAGAGCCTCGGCTTTCACCCTGCCCGGGTTGTTAATGATCTTCCGCGGGCTGCAGTGGTGTGCACACCAAGCGTGGTTGATAAGAGTCGGTCTTAGTGGGTTTGAATCTCTACCGGCACTCCCCGGCTCTGAGTGTGGGCAAGTTGCATGGGCTCTCAGGGCCTCTGTTTACCCGCCTATAAAATGGGGATGTCACACCAGCCTCACTGGGTAGTTGCGAGGGCCACAGCCGAGTTTAGGCGACTGGCTAGATGCAGTAGGTCATCCAGCATGCATTTACTGTGCTTTTACTGTGAGTCAGGGCCTGTGCGGGCACTGGGGATATACAACGATGAGCACTTCACAGAGCTCCCCGTCTTCGGGGAGACACACCTACCATCTAATTCCAAGTGGCACGTCCCCAAGGAGGGCGGACGGGGCTGAGATCCGCAGGTTGCCTGGACATTAACAGAGCAAAGAAGTGGGGTTGGGTGAGGACGGGGAGCACGGTGCATTTGTCCCAGGAACAGCAAGGGGCCGGTGTCGCAGGACCTCGCTGTGGGAGGGTGCACGGAGGACAGTGGAGGGAGAAGAGGCCGGAGCAGCCCCTGGGGTACGGAGTTTCCGCTTCTCAGAGCGATGGGCAGCTCTCGGAGTGTTTTAAGCACAGAGGGGCCGTGTCTGGACGCTTCTGTTTTGGAAAGACCCCTTTGGTGCAGTGTGAGGAATGGATCCCAGGGAGCCGAGAGCTTTCCAGGAGGGGCTGTTGCAGGAGGCCACATAGGGGCGCAGAGATGGGGCAGATGCTGGTGAGATTTAGGAAATAAAATCAGTAGGAGTTGATGTCTGGTTACGGGGCGTGGGGAGAGGGAAGTGTCCAGGATGACGGTCACATCTGGCTTGTGCACCTGGGTGAATGAGGGTTAATCTAGGGCGGGGTGGGTTCGGAGGGCTCTGATTTGGACATGTTGCTTTGGTGAAGTAGAATTTGGCCCATGGGTGGAGGTTGTGTGCCTGGAGGAGGCAAAGGCAGGGAGGAGGGTGGGTAAGGCTCGGGGGTGTCATGGAGATGGAACAGAGGGCACCACACGGGAGGCTGCTTTCCTTGGGCTTAGGAGCTGCCCCTCAGATGGGTTCGGGATTATCCAGGGGCCACGGAGCATGCCTGGCAGCGGCAGCCACCTGGTGTTGATGGCAGTGCTGCCTGGGTTAATGACCAGGGAGGGAGGGGCAGCCCGCCCCTCACACAATGGCCCACGTGGTCACCAGAGCTGCAGGAAGGGGCCTCATCAGGGTTTGGCGCTGCTCCACGTTGGGCTGGGGGCCGTGGGTAGAGCCCCGCCACCCAGATGTGGGAATAGGCAGGGAAGGGGTTGGAGGGGTGGGGTGATTAGCAGGAGGAGGGCACCTGGTTCTCACCCTGGCTTTGCCAGACCCTCACAAGCCAACCTTGAGAAAGTCCGTTCAGTCGTTCATTCATTCATTCACGTTCCAGGTGCCTACTCAGCACTTTGCAGGCGTTGCCTCATCGAATCTTGGCAGCAGCCCTGTGGGGTGGCTGCACTTCTGATCCCCGTTTTACGGATGAAGAAACCACAGGACTTAGAAATGTAAAGCCTCTTAGGTCACAGAGGTGGCAAGAGGTGGGGTCAGGATTTGAACCCAGGTCCGCACTGACTCTAAGATCCATTTTTCTCTCCCACACTGGTGGTTCCAGACATGGCTGCTCATCCGAATCACCTGGAAGGATTTTTGGACAATACAGAGGCCAAATTTGTCTCCTTTTTCTTTTGGTTTCCTGAATCAGAATCCCTGGCTTCTGGACGGGGCCAGAGTGGGGGGCCACATACAGGGACTGGAGCCTGTGCCTGCTCCCCCCTCCCCGCTCCTGCCTCTCCCTCTCAGCTCTGGGTTCACAGCCTTGCTGTTCTCAGGGAAAGCCCAGCTGGCTTTGCCCTCTGCACTTGCCCTTCCAGAATATTCCACCGCCAGCCCTTCTTGTGGCTCGCTCCTGCCCCTCTCTTCCTTCCAGTCACTTGTTCGAGTGTCACCTTCCCACAGAGACCTTCCCGGCCATCTGCATCTGCTCCTCCCCAACCAGTTACTCTCTGACCCAGGGATTCTCTCCCAGGGCCACACATCCCAGTCAGCTGGGACACTTGAAATCCCTGATGCCCAGAGACTGATTCTGTAGGTCTGGGGAGCCCTGGGCATCAGGATTATCAAAAGCAGCCTGGGGTGTGGACCACACTCCATCCCACTCTTCTCCATCTCGTTCACACCTCTCCGTGTTTGTTTCGTGTCTGTGTCTCCTCTAGAGTGGAGCCAGGGCTTGGCCTGTCTTGTGCCCTGCCGTATTCCCAGCACCCAGCACATAGTAGGAGCTCAGTAAGTACCTGTCAAATGAATGAGCAGGATGAGGGGGGCTTGGGAAAAGGCAGCTTGCCCTCTGATGAGCCCTGAGAACAGTAGGGGAAATTTACCTGATCAGCTAGTTTCGCACCTCCATGCTGCCTGGAAAATCCCACTGTAGCTACAGGACGGTGGGTGGGATGGCAGGCATCATTGCAGCCTCCCTGAGATGTTGGATCGCACATTGGCAGTCAGGGCAGAGAGTCAGAGGTGGAAGGGTGCCAAGAAAGCATCCAGTGTGAGCTCCCATTGTACAGGTGGGCATCGAGGCCTAGAGAGGTAGGGAGCCTCAACCAAGGTCATGCCCTAGAGGGTAGGGCTGCGGAAAAGGCTCCCAGAGGGTTGAAGCTGCTAGAGGCCTCCTTTTAGGCTCAGCATGCTGTGTGACCTCGGCCACGCCTCTGACCCTCTCTGGGCTTCAGTCTCCCCAAGCTGTATTTTGGCTGAGATGGTCCCATCCCCACAATGTTTCCGCAAGTCCTTTCCTGAGCAGCGCGGACCCGCCGAAGGCCTGCAGGGGTTAAGCGCCTCCTGTTCGCTCTCACTCCGCACGCAGACAAACCCCCTCCTTCTGACAAACACTTGTAGGAAATCAGGCTGGGCGCTTCCTGCCGAGGCGCGGCGGCCTCAGCCGCAGCAGGGGCGGGGAGAGGAGGGGAGCGATGCTTGTCTGTGAGCCGCAGCTCGGGCTGGCAGAGCAGCCTGGATGCGGGCCAGCGCGCCATGGAGGCAGGGGGCTCCCCAGGTTTGGAACAAAGACCTCACACGCGGGTCCCCTGAGCCTGGGCCGGCGGGCTGGTGGCGGAGCCCGAGAGAGGTAGGGAGCTGAGGAGGGCGGGTAGGCCGTCTTCCCTCTGGACCGGCCAGTCACAGACTTTGGGACAGTCCGGGCCGGCTGGACTGGCCCAGCCAGGAAGTTGCAGCTACGGCAGCTGTTACTTCTCTCCCAGCTTAGGGGAGCCCGGCCGCCGGGGCCGGGGTGGATTTTAGGGGGATTTCATTGAGCCTCAGGATGCTGGCTTCCAGTCCGAGCTCTGATTCCGATCTCTGAGAACTTGGACAAGCGGTGGTCCCTCTCTGTGCCTGGGCGTCCTCATCTGCACATGGAGAGTTTGTCCCACGGCTGCTAAGGGGCCCCAGACATGATGCACAGATGAGGAGCAGGCCAGCAGGCAGCAGGGGCGTCCCCACTAAAGAGTGGCCCCTCCTGCCACATAAGGACAAGGAGAGGGGCCAGGGATCGTCCAGCAGACCCAGCCCAGCTCTTCAGGCTGGCGGGACTCGGGTCCACAGCAGCCGGGCACCTTTCCTCGCTCTCCTCGGCCTCTGCTGCGGGAGAGAGCTGGGGGCAGGGGGCACGTGCACGGGGGCTTGTGGTTTCTACACAGCTGGCGGGAACCCCTTGAGAACAGCAGCTCTGTGCTCAGCAGCTGGTCAGGGAGGGCGGCCGAGTTTGGGGCTCTGAGCCCAACAGCCCAGCCTTTTTGGAGGAGCCTGGCCCCGTGATATGAGAGGTGTCTTCCTTTCTCTTCCTTTGCCCCACCCCAAGTCTGATGGACTTGGTTTCAGAGTCACGGTACCCTGGGTTTGAATCCCCAGGCCATGCTTCCTGGCTCGATGTCCTGTGAGCCCTGGCCACCTCTCCATGGCTCAGTTTCCGCATCTGGGAGATGTCAGGTCTGGGTGGGAGCAGGGGGACACTCTGGACAGCCCTGGCTGGATGGGAGGGGGCTTCAGAAGGCGCGGGGAGGCAGAGCTGGGCTGCGAGGCGGCGGGAGGGTCCTGGGTTTCGGAGCAGCTGAGGGGGCAGAAAGCCCCGTGGGCGTGGCTGACCCACTCGGGAACTGGAGAGAGAGACCACAAGGGTCTCGGAGACCCTGAGAGAGCTGAGGCAGGGGTGGTGGGGGTGGAGTGGGGAGACGTACAAAAGGAGAGGAGAGTGGTTGGTGCTTCCTTGTGGGGCTAGTCTCTCCAGGGCTAGCAGGGACCCTGAGCCCCAGGGCTCAGCCCTTGAGGGGACCTAGTGCTAACGGGGCTCTCCTGGGCTCGGCCCCCAGCTCGTGGGGCTGGAGCCTTCACCCAACCCACTGTCATAATGAAGGCTGGCTGGAACAACCCTGCCTTTGGCTGCCTTTCTGGGACCCCTGCCCAGAGCTGTCAAGTGCTGTTCTACTTGCAGACCTCTGCCTTTGCCTATGCTGTTCCCTCTGCCTGGAATGCCCAACCCCATTCTTCTCTGCAAAGTGCTCTCTGTCTCTCGGCCCCAGCTTAATACTTCCTTCTTTAATAACCCTGCTGTATTATATGCCCCATTTGACGTTTTGGAACACTTTTCCTCATTTCTGTCCTCCTCATGTCTTGTATAGTGCTTGGCACACAGTAGGAGGTCATAGGTTTTTTAAAGTGAAGTTGCACCCACTGGGTGCTCAATATCCATCTCTGTTCCTCTGAAATGGGATCTCAGGGAAGAGGAAGGGGGTTAACAGTTGTGAGGCTGTTGCCTTCAAGAGCCAACCGGGAATCTGAAAGTTTGTTTAGCCCATCTCCCAGCTCCCAGCCCACCGGAACAGGGCGATACCCCCTTGCGGTCCCAAGAACAGGTGGTTTTCTCCATTTCACAGTGAGGACAACTTAAGCCCGGCAGTTCACTGTGGAGCAGCCGTACCAGGCCCAGAACCTGGTCTGCCATCACCCAGCCTGCTTCTCTTTCACAGCAGCCCAGGGAGCGCCTGTCGTCAACCCAGCCTGCGATTGCCATGTGGTTGGCACTCGTGTGTTTGTTGACTGACTGACTGACTGACCGGGCTCCGTGGCACTGAGGGCGTGGCTAACCTGGAAGACAGAGGCCTTGCTCAGGAGAGGCTCACAGGTTTGGGGGCCTGGGCAGCATGTGCAAAACTCCAGCCAGTGACAACAGCTGCCTCCGACGTGTGGCTTTCCGTGGTCACAGTGCCATTTCTGCGACGACTGAGTCATCCCAGGAGACAGGATGTTCCTCTTTGCGCACCCAGAGCCGCTGTGATTGGGCGGGCTGCTCTGTGGCACGGCTAGAAAAAAGCCCTTTAAAAAGTCAAAAAACCGCACACCTCCCCCTGTCCCTTCCTCGGTGGAGGTTTCAGAAAGAGAAAAGCAGCGGCTCTTAGCACCTCTCACACCTGCCATAGCAGCGGGAGCAGAAAGGCCTCCTCCACATCCAAACGCAGGCCTTGCCTGGGGCGCTGGCTTAAAATGCGGATTCCTGGGCCCTCTCCCAGAGCCGCTTTGGGTCAACCTAGGAATCTGCATTCTTAGAAGATTCTTAAGAGCACTCAAGCTTAAGACCCACCAGCAGGGATTCTCAAGAGGGGTACAGGCCCCCCGGATGGTATAGGAAGCAAGGATTAGAATTTCTCTTTAAAATATTTATTTTCTATCACATCTTTTAAAAAACTCATTTTTGGATATATTTTTTCTAGTACATGTAATGTATTATCATGAGAATACATGTATATAAAGTTAGAAGAAATATATATTGGGTATGCAAGTAAAACATATTTTTACTACTGAGTTGTGTGATTAAAAAAATTTTTTTTGGAGAGCGCTGGGCCAAAATTGACAGTTTCAAATCTTGCTCTGTTATTAATGGGTGATCTCGGCCAAGTCGCTATTCCACGCCGAGCTCCACTGTTCTCATCTGAAAAATAGCTTTCCTGTGACCTGCTTACCTGTTCGGGGTGAGGCAGATGGAGATCGTGTAGGCAAAGCTTCCAGCCCAGGCCGGCATAGAGTGGACACAGCCTGTGTAGTGGCGGTCATGGGGGGCTCACAGGGTGACCTGGAGGAAATTCTGGAGGGGGAGAGAGGAAGATTGGGTGGGAGGGAGAGGACAGAGGCCCTGAGCCCCTGCCCGAGGAGCAGGGGTTGCCGTCAAGGGGGGAGACTGTTTCCCTGTCCTGCCCCCGCCCTTGAGAAGTCAGCCTTTCTCGGCTGCACCGTTCCCTGGGGAACTTTCTAGCCAGAAATAGTTGTCTGCTGACTTTTCTCAACCGTACAAATCAAGGCTCTGACCCAGACGCAAGCACTCACGGGGCTGCAGGGAGGCCTGGGGTGACACTCCGTGGTCTCCGCGGCATGGAGGGAAGAGCCCCGACCTGGGCCCCAAGGTGACCTGTCACCCCAGCTTGTCCTGACCCTCGTGTGGCTTCGTGCTTGGCACAGAGGAGCCTCTTGGGGAGTGTCAGCCACAGCAGGAGGGTGGGAAGGAGGAGAGGAGAGAAGGCGGCCGGGAGGGGCCCTTCCGCTGCCACAGGTCCCTCTGCAGCTGGGCTCCCCCTCTTCCGGTTCATTTTCCTAAGCAGATGGAAACTTCTAAGCTGCACCTCAGCTTGCTCATCTGTGCCTGGGATGCCCTTCCAACACCTGAACAGGACCTGGGAGGCCCTCCCGGGTCTGGCCACACCTCTCCTTGCCTGCACTCTCTGTGTCAAAGCACTCAGCCCTGCCCCACACCACCGCCATCGCGAAACCACTTCCAGGTCGCCCCCTCCCGCCTCCAGGCCTTTGTGCTCGCTGGTCCCTCTGCTGGAATATGCTCTTTTTTTTTAATTGAAGTGAACTTCACTTAACATAAAATTAACTTTTTTTTTTTTTTGCTGAGGAAGACTGGCCCTGAGCTAATATCTATGCCTGTCTTCCTCTATTTTGTATGTGGGATGCTGCCACAGCATGGCTTGATGAGCAGTGTGTAGGTCCACGCCCGGGATTCGAACCTGCGAATCCAGGGCCACTGAAGCAGAGTGCGCGAACTTAACCACTATGCCACTGGCCAGCCCCAAATTAACCATTTTAAAATGAACAGTTCAGTGGCATTTCGTATATTTATAATGTTGTGCAACCACCAACTCTATCCAGTTCCAAAACATTTTCTTCACCCCAAAAGAAACCTGTGCCTGCTAAGCAGTCATTCTCCATTCCCATCTCCCTCAGTCCCTGGTAACCACCAGTCTGCTTTCTCTCTATGGATTTACCTATTCTGGATGTTTCACATAAACAGAATCATACTATATGTGACCTTTTGTGATTGGCTTCTTTCACTTAGCATAATGTTTTCGAGGTTCATGCTTGTGGGGGCGTGTTTCAGCACTTCATTCCTTTTCATGGCCGAGTAATATTCCATTGTGTGTGTGTAGCACAAATTGTTTATCCACTCATCCATTGATGGATGTTTGGGTTGTTTTCACCTTTTGGCTATTGTGATGAGTGCTGCTATAACCATGTGGGTACATGTATTTGTTTGAGTCCCTGTTTTCAATTCTTTCGGGTGCTGGAATGCTCTTTTCACTATTCCCCAACTGCTGATCTGAATTCTTACCTGACAGGTGTCAGGGAAGGTTCCAGAAGAAGTGGCTTCTCTACAGGACCTTCCCTGACTTCCTAGGCCTGCACTGGACCCCCACCCCCGGGTACCCCCATCGACTCTGACCTTGATTTGCAGTTGCCTCCTCCGGGGCTCTGTTCTCACGTGAGCAGGGCCTGTGCTCCACGCAGGAGCCTGGCACAGGGGAACCGTCGCTAGCGCACATCCAACAGCTGCCAGTGTGCCAGCTGCTGGGCCCCTCACCCTGTGACTCAGGTAATTTTGAAAAACTCGGGAGCGAGAGAGGAATTATGATCGCAGGTTTTCTGAAGGAAACACAGGTGGAGTGACTTGCCCATGGTCACACGGCTTCAAGGGGCTGGAGGAGGAGCTGAACCAGGGCTGTCTGGTTCCAGAGATCCTGCTGGAAAGGA
Organism: Ceratotherium simum simum; assembly: GCF_057802395.1. Classification (NCBI taxonomy): domain Eukaryota; kingdom Metazoa; phylum Chordata; class Mammalia; order Perissodactyla; family Rhinocerotidae; genus Ceratotherium; species Ceratotherium simum. The sequence goes on from NC_141928.1 coordinate 21,684,442, forward strand.
GGGGACTGGAGGAGTAACGCTGCCCCCCTTGTGTCCCCGACAGGCCACAGGCAGGATGGCTGGCACTGAGAGGAGCCGGCGGTGACTCTGGTGCCCATGGTGGCAGCTCTGTCTCCCGAGGATGAAATGGCGCAGGTGAAGTGCAGGCCGGGCCCAACCGCCAGCTCGGGGACGCAGGTCCACTGGGCCGCGCCGGGCCTGGGGAAGGGGTCCCGCCGGCGGCGCTGGGCCTGGGCCAAGGCGCAGAAGAATGCGGATGGGAGTGGCACACGCGGCTGGGGAGAAGAGGGCCCCTTTCCCAATGCCACCAGCCCCGAGCTCCTGGAGGACTTCCGCCTCGCCCAGCAGCGCCTGCAGCCCCTGCGGTGGGACCCGGAGCCGCAGCCCGAGGGGCACCAGAATTCCGCATCCGGAGAGTCTGCGGGAGAGGGTGAGACTGGCCCCCACCCCCACAGCGGGGTCCCCCAAACATCCCCTCTTCTGGCGGGATGGGGGGAGTGGGAGGGAGTTTTAGAGATTTTTTAAATTAAAATCTATGAAGTCTATGATTAAAAAATTTGAAAGATTTAAATTACATAATTAATACTGTCCATTGCAGAAAAATCAGGAAATATAAGCAAAAAAGAGGAAAAATTAAAAATTAGTTATTGTCCAGATTACTCTTTTCCATATGCATTTCTACAAATGTGATATAAATATGGAACAGTATTCTACAAACTATCTTATCACCTGCTTTTCGTAACTTAATAGACATGACATTTTCCCAGTTCATCAAATGTTCCTCCACAAGTCACTCCTAATGCCTGCAGGGGAAGTCCTGGTGTGGGTATTCTGTCATTTGTTAGGGCCAGTCTCTTTCCCCTGGCCATTTAGTTAATTTTTAGTTTTTGTTGTTGTAAATAATGCAGAGATGAATGTTATTAGTACATCTTTGCACACTTGGTTTGATAAGATGCTTGGTAATGTAAATTGCTTGGTCTAGGGTGTATGCCCATTTTAAAATTTTTAAAACTCCCAATTAGCCAACGGGAATGTTGGCATGCCTTGTTTTCTGAAATAACTGTTCCCTTTGTGTCAAGACCAACTTAGATTAAATTCCTACTTTGGCTTGGCTGCTGCCGTGTCCTGTGCCCTTCCTGTGTGCCCTTCTCCTTTCTGAATCTTGGTTTCCCCATCTGTGAAACGGGAGTAATGACACCATTGAGAATATAAGAGTTTGTATGTGGTGCCTGTTGCAGTTGGAACGTGAATGAATCGCCCCGTCTTAGGATTCTGTGAATCAGGCAGGCCCCATGTGGATGGCAGAGAAGCCATAGGCTGATAGTGGATCGTGTCATTACCCCAAGGTTCCTCATGCCAGGTCTGCTTAAAGTGGGCTTTGCCCACAGCTACCCGCTCAGGAGACGTTTCCGAGCTCTCCCTCAGGGAATGGTGGCTGGGACGCGCTGGGATGAAAGGGCAGGGTATCTCCTCCTGAGGTCACATGGTAACCCCCTGCTGTGATATAACAGCTGCTGCCGTGTCCTGTGCCCTTCCTGTGTGCCAGGTGTAGGGCTGGGCAGAGCACAGGCCACGTGTCTTTTCATTCTCACCACCCTCTGCCAGATAGGAGCTACCAGCCTCCAGTCGGAGTAAAGGCTGCAGAGAGGTCGGCTACTTGCTCATGGCCCCCAGTGAGGGATCCCAGGAGCCATGATTGGACCAGGGCTCCCTGGCTCCAAAGCCCGCTCTCTTCACCCCACTGCATGACTCCTAGCGGCAGAGACTAACTGGCCTGCATGGCTGGGACCGAGGTTCTAGGTCCAGGACCACTCTGAATCACTGCGTGATCTTTGGCAAGTTACTTAACCTCTCTGGGCTTCAAATGTGCCACTGTAAACAAGAGCAGCTTGCTGAAGGAGATTTTAAGGACCTGAAGGATGTGGAGGTGCCAAGGGTAGGGGAAAGAGCTCGGGGGAGCAGAGGGTGACGCAAGGGTTATGACAAAGGTGCATGTGGCCAGAGCAGAGTCTGTGCTTGGTGATATCCAGACTATGTCTCATGAAACTTTGGATCTATCCCAGAGGCTGACACACGGTCTAGGACAGAGTAGGTGCTCGATAAACATTGACTGCATGGATGATGCATAGATGGATGGATGCATGGGTGGGTGGGTGATGGGTAGGTGAGTGGCTGGATGGTTAGGTAGATGGATAGATGGGTGGGTGGGTGATGGGTAGGTGAGTGGCTAGATGGATAGGTAGATGGATACATGGGTGGGTGGATGATGGGAGGGTGAGTGGCGGGATGGTTAGGTAGATGGATAGAGGGGGGGGTGGGTGTTGGGTGGGTGAGTGGCTGGATGGATAGGTAGATGGATAGATGGGTGGGTGGGTGATGGATTGGTGAGTGGTGGGTGGAAGGTAGATGGATAGGTGAGTGGTGGGTGATAGATGGGTGAGTGGGTGGGTGGATAGGTAGACGGATGGATGACTGAAAGAATGGAGGGTTGGATCAATGGGTGAGTGGGTGATGGACGGGTGAGTGTGTAGATGGGTAGGTGAAAGAATGGGTGGATGGATGGAGGAATATTTCTTGGGCACCTACTATGTAATAATTACAACACTATCCATTTTCTGGGAGCTTTGCGCACCTTATTGGTCTCCCTTCCTCCCTTCCTTCTCTCCATCCAGTCAACAAATATTGAGCACCTGCTCTGCAAATACAATAGTAAACAAAACCAGATGGTATCCTTGCCCTCATGGAGCTTACAGTGTAGTGGGGGAGGAAAATATTAACGAAAAAATCACGTAAATAAATGGAAAACGTCAGCTGTGATAAGTATTTCAAAGTAGAGGTGTTCAGTCCTATGAAAGCCTATAAAATGGAGAATTTGACCTACTTGGGGAGATCTGAGAAGACTTCCTTGATAAAGTCAAGGTTGAGCTAATGCCTGAGGGGCAAATAGGAGTTAACTAGGCAAAGGGAGGGAAAGAAGATCTTGGCAGAGGGATTAACATGTGCAAAGGCCCCGTGGTGGCAGAGAACGTGGCATGGCTAGAGCAGGGAGAGACTGAGGGGGACCATGGAGGGAGATGGATCAGGAGAGCTAATGGGGGCCAGAGGCAGGGACCTTAGGACCATATTAAAGACACAGCTCTATCTTGGGAACAACAGGAATATATTGATGAGTTTTCAGATGGGAGATGAGGAGGAGGGTTGAGGAGATGACTAGGTGGCTACTGCAGTAGTCCAGGCAAGAGAGGATACTGGCTTGGGCAAAGGTGTTGGTGGTGAACTTTCGAGCGATAGATGAATTTGAGAGCTCTATAGGAGGTAATCCTGACACGACCAGGTGACAGATTGGATTACGGGGGTTGAGAGGAGAGAGATGGCAAAGATGCCCCCCAGGTTTGTGTCTTGTGTGACTGGATGGGATGGTGTTGCCATTTACTGAGACGGGGCACACTGGGGGACAACCAGATTTGGGGTTTGGGTTTGGAGGACCTTTGAGACCACTGGAGAAGGTGTTAGGTGAGTACTTGGCCATATGGGGAGCTCACTGGGATCCTCGCCATCACCACATGATGAGGAATTGAAAGCCCAGAGGAGTGAGGTGACGTAGGCAACGTCACACAGAGAGTCCAGACCTGGTATATGCTAAGCAATGACCTGTCTTTCCAGAGTTCGAAGCAGAGGATGTGGACAGCCCAGAAAGTTCCAACTTGCCTGTCAACTGGCTCCCCCAGCAGGATCCTCAACCGGACATGACTGAAGAGGAGCCTGATGAGCCGCTGGGAGACGCTGAGGTCGAGGAAGCTGGAGAGAGCTCCCCAAGGTTGGAGTATGAGACTGGTCTCAGCTCCGGGGGCAATGGAAACACCAGCCCCGTGGCTCTGGGGTGGGGTGTGGCCTCTGGCCAACAAGCCAGTGGAGACAAACTTCCAGAACATTCTGAGGTCAACCCAACTGTTGATCTCTGCTCTGCAAGGTCCTGGAGCAGTGGGACCATGAGCCTTGACCACCCCAGTGACAGCCTTGATTCTACCTGGGAAGGAGAGACCAGTGTCCCCCAGCCCCCTGCCCTGGCAGAAACCTTACCACAGAGACCCAGCCACCACCTCCTGGACGCGGACAACAGAACTGGAGGAAGCGTTGCTTTGGCAACCCCCCCGGAGTTCCAGGACTCCTCCACACCCCCAGCCCACAGCCTCCAGCGTCCTGCAGGTGGATGGAGGAGAGAACCTGCCAGCCTCTCCTGCCCTCAGCCCGGGGACCAAGCCTGGAAGCCAACCCGGACAGCACCAAAGCCGCTGCCATCCCGATTCACGGGCTCCATCAGCCCCCTGAATTCTCCGCCTAGGCCAGCCCGGCAGGACAGGCCACCACCCAGGCAGAGAGCCACTCTGGCTGGCCACTCCTCTTCTGATACCCCCAAGTACGGCCGGGGGCGGCTGAACTACCCGCTCCCTGATTTCTCCAAGGTGGGACCCCGGGTGAGGTTCCCCAAAGATGAGAGCTACCGCCCCCCCAAGTCCAGGAGCCACAGCATGGAGCCTCAGGGCCCTGCCAGGCCGCTGGTCTTCAAGTCCCCTGCCGAGATCGTGCGGGAGGTGCTATTGAGCAGCGGAGAAGCCTGCCTGGGAAAGGACGCACCTCCTACCCACCCCATCACCAGAGTACCGCAAGAATTTCAGACACCTGAACAAGCCACCAAGCTGGTCCATCAACTCCAGGTAAGCCGGACTCATTTCTGAAGGCATGTCACCAAGGCTCCTGTTGGTCTGGAGGCCCAGGAGCCCCTGCTGGTGGACGGAGAGTTGTACCCCAGGCCCTTTGCTCACAAAGAGCAATGACTGCACTTATGCTGCAAGAGTAGTCTGTATTTGTTTGTTTTTAACTTCTGCTATGAAAAAATTCAAAACTTATGCAGGAGAGGAAATAGTATAATGAACTCCCTGTACCCGTCACCCAGCCCCTGCAACCCTTTTCATCTATGGCCTCACCCCTTCCCCTACTCACCCTACTGGAGTATTTTGAAGCCAATTTCAGGCATCAAAGCATTTTACCCAAAAATATTTTAGCATATACATCTAAAAATAAGGATTCTATCTTAAACATAACCACAATATCATTATCTTACTTAAAAGTTAATGCCTACTCCTTAATATTGTCCAATATCCAGTCAGTGTTCAGGTCTCCCATGTGTCTCATAAATGGTTTGTTTGTTTCAGTTTGTTTGAATCAGGGTCCAAACACAGCTCGTATATTGCATTCAGCCAGTATGTCTTTCAAGTCTCCCACCCCCCGCCGACCTTTTCTGCGCATTTTTTTTCAAATCTCTTTCTTCGTTGTAATTTATTTGTTGAGGAAACCAGTTCTGTCCTATAGAGTTTCCCACATTCTGGACCTTGCGACGCACCCTCTGATGTCTCTTGATACATTCCCTTGTCCTTTCTTTCTCCTGTATATTGTCGGTTCAGGCTAGAATCTATTTCCCCTCTAGACCATGAGCGCCGTGCGGGTAGGGATGTTTTGGCAAGAGCATGTCACAGGTGGGCCCTTCGGGAAGGATGGGATGCCTGCTGGTCCCTCATTTGTGATGCTAGTGGCCACTGCTGGTCGTTGCCTTGGTCCAGTCCTTCATTTGGGGTGACAAAGTGGCAGTATTGAAATGGCATCATTCCTTCTGCATTTATTTGCTGGAAATCTTCTATAAAGTAAAACTTTCTCTCGTCAAGTATTTGGTTACCCAGGTCTTGTTCTCACGGGAAAGACAGGAGAAATGCTGGATTCTGTCCTTCTCATTATCAGTTTTCAGAACAACGTGTCAGTTCCCTAGCATCTTTCAGAGGTGACCAATGACATTTGTGTTCGCTATTCCCCTGCAATGACTTGTTTTGATGAAGCCCTTCAGTTTTGTGTAAGGGAAGTAGTGACTCTGAGTCAATGCAACTCTGATTTTCAAGTCTTCTATTTTCCTACCAAGGGATCCTTGGATGATTCATCCCATCAGGCATTAAAAAACACTTATGAAGCACATAGTACTGAAGCCCTGGGAATAGGGCAGTGAGGAAGGCAGATGTGGGCCTTAGCCCTCTGAACTGACAGACGGGCAGGGAATTGGGACAAATAAGCAGGCAGTTGTGACTGGGGTCATGCATCAAGGTAAAGCAGCCAGAGGCCCTCGTCCCTGACTTATTGTTGGGGACGGTGGAGGAGCTGACCTGCCGCCTCTGACACTCCAGAATTTGGCCACGGGGGTCTGTACTGCATGTGAGTCTGAAGGGGTCTGCTCGGCACCCACCAGTGAGCTCTTTTACTCTGCGGAACCCAAAGCCCCCTTTAGAGGGCGGGTTCCCTGCAAGGGGTCTCCCAGCGAGGAGCCTGGCATGTGACCGCGTTGCCGTTCCTCTCCACAGGAAGACTACCGCAAGCTCCTCACCAAGTACGCTGAGGCCGAGAACACCATCGACCAGCTGCGCCTCGGGGCCAAGGTACAAGCTGGGGCGGGGTGGACGTGTGGGCCCAGGCCCCGCAGAGGTGACAGTCCCATCGTCTTTGAGAGGGGCCACTGCCTCCTGCCTCCTGGGACCCTGGGGACACTGGAACCCAGTCCTCATTCTACCACAAAGTCTCTCTGTGACCTCAGGCAGTGACCTTGCCCTCTTTGGGCTCAGTCTCCTTTTCCGTTGATGAGCTTTGACGTCCTTGAATCCTAGAATCCAGGATGCCCAGTAATCTCACCAGAAGCTCTCTCCTTCTAGAAGAGCTCTGGGGTAAGACCACCTGGGCTCGACTCCTGGCTCCATTACTGACCCGCTGTGTGACCTTGAGGAAGTTACTTGGGCTCTCTGAGCCTCAAGGGAGTAGCCCAGAATTTCTGCTCAGCTCCTGGTGCTTGTTTCCTGGGCCTGATCCTTCCTGGGTCTCCCCTTTGTCTTTCTCCCTCCCTGCTGTCTCACCCCTGGCCTGGATGCCCAGTGTGTGGCAGGAGGAGTGTGGAGGGGAAATCCATCTACCCCCATCTTGCCCAGCCCCCACCCTGACTTGAGAGAAGGCTGTGAATTCGACACTGGGGACCTTCCCCTTTTCTGGGGTGAGGCAGGAAGTGGGGCCCATCACAGCCCCTTGTGGCTTCCTGCTTCCCCCTACCCCTCTCTTGCCCCATCAGGCAGCAGTGTAGGAGGGCGGATGGGAGCTGAGGTGCAGAGATGCAGACCCTGCTTCTCGCTCAGCCCCCTCAAGGGTCCCCACAGCGAGGCCTGCCCCTGTGATGCTCCAGGACCCCTCCCCCACCACAGTGCTGCTCTCCATCCGCCATCTAGAGGCTTCCTCGAAGTGTGGGCGGAGGCAGCCGTGGTGAGAAGAGGAGAAAACGGAAGGGGCCCTGTGCTGGGAGCAGGAGTCGTCCTGTGTCCCCACACTTGCCTCATGACAGCCGGGTCCCTTCCCATCCTGGCCTCCTCGGCACATCTGTAAAAGGGAGTTAATCACACCTTCCTCCTGGGGCCACTGGCTCCCCCTGATGTCTCAAGGCTCCTTCCAGCTCTCTGCTCTGCTGAGCCAGGTTCAGGGACGGAAGGGACAGGGAGACTTAGGGAGGACAGAGGGGGTTTGGTGAGGTCTCCTCCCCGGGGAAACCACATTCTCATGGCTGCAGACTCCTAGAAGGTCCGAGGAGAAAGCAACTGGTCATCAGGTGGAAACCCTCAGCTCCTACATCTAACAGACTGGGGAGCTGGGACCACCGGAGGGGCCGAGGCTGCCAAAGGTCGTGGTCAGGGGCAGAGGCTCGGAGCATCTCCTCCCTCCCCCCTTTCCTTCCTTCCTCCTTTACTCATTTAACGGGATGAGTCAGTATATGGAAAGCATGTACCTGCACCTGGCGAGTACTCCCTAAGGGTATATGATTATTATGAATAATATTAATATGAAGGTGTTCATTGGTGCCCATGTGTGCCAGGCACAGTGCGGGCACCGGCAGAGGTGGACAGAGTGTGCTGCCTCCTCTAATGGGCACTCCCCTGACCCAGTGGGGACTCAGGGCCTCCCATGTGTGGTCACCCTGGCCTGGCTGGTGACCCAGACCCCTATGTGTGTGAGGGGGGCACGGGAGGGAAGATGGTCACCCACTTCCGCTTTCTGGGAAAAGACTCCTTGGCCAGTGGATTCTTTTCAGTCGAAGGGTGAGCACAGGTCAGCTGGATTCTTCTGGAAGCAGGACTATACTCCCCGCCCCGACCTCCCCTCAAGCACCCCCCCACCCCACCCCACCCCGGCAATCTCACAGCCACCTTGGGGGAACAGTATAGGCAGGGCTCACTGTTGTAACGCACTGAGGAGGACACGGAGCCCAAGTAGGGAGGGGACTCACCGTGGTCCCACGGGGCCTGGGGGAGCTGGGCTTCCAGCCGGCTTCCCACTCTGTCCAGGGCTCTGTAGACTTGATCCCCCGAAGGCTGTTGTCCCCGGACCCTCAGGCCGGGACCGGCGCTGGGTGAGCAGCAATGGGTGGGCTCCAGGGGCAGAAGACTGGCATTTGCTGAACAGTGAACTGGTGCCAGGCCCCAGGCTGAGTGCCCCACCAGGGTCACCTCGGTGAAGCCTCTTCACAAGAGGAAACTGAGGCTCAGCTGGGTGGAGTGGTTGCTTAACACCCCCCAGCTGGCAGGGGATTAAACCCACGTCCGCCTGAGTCCAGAGGGGGCGCTCTTTTCCCCATGCCTGGTGAGCCGGCCAGCCCTGGCTCTGGGTCTGTGGCAGAGGCATAGGGATAGGCGGAATGAGGGTGTTACAGTGATAACAACAATAGTAATACATGCTATTTAGACCACTGTCCTAAGTAATTTACCCTTGGGGAAACTGAGGCATAGAGAGGTTCAGTAATTTGCCCAAGATCACCCAACAAGGAGGTGCCGGAGCTGAGGTTTGAGCCCAGCAATCTGGCTCCAAAGCCCACTATTGACACCACACTCTCCAGCAGAACGGACTGGATAATCGCCAGGTCCGCAGTGGGGAGGCTGACCAGGGCATCCCCGGGGCCTGGCCTGGGAGCACCGCTGGATCCAGAGCCTGGGAGTGGGGCAGGACCAGGGAGCCTGGCTGCAGGGCTGGGAGCCTGGGCTGGTCAGGAGTCGAGCCTGGCTCTGTTCTCTACAGCCAGTGTCTGACGAGAGTTTATGGTGATCTCATGCATTGGCTGCTGCGTTCCACCTCCCCCCAGCCCCTGTCCCCCGTCTCAGCTGGAGGGGGATCTGGAGGGGCAGAGTAGACCAGAAACTACCCCAGAAAGAATCGGGGGAGGACATAACACTGCCTTTCCTAAAGTGTGCTTTCTGATGGCCACTGGTTGGTCCAGAAGCCCCTGGAGCCCCTGGGGGTGGGCGTGGGGAGGTTTGTGTGTTCAGAGGAGGCGAGGAACACTTCCTGTTCTCCCAGCTCCCTCCCCTCCCTGCCCCATTCATACAGTCCATTAGCATTTTAAAGGCTGTGAGAAACCCATCTGTGCAGTGAATAGTCACTTAACCCAGTGTTTCCCACAGTCCCTGGCCCACCTCTCACAGAGTCCTGATTAACCCCCCAAGGGAGCTAATCCAGGCTCAGGGAGCACTGGGGCACATCTGGCTTGCAGGCGCCCAGGAGTCCTGGACTGGGTCCCGGCTGTGTCCTGGGAGACAGCTCAGTGGTTGCCCGCACCCACCCCCAGCTCCCAGCTTCCTGGGCATCTGCACAGGCCTTTGACCCCTCTGCTTCAAGCTCCTCTGATCCTTGAAACAGGGCCTGTGCTGGGAGCTGCTGGTTCCTGTGGTTCCCTAGGTTGGGCCTTGGTGGGCTGGGCCTGAGGCTGGGGGAGTGGCAGGGTGGGGTAGGGGGACAAATGCAGGAGGGCTGGGCCTCCCCCTGGGATCTGGGTTACCTCGGGAGGAGAGGGGTGCTGGTGGGCAAGCCCCCACAGGCCAGTCTGAGCAGATGGCCAAGGAGATTATTAAAATCCAGCTTTGTTCTCATCAGAGGCTGGGCCTGAAAGAGGGGGAGGCAGTGGGGGCCAAGCCACGTGGGCCATTGTCTCTTTCTTTGGAGTAGATTTTTCTGCCATAGCCAGGACGTGAAGAGCAGCTTAAGCAGGGAGAGGCTGCCTGCCTGGGGGTCAGGGAGCTGCATCCACCAGACCCACCCTCAACAGCCCACTCCTGACCTTGGGGCAGCAGGGGCAGTAAGATAAGCTAGCTGACGTTATGAGGAGCAGGGGCACTGAGGCGAGGCACCACAGGGGACTGGATTTTCCAGGGACCTGCCTCTATGATGGCCGCGTAAATGACAATGGTGATGGTGATGGTGTTGATGATGGTGGTGGTGATGATGGTAATGGTGATGGTGATGATGGGGATAGGGATGGTGATAGAGATGATGGTGATGGTGATGGTGATGGTGATAATGGTAATGGTAATGGCGGTGGTGATGATGGTGGTGGTGATGATGGTCATGGTGATGATGATGGTGATGGTGATGATGGGGATGGTGATGGTGGTGGTGGTGGTGATGATGATGATGATGGTGATGATGGGGATGGTGATGGTGGTGATGATGGTCATGGTGATGATGATGATGATGGGGAAGGGGATGATGGTGATGGTGATGGTGTTGATGATGGTGGTGGTGATGATGGTAATGGTGATGGTGATGGTGGGGATAGGGATGGTGATAGAGATGATGGTGATGGTGACGGTGATAATGGTAATGGTAATGGCGGTGGTGATGATGGTGGTGGTGATGATGGTCATGGTGATGGTGATGATGGGGATGGTGATGGTGGTGGTGATGATGGTCATGGTGATGATGGTAATGGTGATGGTGATGGGGAAGGGGATGATGGTGATGGTGATGATGGTGATGATGATGATGGTAATGGTGATGGCGATGGTGGTAATGATGGTGATGATGAATGTGAGGGTGGTGGCTGCTGTTTATTGAGCACTCACTTTGTGCACAGAGAGGTTAGTTAAGTCAGCTGCTCCAGGACTCAAAGGTGGGCAGTGCAAGAGCCTGGACGTGAACATAGGCCCTGCAGAGCTCACACACTAAGCCAGGGATCAGCAGACTTTCTCTGTAGAGGACCAGATAGTGAATATTTTCAGCTTTGTGGGCCACACAGTCTCTATGGTAACCACTCACCTCTGCGTGAAAGCAGCCGCAGACAATACATAAACAAACGAGCATGGCTGTGTCCACTAAACTTTATTCACAAAAACAGACCGCAGTTTGCCAGCCCCTGCTCTAAACCACTGCACAGTACCTGGGTCTCCTCTAATTTTGAGCTTCAAATGGTCTTCCTTGGCCGTCTGCGCTGTTTACCGTATAAGATCCATCCTCAAATGATGGAGATCTGCTCCAACTGAGAGATTAGGTCATTCACTTGTTGGTTTACTCATCCATTTAAACAGCCCTTCATTGCTGTTATTATCAATATAATAATGATTACTGAAAATGTTCTTGTTAGTAATAAATATTAACTATTATATTATCATATAATGCATGCTATATATTAAATACTGTGTTAATTATATTATGATTATCTTATAAATTATAATACAAATATTATTAATAAAAATTATTAATATGGAACGCCATAGACTTTGGGGTCAAAGCAGGGTTGTAACCCCAGCGCAAGGATTTATCATCTGGAGATTTTGAGTAAGTGACAATCCTCTCTGAGTGTCAGTTCTCTCTTCTGTAAGATGGGGATGATGGTCCCTGCCCTGCCTCCCTTTCAGGACTGCCATCAAGAGAGAATGAAAGGACATGTAAACCCTTTGCCCAGTGTCTGGCCCCCACCCAAGGGCTCCACTAAAAGGTGGCGTTTATTATTATGAGGCGAGTTTGTTGAGTGCCTACGTGATGGTGTGAATGAAGGTGAGGCCTTTTGGGTGGGTTTGCCCCGACCCTGACTTGGCTCTGCTTGTACCTCCCCTCCCCGCCAGGTAAACTTGTACTCAGACCCACCCCAGCCCAGCCACAGCATCCATATGGGGACGATGCCCCAGGGGACCAAGGTCTTGTCCTTCACCATCCCACAGCCCCACTCTGTGGAGCGGTGGCCTGGCCCCGCCGAGGCCCCGCACGCTGCTGAAGTCTCAGGTGAGTCTGGGAGAGGAGACATGGCTGGAGGGCTCCTTCTGCCTGTGATGCTGCTCTGGGGACACTTTGTTCATCCTGGGGATGGCACTGGCCTCAGGCCGGGGGTGGGCAGGTGGGGGAGGGAGGCGAAGCCCCTGTCTGGGCCCTTTGACTTGAGGTCAGATGGAGGTGTGGCAGTGTCCCACTTTGAGCCAGAGCCGCCTGGGTGAAGCTCTGCCACTTAGCAGCTGGGTGATCTTGGGCAAGTTGCATAGCACAGAGCATCGTCACTGTGGAGCCATATGAGGGCCAGGCCCAGCCCCAAGCCTTGCCATCATGATCTCGGTTAATCCCCACGTCAGCCTGGTGAGGTACGCACGGGTGTTACCCCACTGACGGTTAAGACCAAGGCTCAGAGAGGTGAAGATATGCCGAAAGTCACACCACTACAAGGGAGAGGGGTGGGATTTGAACCCGCGACGTTCTGAGTGAGAGCCTGCATTATTGACTGGGAACCCGGAGGCCTGGCTTGGCTCCAGCCGTGTGATCCGGGACAGATCGGGCCCTTGTCTTCTCCCATAAATGGAGACGACGCTACCCAGCCCACTTCCCGGGCCCGTGTGAGGATGGCATGATGGTGTGATGACCGAGCTGCAGCTTGATGCTGGAAGGGCTGGTTTTGAGGTTCAGCATGTCTCTCAGCCCGGGAAGGGCTGTTCTTGGCTCCAATGGTCAGTGGTTGTGTATTCCAGGGTGGCCATCGGCTCGAGGAGACCTGAGCCCCTCCTCTCCCACCAGCGCACCCACCCCAGTGTGGCCTCCAGAGGACCTGGGCATCACCCAGGACCAGCCGTCAGTGGAGCCAACCCAGGCGCTGGCTTCTCAGGCCGGCCGGTTCCTGGCCAAGGTGAGCGGAACCCCAGCTCTGCCCAGTGAGACGTGACTCATCTGGAGAAAGCAGAGCCTCTGCTGGTGTGGATGGGGGGCTCTGCGAGGCCCACCTGTCACTCCGCAGCCAGAGGTGACCTGGGCATCTCGAGAAGGGGAGCCCCTCCCCTGGTGTCAGGGGCCACAGGGCCCCAGCTCCTCCTCGTCACCCCCTGCTGGGTAGAACTCTCCTTTGTGGCATTGCTTCTTATTAAACTCCCTCCAGTTGTGCTTACAAGTGTCTCCTGGTTCGCCCCCAGGGAGACCCTCAGCTTTCAGGATTCTGGAAGGATAATAGAACCTCCAGGCTACCTTTCCCTCTTCAGGGTAAATCATCCCACTTTCTTAGTTCATTTCATTACCGAAACCAATTCTCAGTCACCTCTCAAAGGGCCTGTATATTTTCATCAAACTGTCCAAATGACGGTTTGCTGGTCTGTTTATAACTATACACTTGGCCTTCTTCCAAAAGTGCTTTAAAGAGGCTTAGAAAATACACGCATTGTAACCACATTCTGAAAACGAAAGTGAGGAAACTGGGGCGAAGGGGAAGTAAAGGTGGAAAAAGAATAAAATGAACTTGGGGTGAAATGAGTAAACAAAACGTTCTTTTGGACTCCGAACATTTTACTAGATTCGTGTTTGGCTTTGAGTTTCCCAGTTGTCAATGCAAAAAGGGAAATGCAATAGTTAGATACGTCATCATGTCCATCAAACAAATTCCTTCAGAGAAACACCACCACTGTTTTCTTTTTTTCTTTTGGTAACAGCTTTGTTGAGATATAATTCACACACCGTACAATTCATTCATTTAAAGTTAATACTTCAGTGGGTTTTAGTATGTTCAGAGTCGTGCAGCCATCACCAGAGACAATTTTAGAACATTGTCATCACCCAGTTAGAAACCCCCTGTCCGTTAAGCAGTCACTCTCCACTCCCCTTCCCCCAGGCCCTGGCAGCTGCCATCTACTTTCTGTCTCTGTGGGTTTGCCTGTTCTGGACATTTCATATAAATGGATTTAGACAATATTTGTCCTTTTGTGTCTGGCTTCTTTCACTCAGCATAATGTTTTCAAGGCTCATCCGTGTAGCGGCATGAACAAGCACTCTGTTCCTTTTTACCAACACCATTCTGTGTCCTGTAACTGGAGAGACGTTTTTTCCCTTGTCCTGTGTGTTGTAAAGTAAAGCATCGTTAAGGCTGTCATGATGAGCAGGAGCTGGGACGCCAGCTGACCCCTAATGAGCCAGAACCACACTGTCCACTACAGGAGCCCCTGGTCACACGTGGCTAGGGAGTACTTGACGTGTGGCCAGTCCAAATTGAGATGTGTGGTAAGTCTAGGACCCATACCGGATTTCAAAGACTTAGTGCGACAAAAAGAATATAAAATATCGCATTAATAATTTTTTGTATTCATTATATGTCAAAATAATATTTTAGGTTGATAAAATTATTATTAAAATTAATTCATCTGTTCTTTCTGCATTTTTAATATGGCTACTAGAAAATTTTAAATTACATATGTAGCTTACATTACATTTCTATTTTATGTTATGTAAATTATATATTATAATATAATATCTATATTATATACATTTCTATATTATATTTTAGCACTGATCTACAGTTTTCCTAGAAATGATCCCCAAATCATCTTTTGTCTTTTTTTTCCTAATTAAAAATTTTTTTTTTTTTTTTGTGAAGAGATCAACCCGGTGCTAACATCTGCCAATCCTCCTCTTTTTTTTGCTGAGGAAGATTGGCCCTGGGCTAACATCTGTGCCCATCTTCCTCCACTTTATATGGGATGCCACCACAGCATGGCTTGCCAAGCAGTGCGTCGGTGCGTGCCCAGGATCTGAACCGGTGAACCCCGGGCCGCCGCAGCGGAGCGTGGGCACTTAACCGCTTGCACCACCAGGCTGGCCCCTAAAAATTTTTTATAAAGGTAATAGATGGCCACGGTAGAGACCCTCACACAGTACAAAGGGGATAGTCAGTGAAAATCTTTTCTCTCACCCTGGCCCTTCTGCTCCATGCAAAAATGTTCAGTGCACACACACACACGCGTTTATAGAACTGGTCACATAAGTATGTGTACTATACTGCACCTTGATTTTTTCTTTTTTTTTTTTTATGGTGAGGAAGATTAACCCTGAGTTGACATCCGATGCCAATCCTACTCTTTTTGCTGAGGAAGATCTGGCCCTGGGCTAACATTCCGTGCCCATCTTCCTCTACTTTATGTGGGACGCCGCCACAGCATGGCTTGACAAGCAGTGCATAGGTCCGAGCCTGGGATCCAAACCTGCGAACCCCAGGCTGCCGAAGCGGAGCACACGAACTTAACTGCTACGCCACTGGGCTGGCCCCTGTACTTTGACTTTTTTAATATTCCAAATTTGAATATTTATTTCTAGGCAGGCAATGAATTCACTTTGTTCAAATTTCAAAGGATACATAGAGTAGAAAACCCCCCTCCCATCCTTGTCCCCCTGCCACCCAGTTCTCCTCCCCAGAAGCAATCAATGTTTCAGTTTCCTGCATCCTTCTAGAGACAGCTTATAATACACAAGCAAATGTATTTATGTATTTCCATTTTTTATTCTCCATATATTTTATACAGATGGTAATATGCTATAAACACTGTCATGTACCCTGATTTGATGCTGAAAAGTAGGTCTTGGAGGCATTTATAAAGAACATACCCATATGCCTTCCTCTTCTTGATGGCTGCATACTGTTCCACAAATAGGCGTGTAGGTTGTTTCCCATCTCCCCCCGACCATGCTGCAATAAATATCCCTGCCTCAAAGGTCTTCATGCACATGAGTGAGTGCAAATTGCTGTGGATACATTCCTAGAGGTTCCACTTTGATTTCTCCCAAGGCTGCCATGGCCGAGGTCAGTGGTGGAGTCACTTTCTGGCACCTGCCTCTCTGTGCCTGGCAGAAAACCCACATCTGGCGGTGGGACCCAGCTCCTTGTGCCAAGCGTGAACGTGGCTGAGTGCGGGGGTCTGTAGGAGTCATCCTCTGGGGTCTGGATTAATGGGGCGTGTTTCCTCCCCTCCCAATGTCCAGGTGGAGTCCTTCGTGGGCCTGATGCGGGCAGGACGGCTGACGCCCCAGGACCAGCTCAAGGTACTGCCACTCTGGGAGAGGCCCTGGGAGCTGCAGACAGTGGCTCTGTCTCCCACAGCGGAGTCTCTGAAGCCTCGTTTGCTGCGAGACAGCCAGAGAATCCCAGACACAGTGTCTCCTTCTGGAACAAACAGCCCCTCTTAGCTTTCCACGGTAATGATCATTGTCGCACAGTAGTGCCCACTTGTTATGCGGTAGTGGTGTGCCAGGCACTGTGGTAAGCCCTTGATGTACTCTGTTTCATTTTGTCATCATCAGAACCCGGGGGCAGTTACAGTCATCGCCCCCATTTAACTGGGATGGAACTGAAGCCCAGAGAGGGATTTGGAGACCACATGGCTAGTAGGCGGCAGAGCTCAGACCCAGGTCTGTCTGAATCCCAAGTCCAGGGTCGTAATCACTGCCCTGCACAGCTTCCCACTGATTATCCTGCCTCCCAGTAACCAGAAGAAGGCCTTTTCTTTTTTTTAATTTTTTTATTATAAAAGTAATTGCCAAAAATTTGAAAACCAGAGGGAAAAGGGGGAGGAGACCCCTAATCTAGCCGTTATTGGCTTATTTCCTTTTGGACTTTGGTATTTCTAGATGACTACAGTCATATATAAAATCTAGGTTTCTAGTGCATCAGCCAGGGTCCCAGGAGGAGCAGATGGAGATCTGAGAGCTGAGAGTGTGGGAGTCAGTGGAGGGGCTGTGAGCAGGGGTGTTGGCAGCATTGGGGGCCCGATGGGACCAGGGAAGCCCAGGGACTAACACCTGCCCAGAGCTGTTCCCTCCCAGGTCTCTCTTCCCCAACCCCATGACCTCTTATATATGCCCCCTGCTGCACAGACCCCACGGGAAGCCAGGGGTCAGGGAGCCCAGTGATGCTGGAGGTACAGAGCAGGTTGGGGACAGGAGCTGAGGGAGGGCTCAGAGGGGCCAATGCAACACTCCTGGTTTGTAAAAAAATATTATGATATTTTTACTATGTTATTACTATGTTACTGATTACTATGTTATTATAGATATGTCACCTACATTTTCCGATTACAAAATGTGTGCTATGTATTATAGTATCTCACTGGGCAGATGATCAAGGACCTTGAAAATGAAAACCATTCTTTTTCTTCCCCTCTATCCTAATTCCCCCATATCCAGGGAGGTCGAGAGCTCTTGGAGGATCAAGCTTGACTGGGGACTAGACTCTAGTTTTCCTCGGACTCAGTCTGTTGTCTGCACAGAATGAGTGGGATGGGGATGGTTTTCAGCCAGGGGTAATGATCCCGCCTGCTGTAGTTTTAGCCACGTGTTGGCTGTCATCACCTTTACTCTGGGGACCTGGTGTAATCGTTAGGACCATGAGCTCTGGAGCCAGAGGACCTGGGTTCAAATCCTGGCTCTACAACTTACTCACTGTGTGACCTTCACCAACTTAAATAACCTCTCTGTGCCTCAGTTTCCTCCTCTTTAAATGAAGAGGATAAATTACCTCTCTCTTTAGGATCACGTTGAAGATTAAATGAATAATGCAAAGTGCTTTAGCACAGAGCCCCCATGCTCAGTAAATGTTATCATTATCAATAGTATGACAGTGATGATAATAACATCATCTGTCGTGATAGTCTATAAGGATTTGGGAAAAGAGTGGATAATGTTCCAAAATCCACAGTTTTGAAAATCAAGAATGAGGATCTGTAGTCTCTTCAGTACCTGGTCCTTATGGGGACATAGTGATAGCACATTTGACATTATGACCGTCATGGAACATGGGGGTTCTTGTGGGTCTACCCAGGAAGGACGGGTGCCCTCTGGAGCTGGGGCTGAGACTGTAGCTGTGCCTCTTCCTGGCTAGCCTGACGGCAGAGAGCTCGACCAGGGCAGGCTGGCTCCAGAGGGTCCCAACCCCAGCCTTCCAGGACCTCGGGGAAGACCCGGGGTGAGTCCCGTGGCCCCCCACCAGCTGTCTAGTCCATGCCTCTGCAGGGTTGGAGCCCACGGGGGCTGGGCACTCAAGTGTGCTCTGGTTTCAGGGCTTCCAGCGGCTAAAGGCTGCCCACGCAGCCCTGGAGGAGGGGTACCTGAAGGCCTGCAGGGAGCAGCATCTGGCCCAGCAGGCTGCTGGCTCCGAGGGGACACCTGGGAGATTTGATCCTGGCAGGTGCGTGCTGGGGAGGGTGGCCTGGGAGGACAGATGAGGCAGGCCCTAGGTTCCCTTGGTCACCAGGAAGGGCAGCCTCCGTCCTCATAATTTGTACACTAAGGGAACATAGAGAAATCCTATTCCAATTAGCAACCTATCCAAATGGGGGAATACTTGAAGGCTAAGATTTGTGTCCTTCTGGATTCACTGCCATGAGAAGTGACCTTGGAGATAAGAACTGAAACCCCTCCTTAGAGAATGGGGAAACTGAGGCCAGAAGGGGAAGGGATTCACTCAAGGTCCCACAGCCTGTTGGTGGCAGAGGAGGACTCAGGCCGAGGCCTCCTGATCCCCAGTGGCGTCCACTTTCATCTTGTTTGTTTCAAGTTCTCCACATAATGTAAGTGATGACGTCCAGTGGACCCTCCATGAGCGTTCTCTGGTGGCCCTGCTCTGAAGCGCAGCCTCCCAGACCCGCCTGATGAGGCTGCCGTCCCAGGCTCCCCGTGCCGATGTCTCCCCCTTCCAGGGAGCTGGAGGCGGAGATATTCCAGCTGGGAATTCGCCTGGAAGAGCTGAAGGACCACGTGGACCAGAACCAGCAGGAGCCTGAGCCAGCTGGGTCAGACTCGGCTCTGGACAGCCCCCCAGCCACGCCCTCCCCCCACCAGCCACCATGCCTGCCCTTTCCTTCTGGAAAAGCCCTCACGCCGGCCACCCAGACCCTCTGCCCTGAGGTACCTCTTTGCTCAACCATATTGACTGTTCCTTCCTTCATTCTTTTCTTCATTAATTGACTTCTTCACTACATAGTTATGAAGTGTGTGCCATATGCCAGGACCCATGACGCGTGGTGGGAATTCAGTGGGAAACAAACAAAGAAAATAGGTGACCTCTACCCTCTTGGAGTCTTCTGTCTAGTTGAACCGGTTACAGCGTTATTTAACTATAATTTTGGTCAGTGCTCTGAAGGAGAATTATGAGATTCTATAAGAGTAGGTAACAGGGTAACATAACTGAATTTACGGAGTCAGAAAAACTTTCCTTGAGGAAGTAATGTTTAAAGGAGATCTGAGGATGAGTAGGAATTAGTAGGTGCAGAAGAGGAAAAGCCATCCAGCAGGGAAAACAGCCTGTGCAAATGCCCTGTGGTTGGAGTATGGAAAGTGAGGGAGCAGTTGTCTGAGAGATGTGGCTCGAGAGGCAGGTAGGGGCCCCATGAGGTAGGGGCTTGTGGGTCACATCAAGGGCTTGGTCTTAAACTCTGCTTGGTTTTTCAGCAGGGGAGGACGTAAGAGGATTTGCAGGTGGGCCAGTCAGAGGCTGGGAGGTGGTGGGGCAGATGGAGAGATGCACATGGACTTGGGAGAGGTTTAGAAGGCACATTCAACTGGACTTGGAGTGGTGGTGAGATGGGAGGGAGCCAAGGCTGCCCTCCAGGCTTCTAGCTTGTGGTACTGGATGGATCTAGGGACTATTCACAAAGATGGGAGACCCGGGACAAGGGCCATGCATGGAAGGGGCTTTGTCGAATTCCCGCCAGCCCCCATCACAACCCCACGAGACACAATCACTATCTGTGTTTTGCACTTGAGCGAACTGAGTGTAGAGAGGTCACACAGGTGCCAGAGGTGCAGTCTTTGTGCCTTGTTTTGTGTGCTCCTTGCTGCCTGTGCTGCCAAGATTTGTCTGCTGGGGACTGACTAGAGCAGGGGAGGGGCCAGGGGCTGGGGGAGGGCTGGGCACTGGTGGGGCATCCACGACACTGAGGTCTCGGTGGCCCACTGATTTGTGGGAAATTCTCTCACACTGTGCTCTGTCCCAGAGGGTAGGAAAACTCTACTAGGCACTGCCTCACACACTAATGGGTGAAAACCCAAGCACACCATCCTGAGGGCTCCCACACTCCCACAGTGAAGGGGTTTTGGGGGACTGGGTGTCCATACTGGAGTGGGGGGGGGTCAGGAGAGGTACTTCTGGCAGGAAATCTGGG
Organism: Ceratotherium simum simum; assembly: GCF_057802395.1. Lineage (NCBI taxonomy): Eukaryota > Metazoa > Chordata > Mammalia > Perissodactyla > Rhinocerotidae > Ceratotherium > Ceratotherium simum. The sequence continues at coordinate 21,704,727 of NC_141928.1, forward strand.
TTCAAATCTCAGCCCTGCCCTTCTCTTCTGTGTGACGTTGGGTAAATTTGAGCCTCAGTTACCCGTCTGTGAAATGGGTTCTAATAACCGTCTGTGCTGGTGGGGTTGTTGTGAAGTGGTGCCTGCGTGGTGCCAGGTACACAGCCGGTGCTCAATTCTTGGCAGTCAGTCTTGAAGGTCATGTGATCCAGTCCTTGCCTTTTGCACACCCATAAAAGGGTGGCGGGGTTAGTGGGTCTAACCTATCTCTTACTCGTCAGCACCAGCATGAGCCTGGCATAAGGCAGGTCCTGAAAAAGTGGTGTTTAGGTATCTGCTGAATCTCTGCCCCTCCACCTTTCTGGCCCCAGCCTGATGCCCCCAGCATCGACCCCTGCCCGTTGCACGAGAACGTGGAGCTGAGCACGGCCAGCAGTGAGCTGGAGAACACGCCGCCGGGCCTCCCGGCCCCACTGGGGCACGAGGGGCTGCATACGGAACAGGATTTCCACGGCCTCCTGGAGCGGTGAGTGCCCAGCAGGAGTGAGGCCAGGGCCGCTGGCCGAGGGGCTGGATCTTGGCTGGGCCTGCCGGGCAGAAGTCACGCTCCTCTGTGTTTTCTTCGGCAGGTACCTCACTGTGAAGTGCCTCCCAGAAGCCCTGAGGATGGAGGAGGAGGAGGAGGAGGAGGAGGGCCGCTCCCAGGAAGTTGACGGGCCGGCTCCAGCTCCAGGGAGAGCAGAGGCCAGCAGGCTCCCCGCAAGGCAGCTCCCGGCACAGGCTGAGAGAAGTCACGGGGTCCCCCGCCAGTATGTCAGGGAGCCTCCCTGCTTGTCCCATAGCAACTCGGAGCCCACAGGGGTGGTGACGGTCATAGTGTGCCAGGCAACTCTTTACAGTTTAGAAATGGCTTTCCTGACCTGTAGCTCAGTGTCTCTCCAAAACGTGGAACGCCTACCACGGATAGCTCTTGAAATGATTTTGGGTGACATGGGTCGTGACCTTCGGTAGGACAGATGTGGCATTAAATGACATTATTCTCCTTCTCAGTCTCAGACCTTCCAAGTACGTCAAGGAAAAAGTCTCCATTAGTGCTACAGTATCTTCAACACCTCTCTTGATCTTCCTTTAAAGAGAGAGAGAGAGAGAGAATTAGTGAAGAGGTCTCAGGCCCAGAGCCTTAGCAGGCAACAGGGTCTATCTAGAATATAGTAATACTGTTTTCATATTTTTTGTATTTATTTCCAAAGTTAGTTTCTATGTGTAACAGGAAATATCGGTCTCCTGTTTATAATAGTGACCTGAAGTCGTTTTGAGTAGATTGGAGTTTACAGAAATGGCTGAAATGGGGAAGGTGGTGTGTAGATGCCTGGACCCTGGGAAGCGATGCTCCAGCCGTTTGTTCCCACGCTATTTCCGCTGTGGTGTACTGTCTGGCTTTTGTTGGCATCCCCATTTTTCAGTTGAGAAATGCAAGGTTCAGAGAGGGGAGGTGCCTTGCCCAAAGTCACACAGCTAGAAGGTGGCAGAAGCAGAGTGGGCACCCAGGGTGTCTGCCCACGGAGCTTGTGCCCTGGACGGCTGGGCTCCCAGGACAGGGCTACGTGGTCATGCCCGGGCTCAGAGGTGGCATGCCTCTCCTTCCCTGCCAGGGAGACCGTGGAGCAGATGGTGTCCGGGAAGCCAGCGGGCTTCCGTGCATCCATGGCCAGAGACGGGCACCTGCAGGGCCTGGGCAAAGCCGAGGCGGCTCCTCCAGGCCCTAGCAGGCCACCACCCCCTCGGGGCACCAAGTCCGCGGAGTCCCACCAGAGCAGTCTGACCAGCCTAGAGGGAAGTGGCGTCTCGGAGCACCTTCCTCCGCGGAAGTCTCGGCACCAAGTGGGCGGGCCCCACCTGGAGGTGAGCGTCCACAAGGGGCATGGGCTCTGAGCCTCGGGGCCACTCTTGGATCTCCTGGATCTTTCTGGCCCCGGGACTTTGCACATGCCTTTCCATCTTGGAATGCCTGCTTCCGTCCCTGCCAGTCACAATCCTGCCCATCACTCAGGGCTTATGCCCAGTGCTGCCTGTCTGCCGTAGCTGCCCCCACCCCACCCCGTCCCTCTGCCAGGAGCTCTTGTTCCTCCTCTGAGAGCTTGTAGCCCATTGCCTGTAGTTCTCTGATTGCCCTCTGAACCGGAGCGGGTAGTCCTTGACTCCATGCCCTGTTTGTGCCATCAGCGCAGCGATTTTGAAACTGTTGCAGAAGTCACAGATCACTATGGAAATGTGGCTTATGCTGCGGATCCTCCCATAGCGCACGTATCTGCATGTGTGCATACACACACACACACATGCACACCTGTGGTCCTGTGAGCACATTCCATGGTAAGGAATCTGCACGAGACCGTGAACACACTGAGGGCAGGCGCCTGTGCCATTCTGTTCGTGTTCTGTATGTCTTGTGTTAGACCCCCGTGTGTAGGAGGTGTCATGTTTGATGGATTTTGTTTTCTCAATTCATTGTCCCTGGCGTTTCTGCAGTCAGAGAGGACCATGGCATTCCAGGCCCAGCCAGAAGAAGGGGAAAAGAGAATCCCATTCCCACGACCGGACTGTTCCCTCCTCCTCCTCCTCTGTTCCTCCGCTCAGGAAACCTACTTCAGGATCCCTCCCCAGGGCCCTGGCTCCCACTCCTTGGGAAGCGAGACTTCCACAGGGTCCTCTCAGGCGTGGAGTCCCTGCTGTGGGCCCGGTGCTCGTGCTGGGGCCTGAGCCCCGGAGGACCCTCCCGCTCTGGGCCCGGATGTTGGGAGCTGGGCCAGCCTCCTCGCCTGTGAGCCTCTGGAATGTGAGGCCCAGGCCAGAATCTGGAAGGCTTCGCAGTGTGCCTCAGGCACATTCCTCAGACTTAAAGGGACACTGCCTCTTTCAGGAGCCCTGGATGGCATCCCCGGAGACAGACAGTGGCTTCATGGGCTCAGAAACCAGCAGAGTGTCACCCCTCGCCCAGACCCCGGAACACCGGCTCTCCCACATCAGGTATTCTGGGGACCCTGACCATTGTCCCATCAGTGTCACCCCCTGGGATAGTCTGGGTTTGAAGTACCTGTGAGCCCAGGACAGGGGGTGGGTGGTCTGGGCATTCTCAAAACCCTCATTTCATCCCCCAACGATGGTTCCTTGCCTCCATATTATTGATAGAGGGGACCTGAGGTTCAGAGAGGGAGAGTGACTTGCCCAGCGTCACTCAGCCAATTAGCAACAGACTGGGAAATAAATATTCGTTGAGCAAATGAATGAGCGAATGGGGAATGAGTAAGATCTATAGGGAGGTGGTGTGAGGTGAGCAGATACAAGGGTAAAGGGCAATCAGGGTGGCTACCTGGAGGAGACTGGGGCTGGAACCCAAAGAGAAAGGAGGGGACGCGGATGAAGAGTGAAGTGATAGAGCCACCCTGTAGAGTGTCGGCCTCCAAGCCCGGGTGCGGGCCCCTCAGGAGGCCCTCCTGGCAACCCAGGTCTGCACAGGAAGAAAGGATTAGAAATTCTATTTCTCTGACTGTTTTCTACAAACATAATTGAGCTCCATAATTTTGCACGTGTGGGTGGGCGGGAGTAGAGCTGTGCAGTTTATAAAGAAATGCATGTATACTGGGGGTGCACCCTCAGAAACATCCTGCTGCCAGGGTGCCAAATCCCAAAGGTCGGGAGCTCATTGGTGTAGCGTGTGGAGGGGCTCAGAGGCCGTGGCCTCTCTTGGGGTGACCTCAACGTGTCTCTCCCTCCCTGGTCCCCCAGCGCCCCAGGGCCATTAGCCCAGCCCTTCACTGCGTCTGTGCCCCGGGATGCTGCCTCCCACCCGCAGACCAGGGGTCCTCCGGTCCCCAGAAGAGCCGCTGAGTCCGGCACACCCGGGAGCCAAGCCCAGAGGCGCCCGTCCGGCCAGGACAGTCGTCTCCGGCAGAGGGCACCCAGCTTCCGCCTGGAGTGGGCGCGGGCCGCCGAGATGGGTGAGTAGGTGCAGCTGGGGTGGCCAGAACCCCGGGGGTGGCCGGATTGCATGGATCAAAAAATCAAACCAACAAAAAGCTTGCATTACCCTTTAGGACACAAAATATCATACAGGTTCATCGTAGGAAAATTTGAAATTACAGACAGGGTAGACAAAAGGGGATGAAAGAAAGAGATACGCTGGAAACCATCACTGCTAACGTTTCAGTGTGGAACCCGCGGTCTGTTCTCTATGCCAGTGTGTATGTGTTTATTGACAGCACTTAAAACGGAAGGGCCGGCCCTGTGGCTTGGTGGTTAAGTGCGCGCGCTGCCATGCTGGCGGCCCGGGTTCGGATCCCGGGTGCGCATCGAGGCACCACTTCTCTGTCCATCCTGAGGCCGAGTCCCACATACAGCAACTAGAAGGGTGTGCAGCTATGACATACAACTATCTAGTGGGGCTTTGGGGGCAAAAAATAAAAAAAAAATAATCTTTAAAAAAAAAAAAAAAAAAAACGGAAATGGGACCATATTATACGTGAATGTTTGATTATCTCCTTTTTTTCACTAAACATTGTGTTGTGAACGCTTTCCATGTCTATAAAATCTATGATTTAGGTTTTACCTTTGAAAGTGCATTTATTTCCATAAAAAGAAATAAAACAAATTTACAGGAAAGAACATAAATTGATGAATTTTCGCAAAGTGGACACACACCAAAAAACTCAACATGATCAGAACCCCAGACGCCACCCCACACCCCTTCCAGCCTCTCCCTCCCCTCCCCAAGGTGGCCACTGTTCTGACTTCTGAGGCCTCAGATTCGCTTTGCCTCTTTTGAAGGTTCAACATTTAAAATATTTTTAAAAGTTTAATTAATTATCGATTCACATGCAGTTGTAGTTTCGAAATAATCCACAGAGATCCCGTGGGCCCCTCACCCAGTTCCCCCCACTGGTAACATCTTGCAAAACTACCATGTGATGTCACCACCAGATGTTGACATGGGTTCGGTCAAGATACACAACAGGCCACCACCACAGGACCCCTCATGGTGCCCTTTTATGGACACGCCCACTTCCCTCCTGTCCCACCCCCACCTTAGCTCCTGGTACCACTAATCTGCTCTCCATTTCTATAATTTTGTCATTTCAAGAACGTCATATAAATGGAATCTTATAATATATGACCTTTTGGGATTGGCTTTTTCACTCAGCATAATTCTCTGGAGATTCATCTGGATTGTTCCATGTATCAATAGTTTGTTCCTTTATCTATTGCTCATTGTTTTTAATGCATAGGCTAGATTAGTGGTTTTGACCTGCAGTCGCCCATCCTTTTGAGAGGCTCAAGTTTCAAACACTGTCCCCAGAAACACGCACACAGACGAGGGTATGTCTGTAATTTCAGAGGGAGGTAAAGGCTGCCAAGCCGGTCCCAGAAGGACATGGTGATTCCTGACAGAGTCTGGGGGGCCCACGTGAAGGAACCATGAGCTCTTTGCAGGGGAAGATCCTGAAGACTTGGATCTGATGCAGACATGGTGGACTGTAGGGGGAGCTCTCATTAGAAGCAGCTCTGTAGGCCAGCTTTGCACCCCAAGCCCCCAGCAAAAACCACATCTTCTGGTTTGGAGGTCCGTGGGTCATTGACCTCATGAGGAACTTCATTTGTGACCTCAGCCGGGCACCGCCTCTTGCCTGCCACCCTTCCACCCACAAATGTTCACGCTTCCAGGGTCCTCTCTGCGTAAACTCACTTCCGTCTCTTTCTGCCTCCCTAGCGGTCCCGGGTTCGGAGGTGAGAGGGCGAAAGCGGGTTTCTGAACAACTGCCCCCAAGCACGACCATCAGCCCAGCCCCTACCCCGGCCCCTGCGGCTGCCGTTCTGCCCCGTGGACCAACAGAGACCACCTCCACCCTCCTCCTCACCAGGACAGGGCGAGAGTAAGTTGGAGACATGGGTACCACGGATTTGAGCTCATCACAGAGCCGGGAGAGCGATGCCGGGGGAAGCAGGGGCTCGCCCGGCTCTCACGTCCAGCCAGTGGTGGCTGTGCTGGGGCCAGACCGGGCTATCCCACCTCCCAGCTCAGGGCTGTTCCATGGGACCTCAGTGATCTAGACTTAGAGGACACTTCTCCAGCCAGTGGGGAATGACGCAGAGGTTCGCCTTCCTGTTGCTGAGACCTCTTTCCCTGGCCCCCCAACATCTCCCTTCTAGACAGATCTGCGCTTCCCAGGGACATGTTTTCTGCGGCTTATGCATTCAGTGTATGAACTGAAAAGAGACTGTTTCTCAATTCTCTTCTTTTTAATCCCAGCACAATTTTTCTACTAAGAGAGTTGCTCCTTGCCTGGTTGAACAGAAATGGGAAAATGGGTTGGTCAGGCCTCTTACCTCTCCTCTGAGTTGCTTTTGGCCAATCATCCATCATGTGCCATTGCTGGATTGGGTGTCTGTCCCAGAATGCACTGGAAAGACTGCCTTGGAGTCGTCACTCCGAGGCCTCCTGGGCCTGTGCGATCGTGGGGCTGTCCTGTTACCCGTGTGCAAAGTTGGGTCCAGCTGCCGGCACTTAGCTTCCAGGTCTGAGTTTAGTAGGTATACTCCTGCAGTCTCCTCTGACCTCAGCCTGGGAATTAGAGGCTTATCTGCCTATGACACAGCAGGCGGTGGGAATACAATAGTGGACAAGACAGTCCTTGGCCTCGTAAGGCTCACCATCTTGAAGGATGGACAAAGCAACAGGCGGTCACACCCCCACTCTAAATACAGTGGTGGGAGAAACTCGAAGGACTGTGGGAGCACAGAGAGGGGGCATCTAGCCCAGGCAGAGCCTTCAGGGAGGGCTTCCTGGAGGAAGTAGTATCTCAGCAGAGACCAGAAGGAAGAGAGATGGAAGAGTATCCCCAGCAGAGGGAACAGCATGTGCAGAGGCCTAGAGGTGAGTGAGTGCCCATCACCTTTGAGGAGCCGAACGTTCATTCTAGCCGGATCCTCTAGTGTGAGGTGGTGGGTGTTGAGCAATAAAGGCAGAGAGGAAGATGGCGGGACCTGGGGAAGATCTTGGAGGGCCTCCAACACCATGGTTAGAGGTTTGGATGGTGGCTTGACTCAAGAAGGTGCTCACTGCATATTCATGAAGGCAACAGATCTATTCAAGGAGAGCAAGGGGATTTTAGCAGGGGAGTGGTCTGGCCGGGTTTACACTAGAGAGAGTTCTCTGCCCACTAGGAGGTGAGAACAGACGCCAAGAGGCTGCTGAGAGGCTGCCTCACCCGGGAAAGATGATGGGGCCAGTCGGGGGTGGGGGATGCATCTAAGAAGAGATGTTTAGGTGTTGGACCCCCACGACTTGGGAGCTGGTTAACTTTCAGGGTGTTCAGGGAAGAGAAATGTCTGGAATGACTCAGATTTCTGGCTGGCCAACAGGTTGGTGCTGATACAGAGATGGGGACCTCAGGAGGGGAGTAAGTTTGCGGGAAAGATGAATTTGAAGTGCCAGCTGTCAATCAACCGCTAAAGATTAAGTCAGGAAGACTGAGATCCTGATAGAAATGACCCAGAGAGGGCAGGTGACACCCACGTGGGTGTCCCAAGTCCCTGCCATCATTCAGCAGCCTTTGGCCTGAGACAGGGACCCAGAGTTGCCCTCCGGTCTGCACGCAGCACGGAGCCCGGGCCCTCTTCCCAGGGGTTGCCTGGTGAGGGGGCTCTCCTCAGCCCACCTCACAGTGGCCTTGAAACCCCCACAGGCGTCTCCCTGGGGATGGAGGGGAACCACTGCCCTGGACGCACACTGCACGGGGGCACAGCCGGAGAGAGATCTCCGCTCCCTCTAGTCACTCGTCTGAGAGCTGGAGGTGACGCCAGGGGACACTCACCCCTGAGTCGAGGGCCACCAGGCAATAGTCACCCTGAGGGGGCCCCGCCCCAGCAACTGCCCAAGGAGGAGATGGAGAGCCTGGATCGCAGGGGGACAGCCCTGCCCAACCCAGACCCTGACGCTCATGTGTGGGGGGTTGTGTGTAGGGGTGTCTGGGGGCATTGTCTGCCACAGTGCCCGCACCACCCGCAGAACAGGACTCTGGAGATGCAGGGACAGTGGAGAGAAACGCAAACAGCATTTACTCACCAGATGCAGGCAGCTCACTGAGGTCCCATAACAGGTGGGCTGTGTTTGGGGTCCACGGGGATGACAGCAGTCTTGCAGAGGACCCCCTGCATCTTCCCTCCTGCTCACGTTCAGGTGGTGATGGGAAGAACCCTGTGTCATCTCGTCCTCTCTCGATGGACAGCCCTTGGCTCTGCTCCCTCTTGGAGCCTGGAGTCCGTTCAGTAACGTTCCCTGAGCATCTCTGAGGTGTGAGGGTCTCGGGGTGTGAGATGGGGGCCTGCTCCTCGCCTGCCCGTGGCTCACTGTCTGGTTGGGAGACAGATGGACCAGTATCTTCTCCCAGGAGTGGAGAGATGGGCTTGAACAACGTTGGGAATGTTTGGGGGACCCCAGGAGGGCGGGGCTGAGTCAGGGCAGGAAGGAACCGGGCCTGGAGGGTTCGCTAGGATTTCCACAGACAGAGCGGGAGGAGGGGAGGGAGCCCAGGGGCCGAGGCAGAATTCCCATTTGAAAGTGGAACTGGAGCCCCTGCCCTGCTTACTCTGCACCCTCATCCTGTCTTGAGAAATTGTCACAGGTGTTTCAGAACAGCTTCTCAGAGGCCCTGCGTGTTAGGTTGGGTAAACCTCAAAGAAAGTTCTGCTCTGCTCCCCCAGTGTGCAGGGACATGAGCTCAGAGAGGGGTCAGGAGATAAGGCAAGGAATGTGGACACACAAGGAGGTTCTAGAACCAATGGACAGCAGATATGGTCCGTGTCCTCTAAAAGGGACAATGACGGATCATCCAGGCTGCACTCCGGGGCAGCTGTGTTCACCTTGTGTCTCTTCTGTGTCGCTGTCTCCACCCCCGCCCCAGCCAGGCCATCCGGGAGCTGCAGGAGGAGGTGTCCAGGCTCCGTCTGCGGCTGGAGGACAGCCTGCACCAGCCGTCTCAGGGCAACCCGACGTGCCCAGCGTCTGCGTCCGACCGCCCCGCCCGGGCCCCGGACCGGCCAGCAGAGTCCTCTGCCCCCTGGAGCTCCCACTATGGCAGGTGTGTGACCCCAAAACTCCCTCCCCTGTGCCCTGCTGGCAGCAGACGAAGGTAGACTTGACTGGCCTCTGGGGCTCTCTCATGTGGGTACAAGCACAGCCACACCCCTCTCTCACTCATTCATTCCATCATTCATTCTCTCTGACATATTTTTGGTGTGTAATATTTGATGCATAAAAGAATATATAACAGTAAGTTTGACAGATGAGGAAACTGAGGGTCAGAGAAGCTCAGAGCCATTTTCTGTGATTACGACTCTGGGGTCTTTGGTGTAGATTCTGTATTCTCCACCTTCCATTGTGGTATAAGCATTTCTCTGGGGGGCCTTCTCGCTGCTCATCTTTAAAGTCTGCATAAAACCTCATCCAGTGACATCCTCTCTCTCTCCCATTTGCTAGCAAATCCACAGAGAGATTGTCCGCTGAGCCTGGAGGTGCCGAGCAAGCTGTCCCTACAAGACGGCGGCGGGCCAGGTCCTCCTCGGTGCCTCGGGAGGTGCCCCGACTGTTCCTGAGTAAGTGATCACCTGCCAGGGCTGCTTTCTGGAGGCCACAGTTTGGGCACGTTGGCTCAGTGGTCGGGACCACGACAGCAGCCTTGGAGGAAAGTTGGAGAAGGCTCCCGGGTCTGCTGGAGGCAGTCGTGGTGCTCTGTATAACAGTCAGTGTCTGTGAGGACTTTGCGTGTACCTCGTCCTGCTGAATCTCCTCTGCACGATGGGTCCTGCTGTCCACGCTCTGCAGTTAGGGACCCCAAGCCTGAGAGCACAGAGGACACGCCTGCAGGACACCGCTCTGGACTCGGGGCCCGGGGTCCAGCCCCAGAGCCCTCCTTCCGGGCCCTGTGACCTGGCCGGGTTGCTTCCCTGCTCTGTGCAGTTGAGGGACAGCTAGCAGTGCGGTAATAACAGCACCCCTCCTGGGGTCGGCATGAGGGTGCCTGGACGGCGCCGCCCTGTGTCCAGACTGGCGCTCAGGACAAGGTCGGGGTGTGAACGTGGTGAACGTGTCCTCTGTGGTCACTGAGGGCCAGTCTGATTAGACACGCCCAGGCCCAAGCTGGGGGACCTCCAGCCCCGCCCCTCTGATGCTCCTCTCTTTCCACCCCAGGTTCGGAATCTGAGCCCACCTCCCCCCGGCTGTTCTCTGAGAAGAGCAGGAGCCCCAACGACAGCCCACAGACAGCTCGGGCCGGAGTGAGAGGAGGGGGCAACCCCAGACAGCCAGACCGCGTCACCTTCCGGGGCCAATACACAGGTGGGGAGGGGAAGGCGGCGGTGGCACAGTCCCCGGGGTGGTCTCCTCTGTCCTGAGAAGCCTTTTCCATTCAGCCAGTCAAATACTACCATTTTCTCTGTGTTCTGTGATACGAAAAATATCAGGGAGCATTGCCTCTGGGGACCTCGGTGCCTTGTTCATTCATTCATCCATTCATGCATTCATTCAGCAGTTTCCGATGCCTCCCCTTCCCCAGGACCCATGCTTGGCTCTGGGGAAGCCCATTCGGCTGTCAATCACAAACAGGTTGACAAAGCGCCTGCTCTGGCAGGACCTGGTCTGCAGGGGGAACTCGGCATCGTTTCCTCCTGGCCCACCTTCAGGTCTGAGTCCACAGAGGCCCTGGGTCATGAACCAGGTACCCTGCACGTAGTCACGTTGCAGATGACGCACAGTAGGATTTCAAAATGCTTAACATTAAAACACATATGGATACGGCCCCTCCTCTCATGAATCTGAGGGCAGAGCAGAGGAGACAGTAGCACATAAGCAGTGACAGCAACTGTGTAGGTTTTCATGTAAGTAAGTGAATTACAGACGCGGCTCCCCCCCACACCCCACTGGGGGTGGGGGGTTAACCTCAGAGCCATAGGGCTGGGGGCTGGGGACAAGGGGCCACAGGAGACACGTCTCTGCCCCAGTGGAGCCGACAGAGGCCGAGGAGGTGGAAGCAAGAGGGGCCCAGTGCACACACAGAGTGGGACCCCCCCACGGCCCAGGAGGGAAAGAGAACCAGCAATCTGGCGACTCTGAAGGTCTCGTCTGAGACCCAGGGATGGACGAGGCGGGGGGCGGCGGGGCTGGGGGAGGACCCAAGAGTCTGTCAACGGTCTAATCACGTCGAGCGTTCACACCTGCCAGGCTGGGCAGAGGCCTCATGGACGCGGCCCCGTCCAGTCCTCCCAACAAGCCTGTGACCCCCGCACCATGACCATCCCCATTCCACAGCCCCTGGGAGCACAGGGAGGAAACACCGCTGACCCCAGGCCCGAGCCCTTCCAATCCCAGCCCGCAGGTCAGGCTCTGGGGAGGAGCTTCACTCTGTCATTGCTGATCCTGTGCTCCTGGGCTGCTCCCATCCTGACCCGGCCTGGGTTTGTTGATAGCATCTGTGTGTCAGGAACCAGGCAGCTGGCACCTAAGTAGGATCTGAGATGACACAGGAGCCTGAGAGAGCTTTCAATAAATGGACAGATGTTTTACGTACGTGTGTATAGGTGCTTACACACTTATACATACATACATATTACGCACATACATCATGTGTGCGCACCCACAGGAGATAAAAGAGAGAGCCTGTGACACCCTCTGGAGGAGGAGGAGAGAGACTATCACACTCACAGCTCCCAGATCCACATCCATCCAGGGAGCCCACGCTGACTGTTCTGGTTTCTTCCCCAGGCCAGGAGTACCATGTTCTCACCCCCAAGACTGTCCCCAGAGGCAGTGGCACAGCCTCCTGTCCCCACTGCCAGCCCGTCAGGACCCAGGACGCAGGTGAAGGCTGGTCCCTGGACAGGCGGCCAGGACAGCGGGGTGGGAGCTTCTTCTCTCGGAGAGGGGGCAGCTGAGCCGCCGTGGGCCCGACCCGAGCTCCGTGTGGGGGGTCAGGGCACAGACAAGGGGACGGGGTTGTTCTGGGCATCTCGGCCCTCCAGGGTGTCCCGCCCTCACACCTACTGCTCCAGGGGCTGCTGACTGAACCCGCCCTCATTGACTTTGTGTGGAGAAACCACGGTCATGGTTTAAGAAGACCCTGAGGGTCCTGATAGGGAGTGCCAGGCAGCAGGGGGAGGGCAGCGGTGACTATGTCTTCTCTCCCTCCATCCTCCCTCCACTCTGCATCATTTCCCCACCCTACAGGAAGAGGAGTGGGGAGACCAGTGACCTGAGAATGTGGGCACCGGGTTCTAGTCCCCGTGCTGCCACTGACTTGCTGTGGGACCCTAGACAAGTTCCTTAACTTCTCTGAGCCTCAGGCTTCATATCTAAGCTGGGATGGGGGAGCACAGGGTGGGGCTGGGGAGCGCGGAACTCAGCCTGGGGTGTGGGAGGGCTTCCTGGAGGTGATGGCTGCAACTCCCATCACACCCCCATTTTACCTTGGCCAGTTAATCCACCTCTTGGAGCCTCAGTTTCCCCATCTGTAAAATAGGGGAGAGATGAGAATAGCCAGCCCAGTGGCTTGTTGGATCTGATAAAATGATGCACGAAGGCCCTGAGCAGAGGGCCTGGTCCTTTAAGGCTGACTCACTGTCACGGTTGCCATGGATACAGTTATCGCCAGGTGAAGGCAGCTCATCCCCTTGGCAGAGGTTCCTGAGGGCAGCCCCATGCTGCGGGAGGCCTGTCTGGGGGCTCCAGGCCTGGGGGTTCAGATAGAATCCCCTCCTGACGGCTCTTCCTCCTCTTCCAGGCGGCGCCACCACCAGGGAGCCACCGGGACCGTCTCCCACTGAAGCCCTGCGATGTGTGCTGTGTGGTCGAGTTGGGTCCCCCCCAGAGGGGGATGGCCCGGACTCAGCCAGCTCTGGTAGGACACAGGCTCAATCTGCTCTCCCAGCCAGCCCCCATCTCTCCTGGATGGGGGTGCAGGGCCCTGGGTGGGATTACCCAGGGCAGCTGCTCTCCCACTCTGGGACGGAGCAAACTGGGCTGCAGGTTACTTTCCCAGATCAAGGCACCCCCAGTGCGGCAGCCCAGGGTCCAGTCTGTGGAGCAGGGCTGGGTGGGCCCTCTGTTCTCTGCTAGATCCTCCCAGGGGGTCAGACTGGGTCTCTCTGTGGTGTCCCTCCCCGACAGGGGCAGAAAAGGCCTCCATGAGGAGACGCGCACCTGCCACTTCCAGCCCCAAGCAAAGAAGCCAGCAGGTGGGATCGCCGCCCCGGCCACCCCCCGGACTGTGGTATCTGGCCGCCCCGTCCTCTGCACCAGCCCTTCCCACCTTCGCCTATGTCTCCTCGGTTCCCGTCGTGCCTTATCCATCAGCCACTGTGTAAGCACCTTCTCTTCCGACCCTCCCAGCCTCTCTGTCTGTGTATCATGTGCAGAACAAGCCCGACACTCATGTAGTCTCTCAACAAACCCTGAATGCGCCCTGTGTACCAGGGAGAGTGCCGGGCCCTGGGGATCCAGCAGTGAGGGAACCTGGCAGAGGGCCCTGCCCTCTAGGAACTTACAGCCTCAGGGGTATCCAGAACCCTCCATCTTCCATTTCCTCCTGGGTCCTCTCAGTGAGCAAGTAATGTGCACTCACTTTTTGTTTTATATAGGTCATGATAGTGTATAACTGTGAAATTTCAGTTGTACATTATCATTTATCAGTCACCATACAGATGTGCTCCTTTAACACTTATGCCCACTCTCCAACCCCCCCCCTCTGGTAACTACTAATCTGTTCTTTTTATCCATGTGTTTGTTTATCTTCCACATATGAGTGAAATCATGCAGCCTTTGTCTTTCTCTATCTGGCTTATTTCACTTAATATAATACCCTCAAGTTCCAACCATTGCAACGATGCATCCGTTGTTGCAAATGGACAATTTTCTCCTTTTTTTATGGCTGAATAATATTCCATTGTATATATACATCATGTATTCTTTACCTATTCATCAGTCGATGGGCACTTGGGTTGCTTCCATGTCTTGGCTATTGTGAATAATGCTGCAATGAACATGGGGGTACATAAGTCTCTTTGAATTGCTGTTTTCACACTCTTTGGATAAATACCCAGTAGTGGGACAGCTGTGTCATAGCTATTTCGATTTTTAATTTTTGAGAAATCTCCGTACTGTTTTCCATAGAGGCTGCACCAGTTTACATTCCCACCAGCAGTGTATGAGGGTTCCCTTCTCTCCACGTCCTCTCCAACATCTGTTATTTTTTGTCTCGGTGATTATAGCCATTCTAATGGGTGTAAGGTGATATCTCATTGTAGTTTTGATGTGCGTTTCCCTGATGATTAGTGATGTTGAACATCTTCTCATGTGCCTGTTGGCCATCTGTATATCTTCGTTGACAAATGTCTATTCATATCCTCTGCCGATTTTTTGATCATGTTGTTTGTTCTTTTGTTGTTGAGTTGTATGTGTTTTTAGATATTTTGGAAATTAACCTCTTGTCGTATCTGTGATTTGCAAATATTTTGTCCCAGTTGGAGGGTTGTCTTTTCGTTTTGTTCCTGGTTTCCTTTGCCTTGCAGAAGCTCTTTCGTCTGATGAAGTCCCGTTTGTGTATTTTTTCTTTTGTTTCCCTTGCCCGAGTAGACATGGTATTTGAAACGATCCTTCTAAGACCGATGTCAAAGAGTGTACTGCCTATATTTTCTTCTGGGAGTTTTATGTTTTCACGTCTTACCTTCAAGTCTTTAACTCATTTTGCATTAATCTGTGTATGGGGAAAGATCATGGTCTACTTTCTGTCTTTTGCATGTGGCTGTCCAGTTTTCCCAACACCATTTAGTGAAGACTTTCCTTTCTCCATTGTAGGTTCTTAGCCCCTTTGTCGAAGTTTACCTGTCCGTAGATGTCTGGTTTTATTTCTGGGCTTTCATTTCTGTTCCATTGATTTGTGTGTCTGTTTTTGTGCCAGTACCACGCTGTTTTGATTACTATAGCTTTGTAGTATATTTTGAAGTCAGAGATCGTGATGATGCCTTCAGTTTTCTTCTTTTTTCTTAGCATTGCTTTAGCTATTCAGGGTCCTTTGTGGCCCCATGTGAATTTTAAGATTCTTTGTTCTATTTCCATGAAGAATGTTGTTGGGATTCTGATTGGGATTGCATTGAATCTGTAGATTGCTTTAGGTAATATGGACATTTTAACTATGTAAACTTTATTCTTCCAATCCACGTGCATGAGATATCTTTCCATTTCTTTATGTCCTCATCGATTTCTTTCAATACTGTCTTACAGTTTTCATTGTATAGGTCTTTCACCTCTTTGATTAAATTTATTCCTAGATCTTTGATTCTCCTGTTGTAATTGTAAGTGGGATTGTAATCTTGAGTTCTCTTTCTGTTAGTTCATTGTTGGTGTATAGAAACACAACTGATTTTTGTAAGTTGATTTTGTACCCTGCATCTTCGCTGTAGTTGTTGATTATTTCTAATAGTTTTCCAACGGATTCTTTAGGGTTTTCTATATATAAGATCATGTCATCTGCAAACAGTGAGAGTTTCACTTATTCCTTGCCAGTTTGGATACCTTTTATTTCTTTTTCTTGCCTAATTGCTCTGGCAAAAACCTCCAGTACTATGTTAAATAAGAGTGGTGCGAGTGGGCACGCTTGTCTACCTCTGTTTTCGGAGGGATGGCTTTCAGTTTTTCCAGGTTGAATATGATGTTGGCTGTGGGTTTGTCATATATGGCCTTTATTATGTTGAGGTGCTTTCCTTCTATATCCATTTTATTGAGAGTTTTATGATGAACGGATGTTAGGTCTTGTCAGTTGTTTTCTCTGCATCCCTTGAGAAGATGATGTGGTTTTCATTCCTCATTTTGTTAATGTGGTCTATCACATTGATTGATTTGTGGATGTTGAACCATCCCTGCGTCTCTGGTATAAATCGCAGTTGATCGTGGTGTATGATCCTTTTGATGTATTACTGTATTCGGTTAGGCAATATTTTTTGAGGATTTTTGCATCAATGTTCATGAGCGATATTGGCCTGTAACTTTGCTTCTCTGTGTTGTCCTTGTCTGGTTTTGGGATCAAGGTGATGTTGGCCTCGTAAAATGTATTCAGAAGTATTCCATGTTCTTCAGTTTTTTGGAACAATTGGAGAAGGATAGGTATTAAATCTTCTTTGAATGTTTGGTAAATTCTCCAGAGAAGCCATCTGGTCCTGGACTTTTATTTTTTTGTAGGTTTTTGATTACTGTTTCAATCTCTTTACTTTTGATTGGTCTTTTCAGATTCTCTAGTTCTTTTTGATTCAATTTTTGGAGTGTGTGTGAGTCTAAGAATTAATCCATGTCTTCTAGATTATCCAATTGGTTGGCATATAGTTTTTCATAGTATTCTCTTATGATCCTTTGTGTATGTCTGTGGTGTGTGTTGTAATTTTTCCTCTTTTATTCCTAATTTTATTTATTTGAGACTTCTCTGTTTTTTTCTTAGTGAGTCTGGCTAAGAGTTTGTCGCTTTTGTTTATCTTCTCAAACAGCAAGCTCTTAGTTTCACTGATCCTTTCTCCTGTTATGTTTTGTTTTTTTGTTTTTTGTTTTTGTTTGAATTACATTTATTTCTGCTCTAATTTTTATTATTTTTCTCCTTCTGCTGACTTTTTAGCTTTGTTCGTCTTTTTCTAGGTCTGTTACGTATACTTTATTTATTTATTTATTTATTTTTGTGAGGAAGATCAGCCCTGAGCTAACATCCATGCTAATCCTCCTCTTTTTGCTGAGGAAGACCGACTCTGAGCTAACATCTATTGCCAATCCTCCTCCTTTTTTTTTTTCCCCAAAGCCCCAGTAGATATTTGTATGTCATAGCTGCACATCCTTCTAGTTGCTGTATGTGGGACGTGGCCTCAGCATGGCCGGGCAAGCAGTGCGTGGGTGCGCGCCCGGGATCTAAACTGGGCCGCCAGTAGCGGAGCGGTGCACTTAACCACTAAGCCACGGTGCCGGTCCCCTGTTACGTATACTTTAAGGTTGCCTATTTGAGATTTTTCTTGTTAAGGTGTATCTGTATTGCTATGTATTTCCCTCTTAGGACTGCTTTTGTGCATCTCATATAAGGTGGTATGGTGTATTTTCTTTTTCATTTGTCTCCAGATATTTTTTTTTGGTGAGGAAGTTTAGCCCTGTGCTAACATCTGCCAATCCTCCTCTTTTTTTGCTGAGGAAGACTGGCCCTGGGCTAACATCTGTGCCCATCTTCCTCCACTTTATATGGGACGCCGCCACAGCATGGCTTGCCAAGCAGTACATCAGTGCCTGCCTGGGATCCGAACTGGCGAACCCCAGGCCACCATAGCAGAGCGGGCACACTTAACTGCTTGTGCCACCAGGCCAGCACCTGTCTCCAATTTTTGATTTCTAATTTAATTTGTTCGATGATCTGTTGGTTGTTCACTAACATGTTGTTTAGTCTCCACATCTTTTTCACTTTCCCAGCTTTTTCCTTGTAATTGAATTCTAGTTTCATACCATTATGGTTGGAAAAGATGCTTGTGATGATTTCAATATCCTTAAATTTATGGAGGCTTGCTTTGTTTCCCTATGTATCCTTGAGAATGTTCCATGTGCACTTGAGAAGAATGTGTTTTCTGCTGATTTTGGATGGAGTGTTCTATATTAAGTCCATCTGGTCTAGTTTTTCATTTAATTCCAGTGTTTCCTTGTTGACTTTCTGTCTGGATGATCTACCCATTGAGGTAGGTGCGGTGTTAAGGTCCCTTACTATTATTGTGTTGCTGTCACTATCTCCTTTTAGGTCCATTAATAGTTGCTTTATGTACTTTGGTGCTCCTGTCTTGGGTGCATATAAATGTCTTCTAGGTGGAGTGTCCTTTTTATCATTATACGCTGCCCCTCTTTGTCTCTCATTGTCTTTTTATCTTGAAGTCTACCTAGTCTGATATAAGTATGGCAACACCTGCTTTCTTTTGTTTGTCATTAGCTTGGAGTATCGTCTTCCATCCCTTCACTCTGAGCCTGTGTTTCTCTTTAGAGCTGAGATGTGTTTCCTAGAGACATCATATTGTTGGGTCTCGTTTCTTAATCCATCCAGCCACTCTTTCCAGTCTTTTGATTGGAGAATTCAATCAATTTACATTTAGAGTGATTATTGATATATAGGGGCTTCATGATGCCATTTTGTCACTACTTTTCCAGTTGTTCTGTATTTCCCTGTTTCTTGTCCTGTGTATTTTGGACTGCCGATTCAGTTTGGTGACTCTCTATGATGGTTTTCTCAGTTTTCTCTTTATTTATCATTTGTGTCTCTGTTGTGATTTTTTTTAGTGGTTACCATGAGGTTTGTATAAAAGATCTCATAGATGAGATAGTCCATTTCTGAGAGCCTCTTATCGTTTTAGCCTAAGCAAGTTCCATCCCTTTCCGCTTCCCATTCCAAGTTATTGTTGTCACAACTTAATTCCATTTTGTGTTGTGAGTTTGTTGTTAAAATGAACTGATTATATTTATTCTTGATGTTTTCCTCCCCTTTATCTTTAATGTTATATTTGTTTGCTAATCTGTTCCGACAGAGAGTTGTAGTTTTCTGATTTTGTCTGCCAGTTTATCTCCTTGCTCAAGGCTTTGTAACCCCTTTCTTTATTTTCTGGTATGAGGGCCTTCTTGATCATGTCTTGTCATGGGGGGGCTTATGACAATGAACTCCTTCAGCTTTGTTTATCTTGGGAAAGTTTTATTTCTCCATCATATCTGAAGGATATTTTTGCTGGATAGAATATTCTTGGACAAAGGAATTTGTCTTTCATTATTTTGAATATATCATTCCATTCTGTCCTAGCCTGTAAGGTTTCTGTTAAGAAAACCTGATGGGGGTTCCTTTGTAGGTTATTTTCTTCTGCCTTGCTGCCCTTAATATTTTTTCTTTGTTGTTGACTTTTGCCAGTTTTACTAATATTTGCCTTGGAGAAGGTCTTTTTACATTGATATAGTTAGGAGTTCTATTAGCTTCTTTCAGTTATTTTTCCAGCTCCTTCTCGAGGTTTGGGAAGTTGTCAGCTATTATTTCTTTGAACAATCTCTGTGCTCCTTTCTCTCTCCCTTCTCCCTCTGCCATACCTATAATCCTTATGTTGCATTTCCTAATTGAATCGGATATTTCTCAGAGAATTTCTTCTTTTCTTTTTAGTCTCAGTTCTCTCTCCTCCTCCATCTGAAGCACTTTTAGATCTCTATCCTCCTCTAAACTGCTAATTCTATCCTCCATAATATTAGCTCTGTTATTTAAGGACTCCAAATTTTTCTTTATCTCATTCATTATGCTTTTCATCTCCAACAATTCTGAGTGGTTTTTCTTTATAATTTCAATCTCTTTTGTGAAGAATTCCCTCTGTTCATTAATTTTTTCCTGATTTCATTGAACTGTCGTTCTGAGTTCTCTTGTAACTCGTTGAGTTTTTTAATGACAGCTATTTTGAATTCTCCATCATTTCGATTGTAGATTTCTGTACCTTCAGGATTGATTTCTGGGTGTTTGTCTTTTTCCTTCTCATCTCGAGTATTAATATACCTCTTCATACTGCTTGATGGGGTGGATTTCTGCCTTCACATAGTGGTATTATCTGGTCACAGAGTCCACCTGCCAGCACTGGGTGTCGGGGGGAAGGAACTGTATATTCTGAGCCAGTGACAATCCCTGTCAGCTGTGTCGGTCTGATCCTGGGTCACTCATTGGGACCACAGTTTCCCTGTGGGGTCTCCCACCCATTGGGAAAGTGATCACATAGGGGTTTAGGGCTGCTGCCGCCTGCTCCTACAGTCCCGCTGAGACAGACTCTCTGTTTCAGGGCCACAGCTGTACTATGGGCCTTCGCAGCACCAGGGACCTCCTTCACTCGGGCGTGCAGATCCGCTGCCACCACCTCCTAGGTCTCACTAGCTCCTGTGCTTGGTGGTCAGGGCCTCCCCACTGGATCTGAGCCCGGGCCACTCCCTAGGGGCTGTGGTGGCACTGTGGGCTCTCCCACCAGATGGGAAAGCAATCACGCAGGGGCTCAGGGCTGCTGTCACCCGTTCCCAAAGTCCCACCGAGGCGTGCTCCCACCCTCGGGGCCGCAGTGGTGCTGTGGGTGCTCCAGCCAGGAGAGCAGTCGCACGCGAGAGGCTGCCTGGGGGCTGGAGACTGCCCCCCTATCTCCACCACCTCTCCAGGGTTGGTCCATCCACCCGCAGAGGTATAGCTACGCGGATCTGATAGGCTGATGTGCTGTGTGGGTATCCTCTGCTAATCAATGAATGTCCATGTATTTGTAGTTCAAGGGGGAGAGATAAAGGGAAAGCTCACTCCTCCATGTTGGTGACATCACTCTCACTTTCTCTAATAGGCTTTAATATTTAGAACAGTTTTAGATTTATAGAGAAATAGAGCAGATAGTACAGAGAGTTCCCATATGCCTACACACACATACAGTTTCCCCTATTATTAACATGTGACATTAATATGGGACATTTGCACAGTTATTGAACCATATTAATACTTTATTATTAACCAAAATCGATAGTTTATTCAGGTTTCTTTAGTTTTTCCAGAAGCCCTTTTTCTGTCCAGGATCCCGTCAGGACACCACACACAGGTAGTCATCACGTCCCCTTAGGTTCCTCTGGGCTGTGACAGTTTCTAGATCCCCCTTGTCTTTGACGACCTGACAGTTTTGAGGAGCAATGATGGTGAGGCTCATGGATCTGGATGGAGCATCAGTCAGGCCAGAAAGATGAGCAGTCGAGGCAGCAGTGTGTCAGGCTGGAGAGTCAGAGCTGCCCTGGAGTCCTGTCTGGCCCTTCTTAGTGCTGTGGCCTCAGTCATCCCACCTCCTTCTGAGCCTCAGTTTCCCCATCTGTGAATGGGTCATAGTCTCCATCATACACAGCTGTATGAGGGGGACATGAGACACGTGGCAGGGACCATGTGAGATGTTTGTGGAGTTTATAGGGCCTTGCCACATGTGCTCATTGCTGGCAGCTTTGTCATCAGCGAATACTGATGCTGCTCAATGTTGTCATGAGTGAGAGGACAAATGAGTAAAAGCAGCTTCAACATGACAGGGTTGTGCAGGGAAAAAGCCTAAACCCTGGAATTGGGAGACCTGTCTTCTGTCCCAACTGTCACCAACTGATTCTGTGCCTCAGTTTTCCTCACTGTAGAAAGAAGGCGTGGGGAGTCCTCTTCAATGGCAGGTCAAAAGAAGCCTGTGTCTGGGACAGCGAGGGGCCAGAGTCACCGTGAGGGCTGGCGCTGGTTGGGAGCAGAGGCTCGAGGCACCATCATCCTCCAGTCCCCCATGAGGACTCCCACCTACAAAGTGGTTTCTGCCTCTCAGCTGAGTGAAGATTCCACACCCATGTCCCTGGCTCCACCCGCCCTCGGGACTGATGATGGCCGTCCCCTCTCTCCTCAGGTTCTACACGTCTCCAGGACCTACCTCAGCCCATCCCCCTGCGGAGGGGCCCCCTACAGCCTCACCCCAGCAGGCCCGGTGCCACCGGCCCTCCATCCGGCTGGACTTGGAGGACCTGGAGGAACTGCACAAGGCCCTGAGCCGAGCCGTGCAGGCTGCCGAGAGTGTCCGCGCCACCACGCGGGAGATGAGCCGCTCCCTGTGTGCCGACCTGCGGCAGGCCCCCGGCCTGCGGGGCTCCTGCCTCTTCTGACCTCTCTCGGGGCACACAGACAGGGCAGGCAGTGGGCAGGCTGCTTGCTGCTGTCCCCCGGCCAGGAGTCATCTGTGCCCTCCTAAAGGCCCTGTGGACCCTCAGAGGAGGTCCCCTCCAGACCAGGGTCTGCCTGCTCCGTCTCGGTGTTCCCAACCAGAGGGGGCGTCGGCCTGGTCATCAGGAGATGTCGCTGCCCAGGGCACAGCCCCTGGGAGAGGGGCAGGGACCGAGGCCGCCTTCTGTCCAGATGCAGCCTGTGGAGTCTCCTCGTCCTGCGCGTGTCCACCTCCAGCTAATAATATGGATTTTATATGCAGAGAGACAGAGAGTTTTTTAAACTGAGGAGTGCTCCTGGTCTTGGACCCTCTATAGGAGGCCAGAGAAGAAGGGACAGGGCCAGGGTCTCTGGAGCAAACCTGTCCACCGCCTGTGACAGCCGCTCCGGAGGAGCCGTCTCTGGGAAGGCCGTGGCTGGACCCTTTCTCCTGGTGACTGGAGTCCGTGGGGCACGTTGAGACCATGAGGACGTCTTAGGATGTCGCCCCCAGGGTGCCGTGCACCCAGCTTCTCCCTGGTGGGAGAGCTTTCCCCTGGGCCTGCTGGGATGGAGACCCCCACAGTGGGCCCGGGAAGCCGTCCCCCACGTCCCTCAGTCCCTCATCCGAGACCCCACTCTCTCCCTGGATCCCTGTGGAGTCTGGCTAGTGGCCGGCTACCCGCCAGGACCCGGTCTGTGGCCATGAGGCCGGGCTATCTCCTGCCTCCACCCTGTAGCAGCGCGTACCTCAGCTTTTCCGGAATGTGTGTGCAGCGATGATATTTGTATATTTGAGGCATTTAAAAATCTATTTTCGTTATGAGGTAAATGAAGAACAATGAATATTGATCTCAAAAAAAAAAAGAAAAGAAGGTCAAATATGTTCCCAAAGCCACCCCGTCTGTGGTGTGTGTCCTCAACTTGTGTCTCTAAAGTCAAGTGTGGGGGGAAGGATTGGACACCGAGCCTCCCACAGGGAACCTGCTGGGGACACATTTCCAGACTCTGCCTGCCTCCCTCTGGTGGCGTCTGTGTCTCCCACTTTCCCCTCTGCCTGTCTCAGAACTGTGAACCTTTCGACTGGAGGGGGCTCCCAGGAGAGGCCATGTCAGCAAGTGCCTTTTGTTGTAGCCAGAGATGGTTTGAGACACACGGCAGATTGGCGTCTGCAAAAGCACGAGCCTGGACTCTCTCTCCAGTGCTCCTTTTAGTAGCAAACAGCACCCACAGCTGCCATTCACTGAGCGCCAACCAGATGCCCATCCTGGAGCTGAGTACTCGGCGTGGCGTCCCCTCACAGTGCACACACCACCCTCCAGGCTCCCACTGTGTCCTCATTGTATTGATGAGGAGACTGAGGTTCCGGGGGGCTCTCTGCCCGCACTCACGATGGTCTGCCTCCGTGTCCATATCCTTGGTTACTGTTTTTTCTTCCTAAATTTCCTTGATTGTTTTCTCCCCAACTCCTCCTTCTTCTTCCCTTGACTTTTTCTCCCATCTTCCCCACCTCCCGGCTGACTTGCCCCTCCCTGCCCACCAGGACCCATTTCTGTGTCATTCTTCAGCTGGGCCTTCTCAGTCGGGTTGAAAATAGCCTCTTGCTGAAGCTGACACTGAGGTGGGAAGATTCCTTCCAGGCTCTGAGCCTCTGGTCCACACCCTTCTGGGGGCCAGGAGGCTGTTCTGAGAACGTCAGGATGGGAAGGGGGAGCCTGAGGCGGGGCCCCAGGCACAGCGGTGACTCTAGCTTCGAGAAAGGATGCTGCAGTCTTGGGTGTGTGGAGGCCGCTCTTTGGCGGGCGTTGGCGTGTGAGCCCAGGACGGGCATCAGGGCGGGGTGAGGGTCCTGTCCCTCTCGATGGCTTAGGCCCTCACAGGCGGAACTGCCTGAAAAAATCAGCCCCGGCTCTCCTGCCGCCTGAGTGGTGCCCGTTCCCTCACGTGGCCGTAAACAGGAGGCCCTCAGGTCTAGAAGGAGGCTGGCCTTCCCTGCTGGACTCCTGTTCGGGTGCTCCTCAGTTCTCTTGATGCCACGAGGTGGGCCTGCCTCACGCGTGGCCCCATCTCGAGGGCTCCAAACACACGTGCACGGGGGCTGGTGTCGAGGGGCCACCCTGGCCCCTAGGTGTCTCATCCTCCTTCTGGGTGTCAGGTGGGCCCCTGAGGACACGTCATGGAGACACACGGCCCCTCGGGCCTAGGCCCCAAGCCCCCGTGTCGGCCCTGCCCTGGCCCAGGCCCCCGCCTCTTGCCAAGATGCTCACAGCAGCCTCCCCTGGGGTTCCTGCCTCCAGTGCGGCCCCTCCCTGCTCGCCTCCCCAGACGGCCAGGGTGGTGTCTGCAGTGGGGTCCCTCGTGCTTGGTGCCACACGCACGAGTCCTCCCTGCCCCTTTTCCACCTGAACTCCTTCTTGGGGTCCTCTGCCTCAATGTCCCTCAAACGTGTGCTCTCAGATCCTTGGCCTGCAGCAGGAACAGCAGGCAGTATCAAGTTCCTGATCTTTCTGGACTGGTTCAGATGCCCTTCCAGGCAGCCTGCCCAGACATCCCCGCTACAGAAGGAACCACCCCCGTACTGGGCTCCCACAGCCCTCCGTGTACGTGGTCGTCTCTCCTGGCACATGTGCTAGGGGTCCAGCGGGGCTCTTCCAACCGGGGGCAGGGTCTTATCCAGGGGTGAGCCAGGGCTCAGCTCAGGGCAGGCTTCAACGTGAGTGAGTGAGTGAATGAATGAGTAAATGACAACTGCCCGTCCCAAATGCAGACGCTTTATTGGTGCACCTGAGGCACAGGACAGAGGTACCAAGGGTGGGCAGCGTGAGGGTGCCCCAACGTCCCCACGGTCCTAACCCTGTTCCGCGTCCTCCTGGGGCTCCTCATTTGTCTTCTTCCTTTCCTCCTCGTGCTGCTTCTCCAGCGGCCCACACTGATCCTGGACGACGGGGAGAGGAGAGCATAGTGACGGGAGGACAGGGGGTCCCCGGGGGGAAGATGGAGTGGCCTGTGGACTGTGGCTCCGGCCCGGCTCTGCCGCTTCCCAGCTGGGTGACCTTGGGCGCGTCACTTTCCCTCTCTGAGCCTCAGCTTGTCTTCCTGTAAAAAGGGGCCTCACACCCCTAAGAAGAGCTGGCGTTTCCTGAGCCCTTATGACCCGCCAAGCCCGCGCACTGACCCTCTGGATCCCTCACCCCCGTCTGCAGATGGTGCCACTGAGCTCAGGGCCGCCGTGTGGTCCCCGAGGTCCCCCAGTCGGGAGATGGGGGGCAGGCAGCAGGCCGGGGAGCCACCCCAGTGCCTGTGCTCCTCAGCCCTTTCCCAGGGGTCCCGGGGGTGAGGGAGGATTTGTGCCACTGGTGGTCACAGGAGGTGACCTCAGGGGACAAACCGATGGAGACGTTTTATGTGAATGATCATGGAAGTGTGTCATCTACACCCACAAACGTGTACCCCGCTCGTCCACTCTGGGATCTCAGATATTGTCTCCTAGGACAGGACCAAGTAAAGCTTTCATTTATGCAGGTTTAGGGAAAGGATTCAGGAGATGCTCTCAAGGGAATTCCCAGTCAGAGCAACAATCGGGACGCTGCTCCTGGCCCTGTGCAGCCTGGGGGACACTGAACCACACCCCAGCTCCCCTCATGCGGATTAGAAGCCTGGGGTGCGGCAGGCAGTTGTAAATGCTAATGCCCCGTGTGTCTCTTTCCCGTGTTCCCACCGCCACACCTCGGACTGCTGTCACCCTCTGTCAGTCTTTCCAGTCCCCCCACCTGCCCTGGCGTCCTCCCTGCTTTCCAGTGACTTCTCCTCCTGGGCTTTCGTCTACCCCCGTGGGCCTCTGGGAAACTCAGCTGTCCCCGCGGTGAGGCGGGTGCTTCAAAGTAGGATATCCTGCCTCGCTGTGCAGCCTAGACTGGCAGCTTTCCCTCTCTGGGCCTCTGGGGCTGTGCAAGACGGGACCACCCTTGGGGTGGGCACTGCCCAGCCCCCGTGCATTCACCTTTTTCTGATCAATGTAGATGATTTCCAACTTGTCCAGGCCCTTGCACTTGATGGCTTCATAGAACTCACTCAGTTGCTCCTGGGTCACCTCCGGCTTGTCAGCTGCAGGAAGGAGCAAGGGGGCTGGGTGAGGATGCTGGGAGGCCCAGGCTGGAGGCCAGAGAAGGCTGGGGTTCTGGGATCCCAGACCCTGGAATGGGTGGTCCCGGGGTAAGGACTAGGTGGGGTGGCAGGGCGAGGGGTCCCTACCATAGAAGGACAGCGCCATGTTATTCTCATCATCCGGGAAGTAGAGAAGCATGAAGGTCCTGGGGTCCTCAGTGAGGATCACGTTACCAACATGTTCTCTGCCAGTCTCTGGAGGAGGAAGCCTCTGGTGAGACCACTGGCATGGCACCGTGGTTCCCATCTCACAGGCGAGGACACTCATGTGCCCAGGGCCACACAGCCGATCGGGGAAGGCCAAGGGTTCACTTAGGCCCCTGTCCCAGCTCCTACTGCGTGCCAGGCCTGCACGGAGCACGTCACTCGTGTGGAATCAGAGGAGCCTTTCTCCCTGTTTTGCAGATGAGGGAAGTGAGGCCCCGTGAGGAGACTCAGACTGCTACCTGCTGTCGGTTCAAGTCCATTGGCATTTGTGTGCTCCTATTATGTGCCCTCTCTGCGGTGATGGTGGGGACGTGGGTGAGGTCACTGCCTGCACAGCACACAGGCTGCCACCCTCAGCTCGCAGAGGATGAAGAGTAGTCGAGAGAGGCGGGACTGAGCCAGCCTTGGGTTTGAATCTGAGTTCTCATTGCAAGCTGTGTGACCTGGGGAAACTACTTGACATCTCTATTTTTCTGTTTCCTCGTCTGATCTGAAGAAATGGGAGGGTGCTGCATCCTCTGTGCCCAAAGCCCCATGGCTTTAGCCCCAGCCCCCTTTCTGTAGGCTGGCCCATCCACGTCCTCCCCTTCCACATAGTAACCCCGTGCCCAAGGGCTTGCCTTCATGGCCTTTGGATATGGTTCTACTCTCCCGGTGGACATTCAAGATGCTGGGTTCATAGAGGCACTGGTTCCCACTAAAGCCCGACAGAAGCGAGAGAAAACAGTAAGTCGGTCCAGGAGAAGTGGAACATCACCCATCACAGTCATCCAGGGCAGGGGTCAGGTGGGGTTGGAGTCAGCCCTCCCCATTCCACGGATGGGAAGGCCGAGGCCAGGAAGGGGGAGGGTGTTGGTCATGGTGTCCTGGCAGCTAGGGGTAGAAGCCAGAAGCGGGGGCTGGGGCTGAGCGTGTTGGTCTCACATGGTCGGGTACTCTCTGAGCTGTATCGTGTCCTCCGCGGAGTTGGGCGTTAAGTAGAAGAAGGCCGCCTGGAGCAGCTGAGCCACCTCACTATACTCAGGGTTGCGGGAGGCTGTCGCGATATAGAACCACTTGCCAGAGAGCTGGGGAGAAGCCAGGAGCAGGTGATGGAGGCTGGGAGCAGGATCCCCGATGCGCCACTGGGCCATGACTCTGCAGAACTCTCCTTCAGGTTGCAAACAGGGGACTGGGGCCCAGGTGAGGAGGGGCCGGGCAGGAGCTCACGCTGAGCATCAGGGGTCTCCCTGCCCCCTGCCCCGGGCGGCCACTCCTTGCCCAGGACAGAACTGTCCCTGCTGAGGGACCTGGCAGCGAGGCTTCTGAGTTTGGAGGCTGAGGAATGCCTCCGGAGGCTGCTCAGAATTTCACCCCAGGACCAGGAGAGAAAGGGCAGAGTCAGGAGAGGATGCTGAGCACAAGCCAACAGGGGAAAGGGAAGCCCAGAGAGGGAGGCAGCCGCCCACGGGCCCAGCACTCACCCGGTCCAGGGTGGCATCGGTGAGAGGCGCTGCCCTGAACTTGGCACACGCCAGACTCTGGGCGTCCAGCAGAGGAAGGAGGCTCAGGACGGCGAGGGCCCAGGGCAGCGCCATGCTGAGAAGGGGAGGCACCAGGAGCCAAATAGAGCTGGTGGCTGGAGGGTGCAGGGACCTTTATAAGGAGCTGTGGGTGGATGTGACTCAATCTGGAGATGGGGAAATGCCTTACACACAACCTTCCCGCCTTCCCTGAAAGCCAGCTGTAGGCAAAGCCTCCAGCCCAGGTCTGATGTGGGTCCCTGACCTGGAGGGTTACCAGGGCCTGAAGGTCTGTCTTTCAAGGCCAAGGTGGGTGTGGGCTGGCCGGATATTTGTCAACATGTAGATTTCAAGAGGTGGGCCTCTCAGCAAGCTCTCGTTTTCATCAATTCCTGTCCCACTGAGTTGAGAGAGACCCAGCCACAGATCAAATGTTGGTGGCAACTTAGAGCTCCCAGGCTCCAGTGGGAATCAGGGGATGGGATGGGGGAAGGGGAGGTGGTGGGGGAGGGCCAACAGGGATTCAGTTCAACTGAGTGTGGTGACAACTGTGACAGAGCAGAGTCCAGAGGGGCCCGACCCAGTCCCGGGGGCAGGGACACTTCCCAAAGAAGGGGGCATCCACGCCGAATGTCTGTTTCCAGGAAATGTCCCAAACAGGAAGTTATCCCCGTGTGTCTCCACCCCCTGCTGTGCGAGCAGGGAGCTGCCTCTCTGGTCACCGACACATCCCCATCCTGGAGCAGCGCCCGGCATGTGGGGCCTCAGTACCCACTGTAGGTGAGTAATTCCACTGCCTATTCGCATCTCTACTGAGGGGTAAAGTCATCATCCACATGAATACATACTTTCAAAAAGTATTATTATGGTGTGCCCACAATTTTGTATTTTTACTCAGTTCTTATATTTTCTATAATTTTTCAAGCTTTGCTGTAGTTGGTAGTTGTGATTTTTGAATGGATACATAACCTTTTATTATCTTCCTAGATTCTAACTGACTGAATCATGTCCTCCCTTTAGATAGAACGTATTTTGCTTTATGCTTTCCAGCATTTTGAGACGTAATTATCTGTAGCATTTTACTTATTTATTTTTTTTGTGTGAGGAGGATGGGCCCTGAGCTAACATCTGCCAATCCTCCTCTTTTTTTTTGCTGAGGAAGACTGGCCCTGGGCTAACATCCACGCCCATCTTCCTCCACTTTATATGGGACGCCCCACCACAGCATGGCTTGACAAGTGGTGCGTCGGTGCACATCCGGGATCCGAACCGGTGAACTCCGGGCCACTGCAGCGGAGCGCGCACCTAACCACTTGCGCCACCAGGCCGGCCCCCTCTGTGGCATTTTATATTGGGAGTTTTTTCCTCTGATGATAAGTGACAGAGAGAGACCAAATTGCTTTCTAGAATTACTGCACCATTCAAGAGAGAGAAAAGCATGTGTCGTGTGTAAGACTTGAGCGTTATTCAAAATAGCCCAAAACTGGAAACAACGCACATGTCCATCAACAGGAAAGTGGAGAAGCCAATCGTGGCCTTTTCATACAATGAGATATTACTTAGCAATAAAAAGAAGTGAACTACGGATACCTGTAAGGACATGAATAAAACTCCAAAACATTGCACTGAGCAACAGAAGCCAGACTTCATAGAGCACATACCGTAGGAGTCCATTCTTCGAAAGTTCCGGAGGAACCCAAACTAACCTATAATGATGGAAATCAGATCACTGGTTGCCCATGGCAGGGAGGTGGGTTTGATGCCAAAAGGCCCGGGAAAGCTTTCTGAAGCAGATGCGATGGTCTGTGTTTCCTGGGGGCGGTGAGGACACACACGATGCACACCTGTGAGGACTCAGTGACCTGTAACCCACAGTGTGTGCATGTCACTGTGTGCCGGTTACACCTCAACTAAGTCGATTTCAAAACACTCTCCCTCAAGCAGAGAAAACACACACAGGACAAATCGAAGAACACTGATGATTTTTTTTTTTTTTTTTTTAAGAGAATTAAAACTTTATTCCTTGTTCCTTCTTAGCTTTTTTTTTTTTTTTTTTTTTTTTTTTTTCCATAAAAACAGTAACATTTTTTATTTTCAAGTTAAAAAAAAAACAAACAACTACTACCTGAAATCCAAATACAGTTTCACGGCAGGAAGAAACATACCATTTAGCTACATTGCATATACAATTACATTCTCTGTAAACATTATTTAAACCATCTCTATCCTCACATCATTCCTGGGTATACAACAGCCACAGAAAGGATAGGAGCTCTCCCACAAAAAAATTGGGGACAACTTTGCCACTAACACTGATGATTTTTAATGCTGTGCCGTTTTGGCGATGCACAAGTGAGTCTCTCTCTCCGCATCTGCCCTGAACTGGAAGTTCCCTTCTTTTCTGTCTCTTTGGCGGCTCGGTGAGTGTTCTGAATTTGCATTGTTCCAGTGTGAGTCTTGATAAGTGACTGGAGTTCTTCAGGAGGGAAGCGCGCAGGTGAGACAGAGTGTGGGGCAGAAGGACCTGGAAGGTCTGTGAGGTGGAGCATGTGATGGCCTCGGGGTGACCAGGGCTGGTACTGGAGAGGTTGGCG
This sequence comes from Ceratotherium simum simum, assembly GCF_057802395.1. Classification (NCBI taxonomy): domain Eukaryota; kingdom Metazoa; phylum Chordata; class Mammalia; order Perissodactyla; family Rhinocerotidae; genus Ceratotherium; species Ceratotherium simum. The sequence goes on from NC_141928.1 coordinate 21,734,967, forward strand.
GGCATCCGAGCCTGCAGGGCGCGGGAGCCAGGCTGAGGAGTCGCAGTGGACTGTGCGGTATTGGGGAGAAATTGAAAGATTGTAAGTGTGTGGGGGGTGAGTAGTCAGACTTGTTCTTTAGATAGATCACTGTCTGTCTGCGGTGGGAGGAGGGGAGGAAGGATGGGGTGTGGGTGGGGAGAGCAGGGGAGGCGGCTGCAGTGCTCCGGCTGTGAGAGGATGGACAAGGGACAGATGCAGACACTGTGTATTTCCAGGAGAGGCTGAGCGTTGGGCTGACAGCACCACCATGAGACCTGGGCCATTAGGGCTCCTGTCAGAGCCCAGAGCTTTAGAGGGACCCACACATCACGCACACACACACACGCACACACAGTTTATTAAAGAACACATAAGCACCTCTGTCTCTTGTGATCCGGTGCCTGATACTGGCACAGAGTGACCCTTGGCCCTAAACATCTTTTCTCACAACCAGCACTGTTCAGACCCCGGGGGAACAATTCTTCCTATTTTGCTCTAATCCTAGAAACATCAGCTGCTGTAGCCATCTCTCCTGAGCCTTTGTGGGAGATGCTGCTCCCGATACAGGAGACAGACGCTATTTCAGAGTTCAGGAGGACTTGAGGAGACTTCAGGTAAGAGAAAAGACAAATTCACTACCTTTCTAATTCCCGCCTCTCAGCATACAGGCAATAAATTCTTGCAAGATCAACTCCTGTTTCCCAATAACACGGGAGTCCGTTTTCTTGCAACGTGTAGCGGGAAGGGCCTCCTGAGGGGTCTGGGCTCAGAGAAGGTGTTCACTGAACATTCGTGAAGGCACAATGGTCCACGCCAGGACAGCAAGGAGGATTTTAGCAGGGGAGTGGTGTGGTCGGGTGTCCACTGTAGAGAGAGTTCTCTGGGTGCTAGGAGGTGAGAATGGAGGCTGAGAGGCTGCTGAGAGGCTACATTACCAGGGAGAGATGATGGGCCAGTGGGGAGGGGAGGGGGTATTGATTTGAAAGAGGTCTTTAGGTGTTGGGCCCTGAGGACTTGCGAGCTGGTTAATTTTCGGGGAGTTCAGGGAAGCAGAAGTGTCTGGAATGACTCAGATTTCTGGCTGGCCAACCGGTTGGTGCTGATACAGAGATGGGGACCTCAGGAGGGGAGTAAGTTTGCGGGAAAGATGAATTTGAAGTGCCAGCTGTCAATCAACCGCTAAAGATTAAGTCAGGGAGACTGAGATCCTGATAGAAATGACCCAGAGAGGGCAGGTGACACCCACGTGGGTGTCCCAAGTCCCCGCCATCATTCAGGAGCCTTTGGCCTGAGACAGGGACCCAGAGTTGCCCTCCGGTCTGCACGTAGCATGGAGCCCGGGCCGTCCTCCCAGGGGTTGACTGGTGAGGGGGCTCTCCTCAGCCCACCCTCACAGTGGCCTTGAAAACCCCCACAGGCGTCTCCCTGGGGATGGAGGGGAACCACTGCCCTGGACGCACACTGCACAGGGGCACAGTCAGAAAGAGGTCCCCGCTCCCTCTAGTCACTCCTCTGAGATCTGTGGGTGACGCCAGGGGACACTCACCCCTGAGTCCAGGGCCACCAGGCAATGGTCACCCTGCGGGAACCCCACCCCAGCAGCTGCCCAAGGAGGAGATGGAGAGCCTGGATCGCAGGGGGACAGCCCTGCCCAACCCAGACCCTGACGCTCGCGTCTGGGGGGTTGTGTGTAGGGGTGTCTGGGGGCATTGTCTGCCACAGTGCCCGCACCACCCTCAGAACGGGACACTGGAGATGCAGGGACAGTGGAGAGAAACGCAAACAGGATTTACTTCCCAGGTGCCGGCAGCTCGCTGAGGTCCCATAACAGGTGGGCTGTGTTTGCGATTCCACAGGGATGACAAGAGCATTGTAGAGGGCCCCCTGCATCTTCCCACCTGCTCACGTTCAGGTGGTGATGGGAAGAAAATCACGTGTCCCCTTGTCCTCTCTCCACACCCATCCCTTGGCTCTGCTCCCTCTTGGAGCCTGGAGTCCGTTCAGTAACGTTCCCTGAGCATCTCTGAGGTGTGAGGGTCTCGGGGTGTGAGATGGGGGCCCGCTCCTCGCCTGCCCGCGGCTCGCTGTCTGGTTGGGAGACAGATGGACCAGCATCTTCTCCCAGGAGTGGAGAGATGGGCTTGAACAACGTCGGGAATGTTTGGGGGACCCCAGGAGGGCGGGGCTGAGTCAGGGCAGGAAGGAACCGGGCCTGGACGGTTCGTTAGGCTTTCTACAGACAGAGGGAGAGGAGGGGAGGGAGCACAGGGGCCGAGGCAGAATTCCCATTTGAAAGTGGCACTGGAGCCCATGCCCTGCTTACTCTGCACCCTCATCCTGTCTTGAGAAATTGTCACAGGTGTTTCAGAACAGCTTCTCAGAAGCCCTGCATGTTAGGTTGGGTAAACCTCAAAGAAGTTCTGTTCTGCTCACCAGATGTGCAGAGACAGGAACTCAGAGAAGTGTCAGGAGATGTAGCAAGACAAGAGGACACATCGAGGCAGCCCTGATGGCCTAGTGGAGAAAGTTCGGTGCTCTCACTGCTTCGGCGGCCCGGAGTCGGGTCCCGGGTGCAGAACCACACCACTCGTCTGTCAGTAGCCACGCTGGGACGGTGGCTCACATAGAAGCACTAGAAGGCCTTACAACTAGAATATACAACTCGGACTGGGGCTTTGGGAAGGGAAAAAGAAAAAAAAGAAGATTGGCAACAGATGTGACCTCAGGGCAACTCTTTCCCAGCAAAAAAAAAAAAGAAGAGTGGACACACAAGGAGGTTCTAGAATCAATTGAGAACAGAGTGGGACCCTGTTCCTCCAGAAAGGGACAAAGGCGGGGTCATCTAGTCTGCACTCTGGGGCAGCTGTGTTCATCTTGTGTCTCTTCTCTGTCGCTGTCTCCACCCCCGCCCCAGCCAGGCCATCCGGGAGCTGCGGGAGGAAGTGTGGCTGTTCCATCTGCGGCTGGAGGACAGCCCGCACCAGCCGCCCCAGGGCAACCCGACCCGCCCAGCGTCTGCGTCTGACCGCCCCGCCCGGGCCCCGGACCCGCCAGCAGAGTCCTCTGCCGCCTGGGGCTCCCACTATGGCAGGTGTGTGACCCCAAAACTCCCTCCCCTGTGCCCTGATGGCAGGAGAAGAAGGTAGGCTTGACCGGCCTCAGGGGCTCTCCCCAGACATCTGGGTTCAAGCGCAGCCACACCCCTCTCTCACTCATTCACTCCATCTTTCACTCACCTTGACATTTGTTTCCTGTGTAACATTTGATGCATGAAAGAATATATTGAACATACATGTTAATAATAAAGCTGGATACAGTGAATATCCCTCAACTCTCCACCCCACTCTGAGCTCGAATATTCCTAGACTCTCTCCCTCTCACCCACTCTCTCGGTCCTCATTCATTTATGATGATGACTTATAAAATCAGCTCACTTCTTTTGAGTGTTTCTATGGGAGGGCAGTAGGTTAAGGGATTTGTGGACATTGTTTCAATAATTCTTCTAACAACCTTCTGAGGTAATTGCTCTTCTTATCCCCATCTGACGTACTGAGGAAACTGAGGGTCTGAGAGGCTCAGAGCCATTTTCTGTGATTCTGACTCTGGGGTCTTTGGTGTGGACTTCTGTGCTCTCTTCCTCCCCCTGTGTTATAAGCACCTCTCTGGGGGGCCTTCTCGGTGCTCAGGGTTTTTTTGTTTCTTTGTTTTTTCTCTTTTTTGTTGTTGTGAAATTTTTCTTGTACATTATTGTTTGTCAGTCACCATATAAATGCCCCCCTCCACCCCTTGTGCCCACCCCCCACCCCCCTTGCCCCTGGTAACCACAAAAACATTCTATCTGTTTGTGTGTTGGTTTTCTTCCACATATGAGTGAAACCATACCGTGTTTGTCTTTCTCTTTCTGGGTTAGTTCGCTTAACATAATACCCTCCAGGTCCATCCATGTTGTTGCAAATGGCACGATTTTGTCTTTTTTGATGGCCGAGTAGTATTCCATGGTGTATATATACCATATCTTCTTTATCCAGTCATCAGTTGAGGGACTCTTGGGTTGCTTCCACATCTTGGCTATAGTGAATAATGCTGCAATGAACAGAGGGGTGCATAAGCCTCTTTGGATTGTTGATTTCAGGTTCGTTGGGTAGATATCCAGTAGTGGGATAGCTGGATCATAAGGTATTTCGATTTGTAGTTTTTTGAGGAATCTCCATAGTTTTCCATAGAGGCTGCACCAGTTTGCATTCCCACCAGCAGTGGATTAGGGTTCCCATTTCTCTACATCATCTCCAGCATTTGCTGTTTTTTGTCTTGGTGATTATAGCCATTCTAACGGGTGTAAGATGATATCTCAGTGTGGTTTTGCTTTGCATTTCCCTGATGATTAGTGATTTTGAGCATCTTTTCATGTGACTATTGGACATCTGTATATCTTCTTTGGAGAAGTGTCTGTTCATTTCCTCTGCCCATTTTTTGATTGGATCATTTGTTTTTTGTTATTCAGTTGTGTGAGTTCTTTATATATTATGGAGATTAACCCCTTGTTGGATATATGGTTTGCAAATATATTTTCCGCACTGGTAGGTTCCCTATTCATTTTGATCCTGGTTTCATTTGCCCTGCAGAAGCTCTGTAATCTGATGAAGTCCCACTTGTTTATTTTTTCTTTGGTTTTCCTTGTTTGAGTAGACATGGAATTCAAAAAGATGCCTTTATGGCTGATGATGAGTAGTGTACTACCTATATTTTCCTCCAGGAGTTTTATAGTTTCAGGTCTCACCTTCAGGTCTTTGATCCATTTTGAGTTAATTTTTGTGTATGGTGAAAGAAGGTGGTCTACTGTGATTCTTTTGCAAGTGGCTGTCCAGTTTTCCCAGCACCATTTATTGAAGAGACTTTCCTTTCTCCACTGTATGTCCTTAGCTCCTTTGTCAAAGATTGGCTGCCCGTAGATATGAGGTTTTATTTCTGGACTTTCAATTCTGTTCTGTTGATCTGTGTGTCTGTTTTTGCACCAGTACCATGCTGTTTTAATTACTATCGCTTTGTAGTATGTTTTGAAGTCCAGGTTGTGATGCCTCCAGCCTTGTTCTTTTTCAGGATTGGTTTAGCTATTCAGGGTCTTTTGTTGCACCATATGAATGTTAGTATTCTTTGTTCTATTTCTGTGAAGAATGTCCTTGTGATTCAGATCAGGATTGCATTGAATCTGTAGATTGCTTTAGGTAGTATGGACAATTTAACTATATTTATTCTTCCAATCCAAGTGCATGGAATATTTTTCCATTTCTTTATGTCATCATTGATTTCACTCAATAATGTCTTATAGTTTTCACTGTATAGGTCTTTCATTTCCTTGGTTAAGTTTCCTCCTAGATATTTTATTCTTTTTGCTGCAATTGTAAATGGCATTGTCTTCTTGAGTTCTCTTTCTGTTAGTTCATTGTGGGTATATGTAAATGCAACTGATTTCTGTAAGTTGATTTTGCACCCTGCCACTTGGCTGTGGTTATTGATTATTTCTAACAGTTTTCCAATGGATTCTTTAGGGTTTTCTATATATAAGATCATGTCATCTGCAAACCGTGAGAGTTTCACTTCTTCGTTGCCTATTTGGATTTCTTTTATTCCTTTTTCTTGCCTAATTGCTCTGGCCAGAACCTCCAGTACCGTGTTGAATAAGAGTGGCAAGAGTGGGCACCCTTGTCTTGTTCCTGTTTTCAGAGGGATGACTTTCAGTGTTTCCCCGTTGAGTAGGATGTTGGCTGTGGGTTTGTCATATATGGCCTTTATTACGTTGAGGTACTTTCCTTCTATACCCATTTTGTTGAAGAGTTTTTATCATAAATGATGTTAGATCTTGTCAAATGCCTTCTCTGCATCTATTGAGATGACCATGTGGTTTTTATTCCTCATTTTGTTAATGTGGTGTATCACATGGATTGATTTGCAGATGTTGAACCCTCCCTGTGTCCCTGGTATAAATCCCACTTGATCATGGTGTATGATCTTTTTAATGTATTGCTGTATTCGGTTCCACCATATTTTGTTGAGTATTTTTGCATCTATGTTCATCAGAGATATTGGTCTGTAGTTTTCCTTCTTAGTATTGTCTTTGTCTGGCTTTGGTATTAGGGTGATGTTGGCCTTGTAGAATGTGTTGGGAAGTGTTCCTTCTTCCTCTGTTTTTTGGAATAGTTTGAGGAGGATAGGTATGAGATATTCTTTGAATGGTAAAATTCTCCAGAGAAGCCGTCTAGTCCTGGACTTTTATTTTGGGGGAGGTTTTTGATTACTATTTCAATCTCTTTACCTGTGATTGGTCTATTCAGGTTCTCTATTTCTTCTTGATTCTGTTTTGGGAGGTTGTGTGAGTCTAAGAATTTATCCACTTCTTCTAGATTGTCCAATTTGTTGGCATAGACTTTTTCATAGTATTCTCTTAAAATCCTTTGTATTTCTGTGGTATGGGTTGTAATTTCTTGTCTTTCATTTCTAATTTTATTTATTTGGGCCATCTCTGTTATTTTCTTAGAGTCTGGCTAAGGGTTTGTCAATTTTATCTTTTCAAAGAACCAGTTGTTAGTTTCACTGATCCTGTCTACTGTTTTTTTTGTGTGTCAATTTCATTTATCTCTGCTCTAATTGTTATTATTTCTCTCCTTCTGCTGACTTTAGGCTTTGTTTGTTCTTCTTTTCCTAGTTCTGTTACATATAGTTTAAGATGGCTTATTTAAGTTTTTCCTTGTTTCTTAAGGTGGGCCTGTATTGCTATGAATTTCCCTCTTAGGATCTCTTTTGCTACATCCCATATGAGTTGGTATGGTGTATTTTCATTGTCATTTGCCTCCAGATATTTTTTTTATTTCTTCTTTAATCTCTTCAATGACCCATTTGTTGTTCAGTAGCATGTTGTTTAGTCTCCACATCTTTGTCACTTTCCCAGCTTTTTTCTTGTAGTTCATTTCTGGCTTCACAGCCTTATGGTCAGAAAAGATGCTTGATATGATTTCAATCTTCTTCAATTTATTGAGGCTTGCCTTGTTTCCCAACATATGGTCTGTCTTTGAGAATGTTCCGTGTGCACTTGAGAAGAATGTGTATTCTGCTGTTTTTGGATGGAGAGTTCTATATATAGCTAAGTCCATCTGGTCTAGTTTTTCACTTAGTTCCACTATTTCCTTGTTGACCTCTGTCTGGATGATCTATCCATTGATGTAAGTGGGGTGTTAAGGTCTAGTATTATTGTGTTGCTGTTAATATCTCCTTTTAGGTCCATTAATAGTTACTTTATCTACTTTGGTGCTCCTGTGTTAGGTGCATATATATTTATAACTGTTATGTGTTCTTGGTGGAGTGTCCCTTTTATCATTATATACTGCCCCTCTTTGTCTCTCATTGTCTTTTTTATCTTGAAGTCTACTTTGTCTGATATAAGTATGGCAACACCTGCCTTCTTTGGTTTGCCATTAGCTTGGAGTATCATCTTCCATCCCTTCACTCTGAGCCTGTGTTTGTCTTTAGAGCTGAGATGTGTTTCCTGGAGGCAGCATATTGTTGGGTCTTTTTCTTCAATCCATCCAGCCACCCTGTGTCTTATGACTGGAGGATTCAATCCACTTACATTTAGAGTGATTATTGATATATGAGGGCTTAATGCTGCCATTTTATCATTTGTTTTCTGGTTGTTCTGTATTTCTCCTGTTGTCTCGTGTATTTTGGACTTCCAGTTCAGGTTGGTGTCTCTCTATGATGGTTTTCTCAGTTTTCTCTTTAGTTATCATTTGTGTTTCTGTTCTGATTATTTGTGTAGTGGTTACGATGAGGTTTGTATAGAAGATCTTGTAGATGAGATAGTCCATTTCTGATAGCCTCTTATTTCCTTAGTCAGAGCAGGTTCCATCCCTCTCCTCTTCCTCTTCTCAGTTATTGTCATCATAACTTATTCCATTTTGTGTTGTGAGTTTGTGGTTAAAATGATTATGTTTATTCTTGATGTTTTCCTCCCCTTTATCTTTAATGTTATAATTAAGTATTTGCTAATCTGTTCTGATCGAGAGTTGTCATTTTCTCATTTTGTCTGCCTATTTATCTCCTTGCTGAAGGCTTTGTAAACTCTTTCTTTTTTTTCAGATATGAGGGCCTTCTTGATCATATCTTATATGGAGGGTCTTGTAGCGATGAACTCCTTCAACTTTTGTTTATCTAGATAAAGTTTTATTTCTCCATCATATATGAAGGATATTTTGCTGGATAGAGTATTCTTGGATGAAGGTTTTTTCTGTTTCAGAATTTTTTATATATCATTCCACTCTCCCCTAGCCTTTAAGGTTTTTGCTGAGAAATCCACTGGGGGTTCCTTTGTAGGTTATTTTTTTCTGCCTTGCTGCCATTAATATTTTTTCTTTGTCATTGACTTTTGCCAGTTTTACTAACTTACGCCTAGGAGTAGGTCTTTTTACATTAATGTAAGTTGGAGTTCTATTAACTTCTTTTACTTGTAATTCCAGCTCCTTCACCAGGTTTGGGAAGTTCTCACCTATTATTTCTTTGTACAAGTTCTCTGCTCCTTTCCCCCTCACTTCTCCATCTGGAATACCTATAATCCTTAGGTTGCATTTCCTAATTGAATTGGATATTTCTCAGAGAATTTCTTCTTTTTAGTCTTAGTTCTCTCTCCTCCTTCATCTGAAGCAGCTTTATATCTCTATCCTCTAAACATCTAATTCTATCCTCCATAATATCAGCTCTGTTATTAAGGACTCCAGATTTTTCTTTATCTCATTCATCATATTTTTCATCTCCCACATTTTTGTTTGTGTGTGTGAGGAAGATCGGCCCTGAGCTAACATCGGCCAATCCTCCTCTTCTTTTGCTAAGGAAGACTGGCCCTGGGCTAACATCTGTGCCCATCTTCCTCCACTTTATATGGGACACCACCACAGCATGCCTTAACAAGCGGTGGGTTGGTGCACGCCCGGGATCCGAACCGGCGAACCCCGGGCCGCCACAGTGGAGCATGTGCACTTAACTGCTTGCGCCACTGGGCCAGCCTCTCGAACTTTTTTGATTGGTTTTTCTTTATAGTTTCAATCACTTTTGTGAAGAATTCCCTGCGTTCATTAATTTTGTTCCTGGTTTCATTGAAGTATCTTTCTGAGTCCTCTTGTAACTCATTGAGTTTTTTTATGATAGCTATTTTGAATCCTCTGTCACTTAGATTGTCAATTTCTGTGCCTTCAGGACTGTTTGCTGGGTGTTTGTCTTTTTCTTTCTTGCCGGGAGTATTAATATGTCTTCATACTATTTTATGTCGTGGATTTCTGCCTTCGCATAGTGATAGTATCTGATCACAGATTCCACCTCCTGCCACTGGGTGGGGCAGTAGGTGTGTGTTCTGAGTCCACCATGATCCCTGTCCACTGTGTCTGTCCGAGCCTGGGCCACTCCTTGGGACTGCAGTTTCCCTGTGGGCTCTCCTACCAGATGGAAAAGCGACCCCGGGGGGGCTCAGGGCTGCCACCGCCTGCTCCCACAGTCCTAGCGAGATACGGTCCCCCCTTCAGGGTGGCAGCAGTGCTATGGGCATTGGCGGCAGCTGGGAACTCAGTTGCTTGGGCCCGTAGATCCACCGCCATCTCCTCCTAGGAAGTGCCAGCCATTGTGCATGGTGGGTGGGGCCTCCCTACTGGGTCTGAGCCCAAGCCAGTCCCTGGCAGCCGCAGCGGCACTGTGGGCTCTCCCATCAGACAGGAGAGCGATCACCCAGGGGCTCAGTGCTGCCATCACCTGTTCCCGCTGTCCTGCCGAGGTGCGCTCCCACCCTCAGGGCCCCAGCGGTGCTGTGGGTGCTCCAGCTGGGAGAGCAGTTGCATGCAGGAGGCTGCCAAGGGGCCAGAGAGCACTGACCTATCTTCACCACCTCCCCAGGGCTGGTCCGTCCACCCTCAGAGGTATAGCTGCGTGGATCTCTCAGGGGTCCTGATGTGCTGTGTGGGTATCCTTCGCTGATCAATGAATGTCCATTCAGTTGTAGTTTAAAGGCGCAGAGACAAAGGGAAACAGCTCACTCTGCCATGTTGCTAACATCACTCTCGCTTTTTATTTAATAAGGTTTAATTTTTAGAAAAGTTTCAGATTGATAGAGAAATTGACCAGATAGTACAGAGAGTTCCCATGTGCCGCCCCACACATATAGTTTCCCCTAGTAGTAACATCTGACATTAATACGGTACATTTGCACAGTGAGTGTACCATATTAATACTGTATTATTAACTAAAGTCCGTCATTTATTTGGGTTTCTTTAGTTTTTCCCTGAAGCCATTTTTCTGTCCAAGATACCGTCAGGACACCACACACTTAGTCATCACGTGCCTGTAGGCTCCCCTGGGCTGTGACTGTTTCTAGACTCCCTGTGTCTTTGATGACCTGACAGTTCTCAGGAGGACTGATGGCCAGGCTCGTGGATCTGGATGAACTATCAGTCAGGACAGAAAAGACGAGCAGTCCAGGCAGACGTGGGTCAGGGTGCAGAGTCAGAGCTCCCTGGAGTCCTGTGTCCCACTTCTTAGTGCTGTGGCCTTGGTCACCCTACCTCCTCTGAGCCTGTTTCCCCAGCTGTGAAATGGGTCATAGTCTCCATGAAGCACAGCTGTGTGCAGGGGAAAGGAGACACGTGGCAGGGGCCACTTGAGATGTTTGTGGAGTTTATGGGGCACGACCCCCCGGTGCCCATTGCTGTATAAACAGCAGCTTTGTCATCAGCGAATACTGATGCTGCTCAATGTTGTCATCAGTAAGAGGACAAATGAGTAAAAGCGGCTTCAACACGACAGGGTTGTGCAGGTCACAAACAGCCTGGACCCTGGAATTGGGAGACCTGTCTTCTGTCCCGACTGTCACCAGTTGGTTCTGTGCCTCAGTTTCCCTCACCGTAGAACGAGTCAGTGGGGAGTCCTCTTCAATGGCATGTCATCAGAAACCGGTGTCTGGGACCACGAGGGGCCAGAGTCACCGTGAGGGCTAGCGCTGGGTGGCAGCAGAGGCTCGAGGCCTTCAGCATCCAGTCCCCCGTGAGGACTCCCGCCCACAGTGCTGTTTCTGCTTCTGAGCTGAGTGTGGGCGAGTCGTTCAGGAACCTTCCGCTCCACAGACTAGGAGAGCCCATCCCCCATGCACAGGCCTCCGGTGGAGGTGGAGGAGACACCTGCTGTGCCCCGACTCACTGGGCAGAAAGCTTTTCCCTGGAATTTGATGACCTGGGACAAAGCTCTGAGTGCCCAGGGGAGCTGTGGGTCTGTCGACTTCCGAAGCTGTTCCGTGTCCTTCCAGGCTCAGGCCTGTGGACACAGCCAACCAGGTTCCTGTCCCCAGGTCTCGATGGGCCGTGGGGAAGGGGAACGGCCCTGGGCTTTAGTGCCTGACGGATGGCCAGTGGGAGCCCTATAACCTTGGGGGGGGGTCCCGTTGCTCATCTGGGCCTCATTTTTTTCCTCTGTGAAATGGGTTGTGGTCAGGTTTAAATGAACTAATGCATGGAGAGCCCACTGTACACAGAAGGTGGCCAGTAACCATAGCGCTTCTGACGCTGCTAGAATTGGGGCTGACAGCGCCCTAAAGTTTGTCCAGCGCCGTCCGCGGGACTGAGCATGCCCAGTGGCTGAGGCCGGTGCGTCCTTTACAAGGATGAATGCGCCTGTGCTGCCACCTGCTGGTCAGCCGCCGTATAGCCCAGGCGCCTGAGGCTTTCTAGCCAGGAGGGTTTTTTGTTTGCTTTTTGTTTGGGTTTATTTGGGTTTTTGTTTTTTGTAGCTTTTGTCCTAGCGGGAGTTTTGTGTAACTTTCTGACCATTCCGGTCATCAAATTATCAGAAGGTCGGGGTGTGTGGGAACCTAGTAGTTAACACCAGATCGTCCCTGAGGGAGGGAATTGCATTGAGAAGCCCGTTTATTTGGACCAGACGACACGTATCAGCATCTACTGGGAGCTAATGGGCTCTGGGTGTGACTCTAGCCCTGCCCTCCCAGCTCTCTGACCTGGGCCTTAGGAGCTGCCGCTCACAGAGTGTTTACCGTGGCCAGGCCGCGCACAGAGCTGTTACCTGGAATTTCCTGTGGGATCTCCCCTGGGAGGTAGCTGAATACGGCTGTCTTCAGTGGGGACACAGAGCCTGGAAAGAAATAGCTTGTCCGGGTCCTGCTGATGACGGTGAGCATCTTTTCACGTGTCGTTGGCCATTTGTGCCTCTTCTTTGGACAGACGTTGGTTCAGATCCTGGCACAGCCTGTCTGTCTCACTGTACAGAACGCAGGGTAGAGAGGGGAGGCTCGGGAGTAAGACCAGAGTTTACAGTCGGCCCTGCAAGATGCCCCCGAAGGACTCCAGCCAGGTCCTCATGGCCTCATTCCTGCTTTATTTGGGCGAACTCTTCTTCACTCCCCTTCCTCCCCCTACACATTAGTCCACATCACAGGGGCCACCCCCTCTTCTTGCCCATTGTCAGTTTCCTTGACCCTACACTTGATGGCTTGGAGGAATGCAGGAGTCACTTCCTGGAGAAATCTGAGCTGCATCTCATGTCTCGTCAGCCCATTGTCCCCAGCGCTTTATCACATCACCCACATTCCTGCAGGACCAGGCTGGGAAGGGCACCTCTCCACCTGCTCCTTGGGGGAGGGGACCAGACCTACCAGTCCTGCAGAATCCTAACTATTATTGTCACGTTCCTCCAGTCCCCACACTCGGCAATGGGACTACCATATACTATGTCTCCCATGAAGGGTGTTTGTATGGAGCCTGGGGAGATCCTGGTCTCCCTGAGCTCTGGCTCTCGGATTAGAAGCTCCAAGAAGGGGCGGGGTCCGTGTTGTCCATTCACCACTGTAACCCCAGGGCCGAGCACACCGGCTGGCCCGTGTACATTGTCAGTGAATATTAAATGAACGGGTAGACTGAACTACTCGTTCTTGAGCACCTGTTCTGTGTCAGACACTCCTGGTTATCTTCCTTCATCCTTCCAACACATCCCTCCAAGTAGGCGTTTGTTATTCCCATTGTAGAGGTGAAGAAACTGAGACCCAGAGCAACAGGGCCAGGGGCCCAGCTGGGGCTGAGAACGGGCTGATTCAAAACCCATGTCCTTGGCTCCACTCGCTCTCGGGGCTGATGACGGCTGTCCCCTCTCTCCTCAGCTTCTATGGGTCTCCAGGACCTACCTCAGCCCACCCCACCCCCGAGGGGCCCCCTACAGTCTCCCCCCAGCCGACCTGGTGTCACCGGCCCTCCATCCGGCTGGACCTGGGGGACCTGGAAGAGCTGCACCAGGCCCTGAGCCGAGCCGTCCAGGCTGCCGAGAGCCTGCGGCCACCACCTGGCGGATGAGCCGCTCCCTGTGTGCCAACCTGCCCCAGGCCCCCGGCCTGCGGGGCTTCTGCCTCTCCTGACCTTCCTCGGGGCAGAGAGACAGAGGGCAGGCAGGGGGCAGGCCACCCGCTGCTGTCGCCCAGCCAGGAGTCGTCTGTGCCCTCCTGAAGGCCCTGTGGACCCTCAGAGGAGGTCCCCTCCAGACCAGGGTCTGCCTGCTCCGTCTCGGTGTTCCCAACCAGAGGGGCCGTCAGCCTGGTCATCAGGAGACGTCGCTGCCCAGGGCACAGCCCCTGGAGGAGGGGCAGGGACCAAGGCCACCTTCTGTCCAGATGCAGCCTGTGGGGTCTCCTCATCCTGCGCGTGTCCACCTCCAGCTAATAATATGGATTTTATAGACGGAGAGACAGAGTTTTCTAAACTGAGGAGTGTTCCTGGTCTTGGACCCTCCATAGGAGGCCAGAGAAGAAGGGCCAGGATCTCTGGAGCAAACCTGTCCACCGCCTGTGACAGCCGCTCCGGAGGAGCCGTCTCTGGGAAGGCCATGGCTGGGCCCTTTCTCCTGGTGACTGGAGTCCGTGGGGCACGTCGAGGCCATAAGGACGTCTTAGGATGTCGCCCCCAGGGTGCTATGCACCCAGCTTCTCCCTGGTGAGAGAGCTTTCCCCTGGGCCTGCTGGGATGGAAACCCCCACAGTGGGCCCGGGAAGCCATCTCCCACGTCCCTCTCAGTCCCTCATCTGAGACCTCTCTCTCTCCCTGGATCCCTGTGGAGTCTGGCTAGTGGCCGGCTACCCGCCAGGACCCGGTCTGTGGCCACGAGCCCAGGCCATCTCCTGCCCCCCACCCTGTAGCAGCGCGTACCTCAGCTTTTCCGGAATGTGTGTACAGCGATGATATGTGTGTATCAGAGGTATGAAAATCTATTTTTGTTAGGAGGGTAAATGAAGAACAATGAATATTGATCTCAAAACATGAAAAGAAGGCCAAAAAAGGAAAACGTTCCCAAAGCCGCCCCGTCTGTGGTGTGTGTCCTCAACTTGTGTCTCTAAAGTCAAGTGTCGGGGGGAGGATTGGACGCCAAGCCTCCCCCAGGGGACCTGCTGGGGACATATTTCCAGACTCTGCCTGCCTCCCTCTGGTGGCGTCTGTGTCTCCCACTTTTACCTCTGCCTGTCTCAGAACCGTGAACCTTTTGACTGGAGGGGCCGCCCAGGAGAGGCCGTGTCAGCAAGTGCCTTTTATTGCAGCCAGAGATGGTTTGAGACACACGGCAGATTGGCGTCTGCAAAAGCACGAGCCTGGACTCTCTCTCCAGTGCTCCTTTTAGTAGCAAACAGCACCCACAGCTGCCATTCACTGAGCACCAACCAGATGCCCATCCTGGAGCTGAGTACTCGGCGTGGCATCCCCTCACAGTGCACACACCACCCTCCAGGCTCCCACTGTGTCCTCATTGTATTGATGAGGAGACTGAGGTTCCGGGGGGCTCTCTGCCCGCACTCACGATGGTCTGCCTCCGTGTGCATATCCTTGGTTACTGTTTTTTCTTCCTAAATTTCCTTGATTGTTTTCTCCACAACTCTTCCTTCTTCTTCCCTTGACTTTTTCTCCCATCTTCCCCACCTCCCAGCTGACTTGCCCCTCCCTGCCCACCAGGACCCATTTCTGTGTCATTCTTCAGCTGGGCCTTCTCAGTCGGGTTGAAAACAGCCTCTTGCTGAAGCTGACACTGAGGTGGGAAGATTCCTTCCAGGCTCTGAGCCTCTGGTCCACACCCTTCTGGGGGCCAGGAGGCTGTTCCGAGAACGTCAGGATGGGAAGGGGGAGCCCGAGGCGGGGCGCCGGGCACAGCGGTGACTCCAGCTTCGAGAAAGGATGCTGCAGTCTTGGGTGTGTGGAGCCCACTCTTTGGCGGGCGTTGGCGAGTGAGCCCAGGACGGGCATCAGGGCGGGGTGAGGGTCCTGTCCCTCTCGATGGCTTAGGCCCTCACAGGCGAAACTGCCTGAGAAATTCAGCCCCGGCTCTCCTGCCGCCTGAGTGGTGCCCGTTCCCTCACGTGGCCGTAAACAGGAGGCCCTCAGGTCTAGAAGGAGGCTGGCCTTCCCTGCTGGACTCCTGTTCGGGTGCTCCTCAGTTCTCTTGATGCCACGCGGTGGGCCTGCCTCACGCGTGGCCCCATCTCGAGGGCTCCAAACACACGTGCACGGGGGCTGGTGTCCAGGGGCCACCCCGGCCCCTAGGTGTCTCATCCTCCTTCTGGGTGTCAGGTGGGCCCCTGAGGACACGTCATGGAGACACACGGCCCCTCGGGCCTAGGCCGCAAGCCCCCGTGTCTCCCTGTGTCCGCCCTGCCCTGGCCCAGGCCCCCGCCTCTTGCCAAGATGCTCACAGCAGCCTCCCCTGGGGTTCCTGCCTCCAGTGCGGCCCCTCCCTGCTCGCCTCCCCAGACGGCCATGGTGGTGTCTTGCAGTGGGGTCCCTCGTGCTTGGTGCCACACGCCCGAGTCCTCCCTGCCCCTTTTCCACCTGAACTCCTTCTTGGGGTCCTCTGCCTCAATGTCCCTCAAACGTGTGCTCTCAGATCCTTGGCCTGCAGCGGGAACAGCAGGCGGTATCAAGTTCCTGATCTTTCTGGACTGGTTCAGATGCCCCTTCCAGGCAGCCTGCCCAGACATCCCCGCTACAGAAGGAACCACCCCCGTACTGGGCTCCCACAGCCCTCCGTGTACGTGGTCGTCTCTCCTGGCACATGTGCTGGGGGTCCAGCGGCGCTCTTCCAACCGGGGGCAGGGTCTTATCCAGGGGTGAGCCAGGGCTCAGCTCATGGCAGGTTTCAACGTGAGTGAGTGAATGAATGAATGAGTAAATGACAACTGCCCATCCCAAATGCAGAAGCTTTATTGGTGCACCTGAGGCACAGAACAGAGGTACCAAGGGTGGGCAGGGTGAGGGTGCCCCAACGTCCCCACGGTCCTAACCCTGTTCCGCGTCCTCCTGGGGCTCCTCATTTGTCTTCTTCCTTTCCTCCTCGTGCTGCTTCTCCAGCGGCCCACACTGATCCTGGAAGACGGGGAGAGGAGAGCATAGTGACTGGAGGACAGGGGGTCCCCGGGGGGAAGATGGAGTGACCTGTGGACTGTGGCTCCGGCCCGGCTCTGCCACTTCCCAGCTGGGTGACCTTGGGCGCGTCACTTTCCCTCTCTGGACCTCAGCTTGTTTTCCTGTAAAAAGGGGCCTCACACCCCTAAGAAGAGCTGGCGTTTCCTGAGCCCTTATGACCCGCCAAGCCCGCGCACTGACCCTCTGGATCCCTCACCCCCATCTGCAGATGGTGCCACTGAGCTCAGGGCGGCCGTGTGGTCCCCGAGGTCCCCCAGTCGGGAGATGGGGGGCAGGCAGCAGGCCGGGGAGCCACCCCAGTGCCTGTGCTCCTCAGCCCTTTCCCAGGGTTCCCGGGGGTGAGGGAGGATTTGTGCCACTGGTGGTCACAGGAGGTGACCTCAGGGGACAAACCGATGGAGACGTTTTATGTGAATGATCATGGAAGTGTGTCATGTACATCCACAAACGTGTACCCAGCTCGTCCACTCTGGGATCTCAGATATTGTCTCCTAAGACAGGACCAAGTAAAGCTTTCATTTATGCAGGTTTAGGGAAAGGATTCAGGAGATGCTCTCAAGGGAATTCTCAGTCAGAGCAACAATCGGGACGCTGCTCCTGGCCCTGTGCAGCCTGGGGGACACTGAACCACACCCCAGCTCCCCTCGTGCGGATTAGAAGCCTGGGGTGCGGCAGGCAGTTGTAAATGCTAATGCCCCGTGTGTCTCTTTCCCGTGTTCCCACCGCCACACCTCGGGCTGCTGTCACCTGCTGTCAGTCTTTCCAGTCCCCCCACCTGCCCTGGCGTCCTCCCTGCTTTCCAGTAACTTCTCCTCCTGGGCTCTCGTCTACCACCGTGGGCCTCTGGGAATCTCAGCTGTCCCCGCGGTGAGGTGGGTGCTTCAAAGTAGGATATCCTGCCTCGCTGTGCAGCCTAGACTGGCAGCTTTCCCTCTCTGGGCCTCTGGGGCCGCGCAAGGTGGGACCACCCTTGGGGTGGGCACTGCCCGGCCCCCGTGCATTCACCTTTTTCACATCAGCGTAGATGATTTCCGACTTATCCAGGCCCTTGCACTCAATGGCTTCATGCAACACCTTCAGTTGCTCTGAGGTCACCTCCGGCTTGTCAGCTGCAGGAGTGAGCAAGGGGGCTGGGTGAGGATGCTGGGAGGCCTGTGTGGGCGGCCGGGGAAGGCTGGGATTCTGGGGTCAAGCCCCAGGAGCGGGTGGTCCAGGGGTGAGTTCTGGGTGGGGTGGGAGGTGGAGGGGTCGCTACCATAGAGGGACAGCGCCACATTCTGCTCATCGTCCGGGTCTTGGGCCAGCATGTAGATCTTGGGGTCCGTGGTCAAGATCATGCTGACAACACGTTCCTTGTCCTTTTCTGGAGGAGGAAGACTCTGGTGAGACCACGGGCATGGCACCGTGGTTCCCATCACACAGGCGAGGACACTTGTGTGCCCAGGGCCACACAGCCGATCAGGGAAGGCCAGGGGCTCATTTGGGCCTGCGTCCCAGCTCCTACTGTGTTGCCAGGCCTGCACGGAGCACGTCACTCGTGTGGGATCAGAGGAGCCTTTCTCTCTGTTTTACAGATGAGGGAAGTGAGGCCCGAGCGGAGCCTTGGGCTGCTACCTGCTGTTGGTTCAAGTCCATCGGCATTTGTGTGCTCCTACTATGTGCCCTCTCTGCAGTGCTGGTGGGGACATGGGTGAGGTCACTGCCTGCACAACACACAGGCTGCCACCCTCAGCTCGCAGAGGATGAAGAGTGGATGAGAGAGAGGCGGGATGAGCCAGGCTTGGGTTTGAATCCAAGTTCTCATTGCAAGCTGTGTGACCTCAGGGAAACTACTTGACATCTCTGTTTTTCTGTTTCCTCATCTGATCCTGTAACGTCCTCCTTGGGTTGTTTGTGAGTAGTAAGTGGGTTAATTCATATAATGTGTTTCAAAGTGCCTGGCACGAAGTAAGAACTCAAAACTGGTGGCCGGTATTAGTGATTATCGCAGTGTGCGGGTGCTGGGATCATGGACATAGAAGAAGCAGGCCTGTCCCGTATTCTCTGTGCCCAAAGCCCCCAGGGCTTTAGCCCCAGCGCCCATACTGTAGGCTGGCCCACCCACGTCCTCCCCCTTCCACACAGCAGCTGTGTGCCCGAGGGCTGGCCCTCACCACGTTTGGATATGGTCTTATTCTCCCGGTGGACGTTCAAGATGCTGGATTCATAGACACAGTGGTTCCCACTAAAGCCCAACAGAAGGAGGAGAAAGGCAGCAAGTGGGTCAAGGAGAAGTGGACCATCACCTGTCACAATCATCAAGGCAGGAGTCAAGGGCGATTGGAGTCAGCCCTCCCCATTCCCTGGATGGGAAGGCCAAGGCCAGGACGGGGGAGGGACTTGCTCAAGGTCTCCTGGCAGCTAGGGGCAGAAGCCAGAAGCGGGGCATGGGGGTGAGGGTGTGGGGGTCTCACACGGTCAAGTACTGTCGGAGCTCTATTGTGTCCTCCGTGTGGTTGAGGGCAAAGTAAAAGAAGGCCGCCTGGAAGGTCTTAGCTGCCTCCTTGAACTCAGGGTTGCGGGAGGCTCCTGCGATATAGAACCACTTGCCAGAGAGCTGGGGAGAAGCCAGGAGCAGGTGATGGAGGCTGGGAGCAGGATCCCTGATGCCCCACTGGGACATGACTCTGCAGATCTCTCCTTCAGGTTGCAAACAGGGGACTGGGGCCCAGGTGAGGAGGGGCCGGGCAGGAGCTCACGCTGAGCATCAGGGGTCTCCCGGCCCCACCCCCGGGCGGCCACTCCTTGCCCAGGACAGAACTGTCCCTGCTGAGGGACCTGGCAACGAGGCTTCTGAGTTTGGAGGCTGAGGAATGCCTCTGGAGGCTGCTCAGAATTTCACCCCAGGACCAGGAGAGAAAGGGCAGAGTCAGGAGAGGACGCTGAGCACAAGCCAGCAGGGGAAAGGGAAGCCCAGAGAGGGAGGCAGCCGCCCACCGGCCCAGCACTCACCCGGTCCAGGGTGGAATTGGTGAGAGGCGCCGCTGTGAAGTTGGCACACACTGGGCTCCGGGCGTCCAGCAGAGGAAGGAGGCTCAAGACGGCGAGGGCCCAGGGCAGCGCCATGCCGAGACGGGTCACCGGGAGCCAAACAGAGCTGGTGGCTGGAGGGTGCAGTGACCTTTATAAGGAGCTGTGGGCAGATGTTACGCAATCCAGTGATGGGGAAATGCCTTACACACAACCTTCCCTCCTTCCCTGAAAGCCAGCTGTAGGCAAAGCCTCCAGCCCAGGTCTGATGTGGGTCCCTGACCTGGAGGGTTACCAAGGCCTGAAGGTCTGTCTTTCAAGGCCAAGGTGGGTGTGGGCTGGCCGGATATTTGTCAACATGTAGATTTCAAGAGGTGGGCCTCTCAGCAAGCTCTCATTTTCATCAATTCCTGTGCCACTGAGTCGAGAGAGACCCAGCCACAGATCAAATGTTGATGGCAACTTAGAGCTCCCAGGCTCCAGTGGGGAGTGGGGGGATGGGATGGGGGAGGGGGAGGTGGTGGGAGAGGGCCAACAGGGATTCAGTTCAACTGAGTGTGGTGACAACTGTGACAGAGCAGAGTCCAGAGGGGCCTGTCGGGGGAAGAGGGAGAATCTCCCCCTGCCCTTTTTTTTTAAGGATTTTATGGCTGGCCAAATAATCAACAAGACAGGTTAGCTGGAGAAAATAATACCAAGTTTAATAATATGTATACATGGGAGAAAGCAGGGACGCTGTGTTTTTTAACACAATAGCAGAAATTTTTGTCTTAAATACCATGTTTAGCCAATGACAAAGGAGGATGTTGGGGGTGGGGGGAGTCAGTTATAGGAGATTATCACTAAAGCACAGTAAACAAGAGTAAGGTTATTATGCAGATTTAAGGCCTCACCTTCTACATTGATAAGCCTCTAGAAATGAGGCCATCCCCCCCCTTCCCAAAACAGAGAGGGAGATACCTTTACAAATGGAGATTTCCCTTATAAATGTAAATGATTGTCTGGCAACTCCTCGAAGGGCCATCTAGAGAATGTGGCCAGAGAGACAGAACTTTTGATAAGAGGGGTTTGTTGGTGCCTTTTCTATTGTAACCTCTATCTTACATTATCTTTACAGCCATCATGATAGATCTGTTCTAGGAAGGAGCCACCATGTCAAATTTTTTAGGCAGTTAGTGGGGGAGGTCAAATGTCCCTATAGAAAACAACTAAGGTAAAGAGATAGATTTTAGGGTGGCCAAATCTTGATCTCCCACAGTCTCGCCTTTGAAACTACAAGTTTTACAGTCTTTTTGAAACTTAAAGAAGTTTCATAGTACAGAAGCTGAGTTGGTAGATTGTTTTATCTTACTGAACACATTTTTTAGTCTTGATAATAGATCAGTTCAATTAAGTTCATTTTGGAAGGTGGTGATGTAGGTGGGCTCTCAAGGTTATGCCTATATTATGGAAGCAAGCAATCAAGTATTTAATAGAAGCATTTTTATGTAAACAAAAGAAAAACAAGGTTAATGGTTGGAACAAATTGTAAACCAGTTTTTGAGGTCAGAGGACAGCCAGTTAAGATGATTTTTAGATGTCAGCGTCAAAGTATCTTTTGCAGTTTAAAATGTCTCTGATGGTGTCGTCACATCATCTCTTAAGTTTATATCAAGTCCATCAGCTTTAGTTTGTAAGGCTTTAGCAAAAAGGGCAGGTTTGGTTTTCAGTGATTTTAAATGAAAATGATGGAAAAAATCAAAAACGTTAGTTTGGACATCTGTAGCCAGATATTTCAGGAGACTAGAAGAAATCAGGATCTAGTCTAATCAACAGATATAAAACAAAAACCTTAAAAGACAATTAACAAAACTAGGATCCAATATCTGCAAATGTATACTATAGTTTTTATTGAAATATAATTTTTTTCTCTAAAATCACCCTCATTTTTATCAAAGATAGCCAAATTAAAACTAACTAGTTTGCAAAATAAGTCTAGTTCTAATAGAGTTGGCCCAATTATTTACATAAGTATAGCAAGAATAGCAATTGATCACATAGGCTCTTTTAAATCTGCTTTGTTGGAACTTTTTATAAGGAATCTCAGATTTAACTTTAAAGGCCTCTCCAGGCCAGGAAAGCCAAGCCAAGGATTTTGTCATCAGACTTCACCTGTAATATCTACAGATTTGGGTGAATTCTTTTCTTTCGAGGTTCTTCCAAAATATTTCGAGGTTCCTTGTACCTGCCAGATAAGTGACATTTTTTACTTATCCTGGTAAGTGCTGCTTGGAACGTAAGGTACCGGGCCAATATTTCTACGTGGCTTTATTTTATAAAGTCTAATCTTTATTTCTCAAAAGCTGTATGGTTATATTGCAAATATGATGTTTTAGTCACAACCTTGGTAATATAACCAGTGTTTCTAATTGTGTCCTGTTATAAGGAGAACAGATTTTTATTGAACTTATGTAAATAACTCTATTGCTATGAAAACAACAATATTTACTCACTAAGAGTTTTTAAATTCTGGAGGGATCAGGTAGAGAGAAAAAGAGAAATATTTTAATTTTGCTTACAAAAGTATCATTTACTAAATTGTTATAAGTCATAGCTAGCTCAGGAGAAAAGAGAAAAAGTTTTCTTTAAATCTGAAAAAACAAAACATTAAAAATTCAGCAATACTTCAAATGAAAAATCATAAAAATTATAATCATCTTTATCAGTTCATTCAGTCCTGTGTAATCTATTTTTGATCCCAATCTTTTTGTTAGCAGCTTTATGAAGTGATCAGTCTCTCTATCAGATTTTTGTAATTTTTTACCAAGTTTAGTTTTATGATCAGAAAGTTTATCAGAAGCCTGTACTTCAGTGTAAATGTCAGAGTCTTTTTCATGAATTTTTCTGAAGTTGAAACATATTTTGCAAAAGCATTAGAGCAAAGAAATGAGTCTGTAAACAACAAGACCTCAAAATGGCAATTGACAAAGAAATTTGGTTAATTTTGTGACATACAACACTTTAAAATAATAATAACCAGAATTATGACTGATAACCAGGACAGATCAGAATTTTAGTAATGTTATACAATTTTAAAACACCTATGTCAATAACATTTGCCCACATAATACCACCTAAGAAGGTTTATCATCGCTTGTCTGACAATGCTTCTCATGTAGTTTAACATATTGAATAAGCCTAATAAGTTTAGTATCTTTCTCTTTATAGGAAGAGAGCAAATTTTTTTGAGAAGTTTCAGGGCCCTTTGAAAATTTCCAAAGAAAAAAAGTAAAAAAAGAGACTTTATTTAAGATATGAATTTTGGGGAGCTTGTCAAAAATATAAAAAGTCAAAGCAAACAGAGCATTAACAGTCCAAAAAGCCTTAATAGAGAGACCTCAGTCTTTTGAACACAGGAAATTATTTTAACAGTTTTTTTTTAGGTAGACTTATTTAAAGATAAAGAAAAATCTTTTATAACCTCTTTATCTATCAAGTTTAAGCAAATTATCCTTTTAAGAGAAATAAGACCAAACTATAATTTTGTACCAGCTTATTTTTGCTATTAAAACTCATTTACTTAATTAAATTTATTTTAATCTTAACCAACTTGACCATGTAAAAACTCCTTTTCTAGAATTTTTCTTCTACAAACCTATAACTTTTTTTTTATATTCAGAATTTGCCCCATGTCTTTCTTTTCCCTCCTAGTACTTGAGGACAAATTTATCTTTCTTAATCAACCAAACAAAACATTTTTATTTTTTGTATGTTTATACATCTTATTTTCTTTGTACACAGACATATTTTTTTTATTTTTTAGTAGCTTCAATCACATATATTAATTAGAAATTTTAACCTTTAGAAACCTTAATTTGTAAGTAAAAACTAAGGAAACCATTATAAACTTTTTTTTACATTAGTATCTTGTGGCTTGGAAAATTTATAAACACTTCATAACTTCTAGAAATATGTTATTTTACAGTACAATTAATAAAACACATGTTTACCAATAGACCCAAAACACCTTTTAGTTTTCCTGTAATGAAAAGCCAAAAGTGGACAAACGTAAGTTTAGCAATGTCTAATATCTTATCTTATTTGGAAATGATGATACTCAGAGAATTTTTATCATAAATTTTAGCAAAACTCTCAAGTTTTAAGTCACTAAAAAGAGTTTGGAAGCTGTAACCACCATAACACATAATTATTGTTTAAAGTTTATCCAACATTTATCTTTTTTACAACTAGTTACTTATTCCCAATAATTATTTAGATTGTCTATAAGACTTTATAAGACATTAGATAAAATTAGCCATCATTTAAATTACTATTTTTGTTAACCAGTTCTGTAATAGAAATAACATCAGTTTTTTCCTACAAAATTTCATGTAAATTTTATCACCTCTTATGCCTTTAAACATAGTTATCATTAAGACTTTTATCAATAGGTCTTGGTCTTCTAATTTTGGACAAGGGAAGCATTCCCAGTCAGACATTTTAAAACATATTCAGGCAAAGTTGATGTAACCGCTTTATATAAAATTAGCTCAAACATTCTAACCTTTATAATCTTATCAACACTTACACTTTTACATGTTCTCAATTCAATTGTAACCTGAGTCAAGGTCTTAAGGCTAGTCAAATTTTTCTCTTTCTTTTTTTTTGGCCTTTTTTCTTAGGTACCAATTAAACAATTATGTGAGAGCTCTCAAAAAAAAATTTTTTTTCCCCCCAATTTAGAAGTTTTCCCAATTCAAAGGATCCGTCGTCTGGCCATTGACGAGTAGGATCTTCATTTGTATATTTATTCCAATAGTGACTCAATCCAATAAGCCTTTTTAAGGAAAGACCCGGAGGTAACTTTCCACACTTAGAATAAATCTTTACCATGGATGCAAGAGGCATCCCTGTTGAGGGCGCAGATGATGTAGCCCCCATGATCTACAGAATTTACTCCCAAAGATATTCAGAGAAAGTAAAGACCTTCGTTGCACAGGCGGTAAGGATGGTGTCTCTGGTCTCCCACAATAGTGTGGGATGCCTCTAGTCACAGACCCGCTAATCTGTGACACAGGGCAGGCCATACTGGAATGGGATTTTTCCAGCACTAACAAGCAACAAAGGTTAAGATGACAAAAGCCCTTATGGACTGGGCCCTTTATGACAAACTCCCCTGAGAGCTTGGCACAGCCAGACAAAGACAGTTCAGAACCCCAGTCTACTCGACTGGCCACCAAGGTGCACTCCGGTAAATGCACCTTCCGTATGGTGGAGACCAAGGAGAATATTCTCACTGGTCACAAAGCCAAGTTTTCTCAGGACACAGAACAAGACAGAAGGAAAAACCTCATCCGGTTTTTTTTTTCTGTGCACAATGACAGCTTTAGCCACGCCTTAGGTCTCTTGGAGCCAGAATAATACCTGGGGGGGAGGTGCCGCGGGGTTGGGGACTGTGTGCTTTACAGAGTACCTCGTCATTGCACAGACATTTTCTTGCAGTTGGCGGGGGACCTGTGTCATCTACCCCATTCCTTGACCCAACTTATCCCGTCACGGGAGTCTTCTGAAAGTGGCGAGCACCCTAATGGCTCTTAACTGCTCGACCCGCGCCCACCAAATTTGCGGACTTTTTGGCTTCCAAGATGCCCTTGGCAATGACCTTCACTTCATGTGCATATTAACCCACAGTAAAGTTTGTAGACGCCAGTCTGGTGGGACCCGCAAACTCACCAGTCTGAGGGGCCGGCCCGGACAGCAGGCTTATAGGGCCTATGCCTGCGTCCTACCCTATGGTATTTCCTTCTTATGACAAAAGACACAGACAAAAGAGAAAAACAGAGACTACCTCTGGGAGGAAAAGCGATCAAGATCAAAACCAAGAGTACTCTACCAAATTTAAACCAAGAGTCACTAAAAGCACAAGAAACTAGTTTCCTAAATATTTTCTCCTGCCAATCTAAATTTAGAAAGAGAAAAAATTATCACCATTTCTTTCCGCCGGACTCCACAGATAGAGATTCCGGGAGGCTGACATGGTAAGAAGTCTTACCTTTTGCCGGCTTTCGTCAGGCGTTCCCGTATCTCACCATCTGCAGTAGTCCAGGGAGAAGGCAGGTCTTCCAGCCAGAGAAGGCAACTGGCCAGCCAGTGTGGATCCTGCCGACTACGCCAAAACTGTCGGGGAAAGAGGGAGAATCTCCCTCTGCCCTTTTCTTTAAGGTTCTTATGGCTGGCCAAATAATCAACAAGACAGGTTAGCAGGAGAAAATAATACCAAGTTTAATAACATGTATACATGGGAGAAAGCAGGGACACTGCGTTTCTCAACACAATAGCAGAAATTTTTGTCTTAAATACCATGTTTAGCCAATGACAAAGGAGGATGTTGGGGGTGGGGGGAGTCAGTTATAGGAGATTACCACTAAAGCACAGTAAACAAGAGTAAGGTTATTATGCAGATTTAAGGCCTCACCTTCCACATTGATAAGCCTCTAGAAATGTGGCCATCCCCCCCTCTTCCCAAAACAGAGAGGGAGATACCTTTACAAATGGAGATTTCCCTTATAAATGTAAATGTTTGTCTGGCAACTCCTCGCAGGGCCATCTAGAGAATGTGGCCAGAGAGACAGAACTTCTGATAAGAGGGGCTTGTTCGTGCCTTTTCTATTGTAACCTCCATCCTACATTATCTTTACAGCCATCATGATAGATCTGTTCCAGGAAGGAGCCACCATGTCAAATTCATTAGGCAGTTAGTGGGGGAGGTCAAATGTCCCTAGAGAAAACAACCAAGGTAAAGAGATACATTTCAGGGTGGCCAAATCTTGATCTCCCACAGGCCCTACCCAGTCCCGGGGGCAGGGACGCTTCCCAAAGAAGGGGGCATCCACTCTGAATGTCTGTTTCCAGGGAATGTCTTACTTGAACCATCTCCCAACATCCCAAACAGGAAGTTATCCCCATGTCTCTCCACCCCCTGCTGTGCAAGCAGGGAGCTGCCTCTCTGGTCACCAACACATCCCCATCCTGGAGCAGCGCCCAGCACATGGAGCCTCAGTACCCACTGCGGGTGAGTAATTCCACTGCCTATTTGCATCTCTACTGAGGGGTCAAGTCTTCATCCACATGAATACATACTTTCAAAAAGTATACTTATGAGGGCCAGCCTGGTGGTGTAGTGGTTAAGTTCGTGTGCTCTGATTTGGAGACCCGAGGTTCGTGGGTTCAGATCCCATCCGGTACCTACACACCGCTCATCAAGTCATGCTGTGGCAGCGACCCACATACAGAATAGAGAAAGATTGGCAACAGATGTTAGCTCAGGGCCAATTTTCCTCACACACACAAAAAAAGTATTATTACGATGTGCTTACCATCTTGTATTCTTATTCCTTTCATATATTTTGAATAATTGTTCATGTTTCAGTGTAGTTGGTAGTTGTGATTTGAATGGATACATAACCTTTCATTTGCTCATAGATTCTAAGTGACTGAACCATGTCCTCTCTTTAGATCTACAGTATATTGTTTTATGTTTTCCAGCTTTATTTAGATATAATTATCTGTAGCATTTTATTCTGTGATTTTTTTTCCTCTGTTGATAAGTGTCAGAGAGAGACAAAATGGCTTTCTAGAATTATTGTACATTCAAGAGAGAGACAAAATCATATGTCGAGTGTAAGACTTTAGCGTTATTCAAAATAGCCAAAACCTGGAAACAATGCACATGTCCATCCATAGGAAGTGCAGAAACAAATTGTGACATTTTCATACACTGGGATATTACTTAGCCATAAAAAGGAGTGAACTACAGATACATGTAACGACGTGAATGAATCTCCAAAACAATACACTGAGCAAAGGAAGCCAGACTTCATAGAGCACATACTGTAGGATTCCCTTCATTGAAAGTTCCACAAGAGCCCAAACTAACCTGTAACGGCAGAAATCAGATTACTGGTTGCCCGGGACAAGGAGGAGGGTTTTGTTGCCAAAAGGCCCGGAAGAGCTTTCTGAAGCAGATGCAGTGTTCTATATTTTCATGGGCGTTGTGAGGACACACACAACGCACATTTGTGAGAACTCATCGAACTGTAAACCCACACTGTGTACATTTCATTGTGTGCCAACTACACCTCAACTAAGTTGATTTAAAAAAACTCTCCCCAAAACAGAGAAAACACACACAGGACAAATCGAAGAACACTGACGACTTTTAACGCTGTGCCAATTTGGCGATGTACAAATGAGTCTCTTTCTCCGCATTCTGGCCAGAACTGGAACTTCCCTTCTTTTCTGTCTTTTTGGCGACTCGGTTAGTGTTCTGAATTTGCATTGCTCCAGTGTGAGTCTTGATATGTGACTGGAGTTCTTCAGGAGGGAAGCGCGCAGGTGAGACAGAGCGTGGGGCAGAAGGACCTGGAAGGTCTGTGAGGTGGAGCATGTGATGGCCTCGGGGTGACCAGGGCTGTGCTGGAGAGGCTGGTGGGAATCCGAGCCTGCAGGGCGCGGGAGCCAGGCTGAGGAGTCGCAGAGAACCAAGCAAAGAGCAGAGTTTGGTCTGTCTTTTGTCATAAAGCAGTTCAGCTCTGTCTCAGCCCGCACGCCTCCTGAAGCAAAGCCACAGACAGTGAGCCAGATATAATAAGAAATATATATTTGGTCTCTACCTCTGTTCCCTGGCACACAGCTCCTAAAACTCTTGGAGTCTCCAAAGTGCTAAGTATCTTTTTGTATGCTAAGGAGATAGGCAGAGGCTGGGGGCTCCTGGACAGCCTGAGGACGGGGTCAGGTTACCACATAATTAGAGGGTTGGAACTTTCAGCCCCACTCCCTGACGTCCTGGAAGGAACTGAGGCTGGAGATTGACTTGATCACCAATGAATGGCCAATGATTTAATCAATCGTGCCTACATAATAAAGCTTTCATAAAAATCCTAAATGATGGGGTTCGGAGAGCTTCCACGTTGGGGAACATGTGGAGCCGGGTGGGTGGCCCCTCCAGAGACAGCATGGAAGCTCTGCGCCCCTTTCCACATACCTTGCCCTATGCATCTCCCCTGACTGTTTGTGAGTTTGCATCCTCTTATAATAAACTGGTAATCTCGTAAGTAAACTATTTTCCTGAGTTCTGTGAGCTGTTCTAGCAAATTGCCAAACCCGAGGAGAGGGTTGTGGGAACCTCTGATTTATAGCCAGTCGGTCAGAAGCACAGGTGACAACCTGGACTTGTGACTGGTGTCTGAAGCGGAGATAGTCTTGCGGGACGGAGCCCTTAACCTGTGGGATCTGATGCTATCTCCGGTTAGTGTCAGAACTGAATCGAATTGTAGGACACCCAGTTGGTGTCTGGAGAGTCAGAGAATCCCTTGGTGTGGCAGAAAATCCACACATTTGGTGGCCAGAAGTATTGTGAGCGGGGCAGAGAGAAATGAAAGTGTGAAAGATGACGTGGGTGGGGCCATATTAAAATAGGCCAGAGCAGCCATTTCAGGGGAATTGCCTTGCACGTCTTTTCTTTATCTTCCAAACTGGACCAAACCACCAACATTCCAAAGAAGTCCGTAAGGACCAGAATATCCTGCCTGTCAGGACTGATCGAACCGGACTTTGCTCATGGCCGAATCGCCAACCAATTAATGAAGGACAAGTGTAGCCTTTTGCCTGATGATCGAGCCTCAGGCCAATCTCTGAATTACAAATCTAGCCTTACCTCATCCAGCACCAATGAACTCTTCTTTAACACAACTCACCTCATCCTCCCTTTTTCCATAAAAACCCTGAGCCCTTCTCCTGTAATCGGGACATTATTTGGGTTTCTACCAGAGTCTGTGCTCCATGAAATGTGATTCTTTGATCCCAAATAAAGGCTTTCCTCTTAAACTGGTTTCTGTTTTTGTAGGTTGACAAAAGTTTCCCTTACAGTGAGTAAACGGAGTGCCTCTCCTCGGAAGGGGTGAGTGGGGGTCCTCACCACCCTCACTGTCACTCAGGCTGCCCCTTGGGGGTCTCGCTGTCCCCCCAAGAGACTATCCAAGTAGTTCCTCCAAGCGCACCCAGCACTCACCCTGACACAGTACAATTTTCTTGATCTTCTTCCATTTCAAAGATGCTTTAGTACCTCTTTGGGTTGAGGTTCTGGGCAGCCCTCCCTAGCCCACCACCCTATCTAGCTCTGGCACAATGTCCAGAGAAGTTTGGCAAGAAAGAAAGAGACAGAAAAGCAATCAGAGCAGAGTACGATGGTGAGGAAGTGTTGTCTGGCTCTACCCCTTGCTACCTGTGTGACCTTGGACAAGTTACTTAATGTCTCTGTGCCTCAATTTCCCTAACTATAAAATGGGGATAATAATGGTACCTACTTCATTGGGTTGTTATGAGGATAAAATCGTTCACATTTGTCAAATGCTTGTTAAGTGAAACCAGCTTGCTTCTAAGGGTCCGTCTGTGATGATTACCATCGCCATTGGTTTCAGGACAAGCTGGAGTGGGGAGGAAAGAAAGACTCCTGCATTACATAAACATTTCAGGCACTGCAGGCTCCATCCCACTTCTACAGACATCAAAACGCAAAAATGTGTCTGTAGAATGTTCAGGAAAATATGATATTTTCTCCAATAGACAGATGAGGAGACAATGCCTCTGAGAGGTAGGTGAAATGGTGAAAAAACGAGGTTTAGACACTCAGGGAAATGCGCCCATCTGAACTGATTCATTTCGTGAGAAAGCCACTTAATACATGTTTCTTCCTCAAAGCTGGGCCTGAGCTGTGTCTGATGACCAATTTGTGATTTTCTGGGTGAGCAGCCACAGAGAATACATGAACAGAGCAACTGTCCTAATTAGGAACTTTGTGTCAGGGCCGAGGAAGTCCCCAAAAAGAAGATTCGCTCAAGTTCAAATCCTGTTTTTGTGATTCTGGGCAACTTATGTAACCCCTTTGGACTTTGGTTCCATCATTTGACGAGCCAGCGTACTAACACGTGACTCAGGGGTTGTGTGTGAGATGAAAACACACCACACTCGACACGGCTCCTGGTGCGTGTCCAGTGCGCAGAAACGGTAGCCGCTGTTATTTTGAGTGGTGCTATTATTGGGTTGAACCATACGAGACTGTGGATTTTATAGGTCAAAAAGCAGTTGAGGGGCTGGCCTGGTGGTGTAGTGGTTAAGTTCACACGCTCTGCTTCAGCGACCTGGGGTTCACAGATTTGGATCCTGGGCACAGACCTACACACCTTGTATCAAGCCATGCTGTGGCGGCGTTTCACATATAAAGTAGAGGAAGATGGGCACGGATGTTAGCCCAGGGCCAATCTTCCTCACCAAAAGAAAAAAAAACCGTTGAATATCATTCAATTGCATACATTTCACCCTCTGTTATCAAACAATAGCTCTGTCTCTGGTTGGCAAGCAGGGAAGGGCATGTGATCCCCGTTTTGCAGAGGGAGAAACTGAAGCCCAGAGAGAGGGAATGACCTGCCCAAGGCCATGTCCCAGTCAGGAAGCTGGGACAGGAATCCACCTGCCAGACTCTCCCCTCCTTGTCTGCCCCTCCCTCCCTTTCCCAGCCCCGGGCTGCAGGTCACTGTGGGATGTGACTGTCCACAGCTGTGGCTTGGTTCACTGTGGACATGTTACTGCACCAGGTCCATTTTTACCCACCGTCCAGAAAGCCAATCACGGAGATGATGAGATTGCAGAGAGAGAGGGTTTATTAATCACAAGGCGGCCAAGTGTGTAAACGGGAGACTGAATCAGCTTCCGAGAAATCAGGGACTCAGGGATATTTATGGGGTAGGGGGCAGGGTGGTCTGAAATGATGGGCGGTGAGGAGGGATGAGGTAAGGGATGATGTGCGCAGGCACAGTCAGGCTTCACGCCTCCTCGTAGGAGGCATCTTCACAGAATGGCGGCATTAGCCTGCCCTGAGGCTGGGGTTCCAGCCCCTTGATGTCAAAAAGTCGCTTATCGGACACGTCTGCACGGGCCCAGTTGATGGGTAGGTGGTCTCAGTCCAGCCTAAAGCAGACAAGGGGTTCAGTTCCTGAAAAAAATAGCTCAAACCCCCATCACCATGGTGACCCAGGCTCCAGGGAGATGTCATCTATAGGAACCTACTGGGAGTCAGAGAGCAAATTGCCCAAATAGCACAGTTAACAATGGGTAGGTTTATCATGCAGATTTAAGTCCTTGCCTTCTGCCTTCCTGTTGTGATAAGTTTCTAGGTAAGGCCATCTTCCCCTTCTTCCTGGTACAGGGAAGAAGATACATTTACAAATGGAGATTTCCTTTACAAATGTAAATGTCTCTTACAATGGGCAACCAGAACTAAGAATGGGTGTAGCAAGGACCCTCCAGATACCCGGAGATGTCTCCTGTGATGGCCTGTTCTGAGCGCAGGCCTCCCATCCCAAACTCCTTTGGGTAGTTAGTGGGGGTGGGGGCCAATTCTGATACCCCATCGTTACTAGCTGCTTAATCATCAATGGCTAACTGTTTGCCAGTTTCAGAAAGAGCAAACACAGGCCGGCTCGGGCTGTCCCTTGGAGCTGGCTGGGCCTGGGAGGTCGACCCTGGTTGTTTCTTTACACTCGGTTGTGCAACGGGCGATGGAGATGGCAACTGCTGTCAGCTTGGAAGAGCTGCCTTCGGTCCCCAACAACCTCCTATCTGTCCCTGCTGTGAACGAGCTGGCCCAGGTTTAGTGGCCTCACTGGCCAGGTCACAGAGGCCCTCCTGAAAAGCGAGCTAGGCTAAGAGTTGCAGGTGTCACAGTTTTAATATAGGCCCTCTTCCTTTTTCCCTCTGGCCCTTCTTCCTGACCCTCTGGTATCCTCCCGTGTCTTCAAAGCCACACAGATGCTGCTGACGGCTCTGGAGCTCTGACTGTGGCACAGACCTCGCTCCTGTCTTCCCAGCACTTCCAGCCGCCTCCTGACAGCTCCGCTCCAGCGCCCCGTCACAGCTCAAACCCAGCTTGGCCAACCCACCTGCTCTCCTGTGCAAACCTGCGGCTTATCCTACTCCCAGCCCGGTACCCCGGGCCTCCCACGCCCTACCATGTAGCACCACTTTGAACTACTTACTGATCCCCAAATATGCAGTGCCATCTTTACTTCTGGGCCTTGGCAGGTGCGGTTCCTTCTCCCTCTAATGCCCTTCCCCATCTGGCTAACCTCTCTTCATTCTCTCTCAATCTCATCTTGCAATGGTTAATTTTATGGGTCAACTTAACTGGGCCATGGGGTACCCAGATATTCAGTGAAACATTCTGGGTATGTCTGTGAGGGTGTTTTTGGATGAGATTAACATTTGAATGCGTTGAATGACTAAAAGATTGCCCTCTCAAGTGTGGGTGGGCCTCATCTAATCTGTTGAAGGCTGACTAGAATTGAAAGGTTGAGTAAGAACATTCCTCCTGCCTGACTGCTTGAGATGGACGTCAGTCTTTTCCTGCCTTCTGTCATGAACTGAAATATCAGTCCTTCCTGGATCATGAGCTTGCCAGCCTTTGGACTAGAACTACACTGTCAGCTCTCCTGGGTCTCCAGCTTGCCAAGTCACTCTGCAGACCTTGGGACTTGCCAGCCATCGCGATCATGTGAGCCAATTCCTTATAATAAATCTCTTTATACACATACACACGCACGCACACACATGCGCACACATCCTATCGGTTCTGTTTCTCTGGAGGCACTGATTAATCAGAGTGTCACCTCCTGACTATCGTCCCTGTGCTGAGATTGCATCAGCTGTGTCACTTTTGGCTCCGCCACCCCCCACATCCGGCCTCCTGCTCTCCGCCTTCCTAACCCTTGATAAATAAATGACAAGCAATAGGACATATTGGATCACATGATGAAGCCATTTGGTGTAAAATTAATTCGGCCTGACCTTGTTTTTCCAAAAGGGCCAGACCGTGACCTTTGAACATGCATTGTGTATCTGCTTTAAGCAATTACCATGTCCCAAAGACAAGAACAAAAGCCCTTAAGATAACGATGCAACGTCCTCCACATTGGCATTTCCTTAAGGATAAGCATTTCCCAGGCTAGGCTTTGGTTGCTGCACTCATCCTGTGACCACCCAACTCAAGACAACAGACCTGCTACCTGCTGTGCCCGTCAAGACAGCAGACCTGAAACCTGCTATGTCCATCAACCGCTGTGCTGACAGGGCAATCTCGTGACTCTTGTAAAAGGCACATTGCAATCATATGTGATACATGCCCTTTGACGGTATATAACCATTCTGTACACCCCACTTCTTTGGTGCCCTTCCCTCCTTGGGGAAGGAAGGCCCTGGGCTATATGGTCCTCAAATTTGGCTCATAATAAACTCACCCCAATTTTGATTTATAGATTGATCATGGATTATTTGCGTCAACACCCTTAACCACACAAGGTTCAACTCCTCCAGTGGCCTCCACCAGACTCAGAGCCCCTCAGACAGCTGTCAGATCCATCTCTGTGACTCCAGGGCCCACACACAGCTTGGCACAGGGAAGGTGGGAATGATAAACCTGTGTGGAGGGAATGAAGAAGAGGGTTCCTGGGAGCAATCGCTGAACAAGTTCAGTGCCTGTGATGTACTGTGGCTACAGCAGAGAACAAGATCCATCCCCTGCCCTCACAGAGCTTTCTGTGGGGAAAACAGACACTAAGGTGACTGAACTTTCCCATCTGCAAAATGGGAAGTGTGATGGAACAGCTGGGCACCCTCCAGGGGTGACCATCTACGGCAGACCTCAGGAAACAGACCACTCTGTCTCAATTTCATTTCTGATTATTTGTCGGTCAAAGAAAGGAAAAGAACATTCTTATCTCATTTCCAAGGTTTTTTTTTTTCCAGTATTGGAAAACCATTTTCCAGATTTAGGAAATACCGCAGGGCCGTAATTCTTGGGACTTGAGGTTGCACTGGAATCTCCAGGGGGGCTTCTTAAAACAGAGTGCTGGGCCCCCCCTCGGGGTTTGTGATTCAGTAGGTTTGGGAAGGGGCCAAAAATTTGCATTCATAGCCAGCTCCCAGGTGCTGCTGCTTCTGCAAATTCTGGGGGCCGCACTGAGAACCACTGGTCTAAGGTACACGACAGTGGCCTCTGCAGTCTGGGGTTTGAACAGCAGCTTTGCCTCATCACATGACCTTGGGCATGTCCCTGGGCTTCTGCTGCCCTCTGTGTGAAATGAGAGGGCATACCTGGGACCTGGGAAGCGCCAGGCCCTTCCAGACCATGAATCCTGGACTGTGTGGACTCTCGGAGCCATGCCAGGGCAGCAGCTCCCAGTGCTCACTGTCTGAGGTTGGTGCTGGGGAGGGAGGGTAGAGAAGACCAAGCCACGTGTGGACTGAAGACCTAGAAAACCAGAGCAGATTTTTAAAACACAAACTCCCAGATGTGATCTCAACTGCTTGTGACTTGTCATTTCTCCTAGATAAGAAGGGCAGAAAGGTTCTGATTCATCTAAGGCCCTAGGGAAGGAGGAACAAGCTAAGAAAGAAAGAACTCTGAAGCAAGGGTCAGGAGATACGGGTCCCAGGTCCAGCAGGTATATCCCCCAATATTGAACAGGATATACTTATGCTAAAAAAAGTAGTTATTGTTTACTGAAATCCAAATTTATCTGGGCGTCCTGTATTTTTATTTGCTAAATCTGGCTAATTCTAGCTCCCAGACTTTCACTCACTTCTTCTAAGGCAGGTGGTGGTGTGGCCTCTCTCAAGAATCCCCCGGTAAGAATTGCTCATATTGAAGCACTATACACAATTGCCGATAAATGGAGACAACACAAATTCCATCAATGGATGAATGGATAAATAAATGTGGTATATCCATACAATGGAATAGTATTAAGCCATAAAAAGGAATGAAGCTCTGATACATGCTACAAGGATGAACCTTGAAAACATTATGCTAAATGAAAGAAATCAGTTACGAAAGGTCATATATTGTATAATTCAATTTATATGAAATATCCATAGTAGGCAAAGCCATAGACGGGAAGCAGAGTAGTGGTTTTTAAAGGGGGGGATGGGGGGGTGACTGCTTCATGGGTATGGAGTTTTCTTTGGGGGTGATCAGTATGTTCTGAAACTAGATAGTAGTGATGGCTGGACAACACTGTGAAGGTAAGTTTTATGTTACGTGTATTTTGCCACAATAGAAAAAGGGCGGGGGGGCAG
Organism: Ceratotherium simum simum; assembly: GCF_057802395.1. Lineage (NCBI taxonomy): Eukaryota > Metazoa > Chordata > Mammalia > Perissodactyla > Rhinocerotidae > Ceratotherium > Ceratotherium simum. Next base: position 21,770,648 of record NC_141928.1, read on the forward strand.
CCCGGTGGCATAGCGATTGGGTTTGGCACATTCTGCTTCAGTGGCCCGGGTTCTCGGGGTCAGTTCCCACACGCAGACCTACACCACTCATCAGCCATGCTGTGGCGGCGACCCACATACAAAATAGAGGAAGATTGGCACAGATGTTGGCTCAGGGCGAATCGTCCTCAGCAAAAATAAAAGAATTGCTCTTGTTAACCTCAATATACTTCCTCCCTGTGTGTTAGGGGTTGAATCGTGTCTCCCAGAAAGATATATTGAACTCCTAACCCTGTTACCTGTGAGTGTGGCCTTATTTGGAAATAGGGTCTTTGCAGATGTAATCAGGTTACGATGAGGTCATTAGGGTGGGCTCTCACCCAGTATGACTGGTTGACTGGTGTCCTTCCAAAATGATGTGCATATGGAGTCACACAGGGAGAATGTCACGTAACTACAGAGGCAGAGACGGAGGTGCTGCATCTACAAGCCGAGGTACACCTGGGGCCACCAGAAGCTGGACAAGGTAAGGGACCTCCCCTAGAGGCGTCAGAGGGATCCTGGCCCTGCCGACACTTTGATTTCAGACTTCCAGCCTCCAGACTGGCAGAGAATGCATTTCTGCTGTTTTAAGTAGCCTGGTTTGTAGTACCATTACAGCACCCCTAAGAAACCAATACACTGTGAGACCTGGACCCCATCCCTTTTGGTGCCGTGCCCCCAGGCGCCATATCACTCCCTATCCCCCCCTCCTTTGGGGGACACTGCATAAGCAGAGCATCCTCTGAGCATCTTCCTCCCACCCCCCAGCCCTGCCAGAAACCTCCCTCCCGGCTTTTCAAGGAAGCACACAGCCACAGATGCGTCATTCCATTGCCTCAGTTTTAAATATTTATTTAAAATCCAGAAGGGAAAAGGAGACACGGAACCCAGTGGGGTTTTAACACACTGACATGTGGACAGAGACATTAACAAGGACAGCAGAAAAACCCAAGAACGAGACAGAGGCCAGGTCGAGACTGGCGGCATGGGGACATGGAGCGGGGAGATGAGGCCCGAGCTGCTACAGAAGTGTACTTCCACGGGGAGCATCCGGGCGGGGGCGGGAGGGCGAGGGGTACAGGAAGTGTCCAGTGGGGAGGGTGGGCCAGAGTGAGGTATTAAATAATGAAAATCAAATCCAATTCCCAAAGAGATACAACTTAAGAAAAAAAAAAAAAGACACATAGACTTTCACATAAAATTTCCCCTTCTATAAAAATAATTCCGTAGTTAAAATCATCTCAAAGTCAACCTGGGTGTTCACTGGTTCACTGATACAGGACAATTCAGATGACACTGAATATCCCTATCACGTTGAACTCTGAGATTCCCATAATCATTCTTGTTCCTCAGCCCACATTTACACTTGCAGCTAACGATGCTGGGTTTCTATAGAATTTAACGACAATGAAAAAAGCAAGAGGATGGTCGCATCTTGGAAGGACAAGCTCCAGGAAGGGAGGACCTTGGGGGATGGTATGTGGCTCCATGAGATCGTTCCATATTTCTATTCTGCCTCCAAGGCCAGCCCTGACCCAAGGCTGCTCTTGTAACTGGTTTCATCAACGTCAAGACTCCTCCCGGGATTCTCCAGTCTAGATCGTTCTCTTCCAGACAAGCCTAACTTCCTTCCAAGGCCACGAAAAGCCAAGCTAAAATCCTTCCTGGTCAGGCCACCCCCCTGCCTTAAAGAGGACAAACATTTCCAAGTCCATAAGTTAAAAGGTAAAATCTTTCTACTTCTGTTTCTGGTAGTTTTTTTCGTGTTTTTTTTTTTTTTTTTTTTCTTTTTCCTTTTTTTTTTTTTCCCCTCCATAGCAGATTACCTGATGAGCATAAGGGTGATGCTAGGAAAATTGAACACTTCCCCAAACTTTGTCATTTGGAGGAGAGAGAAAAATGTGGATGATACCCCACATCAACACATTGCTTCAAAGTCTGTGGCAAAAATGCTAGCACCTTCAGAATCTTAAATAGGTTTTTTTTTTTTTCCTTAAAAAATCACATACACTACGAGACAATTGCGAGCACCAGCGTTTTCACAGTGGGAGGTAGCAAACGGCACCCCCAGCCCCGAGGACCTCGCCCCGCCCCTCGGCATCCTTTGCTTGCCACCCTCTGGCTGCTCCCTCTCGCACCTCTTTCCCAGGTGAAAAAAATAGTAATGCACCATCTTTGTGTTTGTTTAAATAAAATATATATACTTCTTTCTTTCCTTTTCTTCTTTTTCATGTCTCCTCTCTAATATTGCACATCAAAGCTCCCCGCATGGACCAGCGGACGAGATGCCCCCTTCCCTCGAGCTGGAACGTGGGGTCTTTGGGCAGGAAGGTGGGGAGGGAAGGGGGTGGCCGCAGAGCTGGGAGACAGGCCGGGGGGCTCAGGTGGGTTGCAGGCCCAGCTTGCTCTGGCTGGCTCTTTGGTTGGTCTTTGGGGCTGAGCTGGGATCCATTGTTCCCAAGGTCACCCCATTCCCTGCTACCCTCCCAGCCACTTCTACTGGGCAGACAACAGCTGGGGCCTGCCCAAGGATCCCAGGGCAGGTGAGCTGCCTCTCCTGGGCTCACCTGCCCCTGGGTACCCTCCTTGTGCCTCCTCCTCCTCTTCCCTCCCCCACGAGGCCTAGAGGACCCAGGAGGTCAGAGGTCAGAGGAAGCACGCAGGTCCAACTTCAAGGCGGTACTGCTTCCCTGATGAGGCAGGAGGGAGGTTGTCCACGCTGACGATGGGCAGCTGCTGGGGGTCCTGGGTCCGGAAGGTGAAGAGCGTCTGATGCCAGCGGCCATCCTGGACCTGAGGGTAGAAGGCAAAGAGTATACATGTGTCCATCATGGTCCTCAGCATGTATCATGTGCATTTCCCCATCACTTTTCCTATGATGACAACTTTTAATGGCCACGTGGTATTTCACTGTAGCAACGACTCGTATTTGTCCATTTCGATCGCTTCTAATTTTTTATTCTTATATAAGTAACGCTGTAATGAACATCATTATAGCTAAACCTTTGTGCACATTCTTAATCACTTCCCTGGATCAAATTCTAGAAGACTCACTGGATCAAAAGATAGGTACATTTCCAAGGCTCTGGATATATATATATATATATATATATATATATATATATATATATATATATACACGTATATATATGCTGTCCCAAAAGCCTCTGCCAATTTCTTTTTTCTGAATAACTTTGTGTGAGAGTGTCCATTTTCCCACATCCTCACTAACATTGTGTATTACCAGGTTTGTTTAATTTTGTGAAACTGTTTTTTTTTTGACAACTCTCTGTCTTCCTCTCCGCCAACAACCCACCTGTTTTAGGCACCTGAAAATGACCAAAAATGTTAAGAAATTAGCCTGACCAGAGTGGGGGTAGAGAGAAGAGTAGAAATATATCCTCTTATAAGCAGCCTTGCAAATAAGTCCAGCAACTACCAGCCCGTAGATTTTTTACCAGCTCAGATCTTCCCTCAGAACGTTCCCAGAGAGGAAAATGAATAAAAACAATTTTATAAAACTGTCATAATAAAATTATTGCACAAAGATAAAAATTATATAGATCATGCTAATTTAGTATAAAATTGTCACACAGAATTTCATAATAAAAACAAGTTTTTCTACTTGTCCCTGCACGATGGGCCTGTGAGGGGCTCCAAGGGTTACCTTGCAGCCATCCACGGACACTTCCGGTCTGAAGTGACCCCCGGCTTCGAAGATCTGTCCGTTCCAGGCCCGGAAGCGCACAGCCTGCTTGGCTGGCATCTGCCCGGTGCCCTCCTGCCACACGGTCATGTTAAGGCAGTGGATGGTGATATGCTGCGTCACCTCGGAGCTTAGGAGGTGCAGAAAATTCATCTGGACCCGGCTGACGGCAAACTCGACCTGTGGAGGAGGCACGGCGGGGAGGCCGGGTCAGGCTTGGCTGCCCGCATCCCTCGCCTCTCTCTGGAGGGCGTGGGGATAAGCCCTCTCCGGGTAAGCGTTTCCCAACCATGCTCCCAGATGGGTGCCCACTTGCAAGATAGGGAAAATGCGGTCTGTGTGGGCCAGTCCCACAGCCCATGGGTAACCAGTGAGGGAAAGAACCGCAGTCTGCCTGACTCCAGAGCCAGGGCTGCAAGGGGTCTAATGCCATCGGATCCCCCCACCCATTGCATGGAGGGGTCTTTGGAGCTGAGCTGGGATCCAGGGGCCCAGAGAGGAAGAGGATCTTGCCCAAAATTGAGAGGCTCTTGGAATACAGAAATGATAAGTGCCTTCCCCATCCTTCCTAAGTCCCAAGATCCCGGTGGGGTGCTGCTGGAAACGGCAGACCTGACAACAAACAGGAGGATGGGATTGTGGCTTCAGTGGTTGTAGTGTGAGCCCTGACAGTTGGGTTTTCTCTTTTTTGTAATACAAGCGCCTGACTTAACCTTTGATTGACAGGCATCCATTTCAAAGACGGCTGTCTGGAATAAAGCCAGCCACAGCCTGGATAGAGTCAGGCCCCTCCCCGCACTGAGCCTCCTTTGTTTTAAAGATCTTGGTTGATTTTGATAACTCACTATTTGGGCCACTTGTTTTTTTCTCTTCTTGTGCTTTAAATTCCTGCTCTTATGTTTTAAATTCACCAATAAAGAATGAGCCCATGAAACCCTCAGCCCCCAACCTCACCCCCAAGAAAAGCAGAACCCTAGGCCCGCATGCTCTCTCTTTCTCTCTACCTGCAACCTCGCTGTGTGGCCCCAGTTGTGCTGTGTAATTTCCAGGTCCTGCAAGTAAGAAACCTTTATTTTTTCCAAGTCTCCTGATGGTAATCGCTGAGGGCATCTTGCAGTCACAAGGCCGGTCCAACCACAACACTGGTTATTGATAGGCTGACACGAGCACAGGGCAATTGGCATAGTCAGCAGGATTGCATGATTGCCCTTGCAATTAACCAAGCGGAATGCCCTTTACCTGAAACTTGCTTCCTAACCACCTAACTCAAGGGGGGAACACCATCTGGGAAAGGAGCACTGCTCACTGGGGTCTGTCGTGCCGCTGTATGCTTTCACGTGTTGCCTCTGTCATGTGTTGCCTGTGGGATGCAACCCAAAAGGTCACAGCTGCTATAATAATCCAGTGATCTCCCCAGAGCAGTGTCATCAAGGCTATATGGTCTAACAAGATGATTAGACCACTAATTATAAAGGCCTTAATTTACTATTAATATACGTAAGGTTCCTCCACGCCTCGAGGCCAAGGAGAGCTAAGGAGGGGGGACTGGATCACAAGGATATTGTCATCACCTAAGGAGAGGCTCTGGGCTAAAGGCACGAGGAAAAGATTCCCAGAGGTGAGAAGGACAGGAGACCTCTGCCTGCGACCACTGAGTCGGTGGGTTGTGCCCAGACTATGTGTCCTAACCCAGGAGAGTGAAATAGCCTTGCAACTAGAAACCAATGGCACCCCCAGAGGGAACATACAACAGAGGCCTATGGTCTCTGTGTCACCACTTTGCTCACTACTGTTGCTCTTGGACCCCTGACCCAATGGGATATTACCAGGGTCCAATCCCTGGTGTGATGTCACTAAAAAAATTAATGGACAAATATAAACATCTGAACATCCGGTGCTGGTGCATCCTAAGAACACTGAAGAGGTACACCAGCTCCTTGATAAATGTAAAACCCCATGGACGCCTCCTGGGCATTGCGCAGTGCTATGGCATCACCAACATGCCAAGACTCTGGTATTACGCTCCAGAAGCCTGAGGGCTTTTCCCAAAGACCCTGTGCATATCAGGCTAGTGGAAGCAGACCCAATCTTGGAGAAACCCTTGGACACCCTGGAAGGGAAAGCACCCGCCTATGAAGAGCGTTCACAGTGATGTCATCCAAAAATTTCCAGTAACAACACATAATATTAAGGTAACAAGAAAAAATCAAGAAGTAGAAACGGAGGTTTAAAAACTATACCTTAACTAAAATTCAAACCTTTCTTAAAGATTTTATGCTTCAAGAAGGAGAGAGGGGAGAGAATTGGCTTTTGAGGGGTTTGTTTGGAATGGGGTCTGAATTGGTACTCATGGCTGCCAAAATGTGAACTGGCCAATATCTCTAAAGACCCTAAAATCCACGACTTTCTTAAAGATCCATCCTGGCCATATGCTCGTTTCCTCCAAGATACTGCTGATCCTGAGGCCCCTTGGCTTTCTCCTGAACAGGGCAGAACTAAGAAATGTGCCTGATGAGTCATCCCTGCCGCCAAGGGAAAAGCTGACAGGGTCATCGAGGCCTCTAGGGAGGAGGAAAAGGGAAAGGGGAAGGCAAGGGTCCCTAGAGCCCCCGATATTTGTACCAGCGCCCTCTCTCTCCTCACTTGGATATTTACTGCTTAGCACCATGCCCATCCTTCCATCACAGTGAACATGGCTAAGGCTCACACAGAAGGAAAACAATAAGACGAAGTCCATCTCCTGCTGCACAAAATTGGCACAATCCAATGGGTTTATCATCTCCGTGACTATAATGACCCAAATGACCCCCTCTTCTTTTCCAACTCTGAAGAAGCCCCATTTGACTCTGAGTCCAGAGAATTATTTTTACAGGGCACTCCCCCTAATCACAGGGCTGCGCTACTACATTTTACTGGGACATTTTATTGGGACATTTTGTGTGGTTACACACAAAATGTACGAAAACTCCTAGTAGAAAACTTGCACTCTTTCTCTGTCCCTTGAAGAGGTAAATCTTACCATGTCTTTGAAGTGTAAACACTCCAGGGGGTAACTAAAACTCTGCCCACAATCACCTAAGACTGAAGGAGAAAAAAGGGAGAAAAGGGGCCTTTTGAAATACAAACTGCTATAAAAGCTCTGTTGCCCCAAATCTAGTTCACAGCCTCCTTGAGGTTACTTGTCAAGGACAAATACCAACCTTAAAACTCTTCTTCACAAATATTAGTAGAAAGCTTTAGCCATTGGAGCAGGTAACCTTAACTTGTTCCGTCTGCCGGACACAATTTGAAGTCCAACGTTATTTATAAACTAGTGAGTTTTATGTTGTACCTGATTCACGGCCGAAGTTTTGGAACAAAAGCTACAGGGTCTCTGTGTCCGTCTGCGTGTTTATATATGTCTACAGACGTATATTATGTATATGTGATTTTTTTTCTTTCTCTCTACCTCCGGATGGTATTGCCAAAATTAATTTATAAAAGAGCTCTATGTGATTGGCTGATAAATAAGTGCTCATGAATTAAATCTTCCTAAAACTCAGAAATACAGAAACTAACTCAAATGTTTTTCAAGTTCACACAATCTGGGATAATCTTGGGTAAATAAAAGCTAGTTTAAGTTTGGTTTACACAAAATAGGTACATCTTCAGAGTTATCAGCATTAATATAATGCAGATAAACAACTTTTATTCTACCTGGGTTTACTAGTCAGATAAATTTATGTTATCTCTGTTGCTAAATTTGTCAGCAAGAAAAGTAGCTTGGGATGATGGCTGACTTTGTTTACTGTCTAATGAAGTTTTCGTGGGTAGTCTAAGCATAGTTGTCGGGACCAAGTGATTTAGATAGATTAAGTGGAAGAAGGGCTTCAGCAATAATTAAGTGTTATGGTATGTCTACTTAAAAAGAGTTTCCAAAATCTTTGGTAACTTCCACCCTTAGAATTTTGCTAAGTTAAATTAAATGATGGGAATTCATTGAATGTCTAGATTATTTCCAAATAAGATAAAGTACTGAAACATAAATTTCTAAACAAGTCTAAATTTACCTACTTTTGACCTCTTATTACAGAGGAACTAAAGAAATTTGGGTCTGTTAGTAAATGTCTTGTGCCACACTGAAAAATTGTGCTATAAGGAAATAGATGTTTCTAGAAATTATGAAATGTATTTATAAATTTGACAGTTTAAAGAACGCTGGTGTAACAGGCAGTTCAAAATTGCTTCTTAGTTTACACTAGAAATTAAGGTTCCTAAGGGTTAAGAATTCTAATTAATATATGTAATTAAAACTGCTAGAAATAATAAGGCACATGTCTCTGTATGCAAGGAAGGTAGGATGTGTTTTGGGTAAAAAAGGTATGAGGAATGGAGATGCATTTTTGTTAAGGGAAAAGAAAATAAATTTGTCCTAAAGTAAAATTGGTTATTTCAGAATGGGAAAGAGGAAAATAAAGGACAAAATGATATAGGAAGTTGGGAAAAGAGAGAATGGAGAAGAGAGAGAGAATTTTACCGTGTGTAGTCAAGTTGGCTAAAATTGGATTGCTGTCATAAGGATTTTTTTTTAAATAAGCTTTAATTCAATAGTATGCTTACATAATTTTCTTTCATCCAATAAAAGAACAAAGTTTTCTTGGCATATTAGTCTGCTTCTGATAAGAGACTATGAAAGGCTTTTCTTTACCTTTTAAGTAATCTGGCTAGAAAGCAAAGATCTTGTGTTTTATCAAAATAATTTCCTGTGCTTCAGGTTGTTTTAATCAGGTCTTTGATTACTTAAGAAAATTGAGTCTTCTCAATATTAAAAGAGCTAAGTTTTGCTCACAACTATGTAACTTCTGTATTTGCCTTTAAAATCTTCTGTCACTTTGGTTAAGTAGACAATTAAGTACTGTTTCATAATGATGTGTGATCTTATTTAGTCAAGTGTCCAAAACCTTTGATATTTTTGACAAACTTCCCCAAATCAAATTCTAAATGAAGTCTTTTTTGACCTGGAAATAACTTCAGGATTTTCCAGAGGGCCTCTGGAACATCTCGAAAGATTTGTTCTCTCCCTTATAAAAAGAGAGGCATTAAAATAATTAGGCTTGGGCCAGCCCCATGGCTTAGCGGTTAAGTGCACGCGCTCCACTACTGGCGGCCCAGGTTCAGATCCCGGGCACGCACCGACGCACCGCTTCTCCTGCCATGCTGAGGCCATGTCCCACATGCAGCAACTAGAAGGATGTGCAACTATGACATATAACTATCTACTGGGGCTTTGGGGTAAAAACAGGAGGAGGATTGGCAATAGATGTTAGCTCAGAGCCGGTCTTCCTCAGCAAAAAGAGGAGGATTAGCATGGATGTTAGCTCAGGGCTGATCTTCCTCACACACACACACAAAAATTAAAATAATTAGGCTTATTTGATATATTAAATTACATGTCAAATAAGAAATAATGCTACACCTTCTTTACAGATATCCTTGTATGGATAAATGTTATAAATATAAGTGTTCCAGAAATTACATGAAATTCCTAAAAGTCTGATATGTAATGTTATCAGTCATAATTTCAGTTATCATATTAAAATGTTGTATGTCACAGAAATAACCAAATTTCCTTGTCAATTGCATTATAATGAACTCTCATCAGATCTTTAACCACAGGCATTTTAAAGTCTTTTGTCATTTACAGACAGTTACTGTTTTACTCTGATACTTTTGCAGAAGTGCTACATTTTCAAGGAGATGCATGGAAAGGACTTGGACAAGTACAGGTTTCTGATAACTTTCAGATCATACCACTGAACTGGTAAGAATTTACATAATTCTAAGGAAACCTGGATTCAAAAAACTGGTAAAAAAAGATTAAGATCAAGAATTAATTACACAGGACTGAATGAACCAATGAGGATGATTATAATTTTTTTATACGTCTGTCTGAAACATTGCTGGTTCTTTAATCTTTTGGTTTCCAGATTGAAGGAAACTTTTTCTCTTAAGCCAGCTATGACTTACAGCAATTTGGTAAAGAATACCTTTGTAAACAAAGATGAAACAATTACTCTTTCTTCCTACCTGATCCCTCTAGAATTTGGAAACTCTCAATGAGTATTCTTATTCTCATGGCAATTTAGTTATTTGCATAAGTTCAATAAGAATCTGTTCTCCTTGTAACAGGACACAGTTGGAAACAGTGGTCATATTACCAAGGTTTTGACTGGAATGTCGTATTTGAGAGAGACATACGTAGACTCAGATATGACCAGATTGCTTTAAGGAACTAAGGCTGACTTTATAGAGCCAATAAAGCCCCTTGAAAAATTGGCATGGGATGTTGCTTACAGGGTTCCCAGCAGCCTTACCAGGTGAGTAATGAAGGTCACTTCCTGGCAGGCCCAAGAACCTCAGGATATTTTGGGGACCTCAAGAAGAGAGGAATTCACCCAAATCTATAGGTATTCCAGGTGACATTGGATGATGAGTTCTTGGCTTGGCTTCTTGGCCTAAAAAGGCTTTTAAAAGTTCAATCTGAGATTCTTTATGAAAAGTTCCAGCAAAGCAGATTTAAAAGAGCCTGTATGGTCAATCACTGCTCTTGCTACACTTATATAATAATCAGGCCAAGTTTATTGAAACTAGACTTAATTTGCAAAAAAATTAGTCTTACTATGGTTATCTTTGATAGAAATGGGGGTGACTGTAGAGAGAAAAATTATGTTTAAATGGAAACTATAATACACACTTCTGGATATTAGATTCTAGTTCTGTCAATTTGTTTTGTTTTCTACCTGTAAACTGGACTGGATGCTGAATTGTCATTTCCTCCAATATCTGGCTACAACGCTCCAAATTAATGTTTCCAATTTTTCTCCCACCCTTCTGACCTGGAATCATTGAGAACTAAAACTGTCCTTTTCCCAAAGCCATGCAAGCTAACATGGGATAACTTGATAGAAACTTCAGAGAAACCACCACAATAGCTTATATGTGGACAGTCTTCATGCCTGTTGCTACAGGGGTCACTCAGAAAGATCACCAGAGACATTCAAACTGCAAACCAGGAAAATCTACCAGATTGCCACTGACTCCATCTGAAGATGCTCCGAGCCCAACATCTGGAAATCTTCCCAACTGGCTGCCTTTAGAACTCAGAAACTGGGATTATAGTCTACTCTAATCACCAACTATTTTTTTCTTTTGTTTCCATAGAAATGCCTTTTATTAAATACTTGATTACCTGCACCATGTGGGTGTAACTTGGGGAGCCCACCTGCATCACAGCCCCCTGAAATGAGACACAACCCTTTAACCGAACCGACCCATTCTCAGGACTAAGAGAGTGGTTCAATGAGATATGGAGCAATCTACCAACTTGGGACGGGTTCAAACCTACTTACACCAGATGACCCAAGGTGTTAAAATATTTCACAATATTACCCAACTTTTTGAACAGATTCCTGGGGCCCCTGAGATCCCCAACTTAGTTTCATTGCTGGACCCTTCAAGTTTGGGACAATGGCTACGGACTGGATTTCAGCCTATTGCCTGTATAATTATTGTAGGATTTGCTATTATAATCCTATTTAGATGTGCAATTGCTGGGTTACAATGTGCCCTACCCCTGACTTTTAGCACATCATCTATCTGGGCAGTGAGTGTCCTCATCATTGACTCTGATGCCTTGGCATCACAGGATTGTAGTGTGAGCCCCGACAGTTGGGTTTTCTCTTTTATGTAATGCAAGTGCCTGATTTAAGCTTTGATTGCCGGGGCATCCACTTCAAAGACGGCTCTCTGGAATAAACACATTGCCAGCCACAGACTAGATAAAGAGCCAGGCACCTGCCCCCACTGAGGCTCCTTCGTTTTAGAGATCTTGGTTGATTTCAATAACTCACCATTTGGGTCACTTGTTTTTTCTCTTCCTGTGCTTTAAATTCCCACTCTTATGTTTTAAATTCACCAATAAAGAGTGAGCCTATGAAACCCTAGGCCCCCACCCTCGACCCCAATAAAAGCAGAACTCCAGGCCCGTGTGCACTCTCTCTCTACCTGTGACCTCACTGTGGGGCCCCAGGTGTGCTGTGTAATTTCCAGGTCCCGTAAGTAAGAACCTTTATTTTTTTTTCAAAGTTTCCTGATGGTTATTGCTGAAAGGCATCTTGCAATCATAATAAGAACCACAAGGGCCGGTCCAGCCACCACATTGGTTATTGATAGGCTGAGAACAGCACAAAACAGTGGTTCATTGTTCCTGATGGGGATGGCCACCCAGATGAGCGGTCACGCTGCCAACCCGGGCACCAACTCTGACCTCACTCTTCTGACGGGCGAGTTTGCCACGTGGCCCCCAAACCTCAGCAACAGAGGAGAAAGGGCCTGCTGGACCGTGAGCCGTGTTTCCTGCTGAATCCCAGCTCCTGGCCCGGTGCCTGGCACATGATAGGAACTCAACAAAGACTGGGTGACCAGCTGGCTTGCCTAGAGAGTCTCAAACTCCAGGTCAGACACGGCCAGCAGAAGGCAGCCCCTGGAGCCTCCCCAGGGGGCCGATAGGATGGGATGCAAGGGGGCTCTGGGTCCCCACCACGCCTGCAGCCAGAGCCGCTCTTCTCACTGCAGCATGAATCGTCCCATATGGAGGACTTCACGCAACTGCAGACCCACAATCCACCACGGGGCATCCTGGGCGGGGTGGTTACACCCCACTGCTGACACCTGCCTTGGTTTATTGCTGAGTTGCCCTGAGCCACCTGAAATTTTCAGCCCAGAGACAGGCATGGGTAAGTGGGCACTGAACATTAAATATTTGCATATACAACTCTGCCAGCCTGTCCCAGGGGAGCAGCACGCTGACTTATCTTGTGTTGATGGTTCACAGTTCTCCAAGCTGGGCAAGCTTGGCCAACTACACTGTTTTAGATATTAGGAAGAAATTTCTATTTGAAGAAAGAACCATTAGCATCATACAACTCAAAAGGGTTTGGAAACCACGGATTTAGAACAATTCATCCCCAATTTACAGATGAGGAAACTGAGGTTCAGAAAGAGGAGATGACCTTCACACTGCCGTACAGCAAGATAGTCAAGGCTCAGACCAAAACCTAGGTGGGCTGTAGCCCAGGGCAGGGGCAGGGTAGAGTGGGCCCGCCAGTGCGGGGTGGGGAGCAGGTGGGTACCTTGGAGGCCGTGATGGGCTTGAGACACGTCTGCCCACCATGTGTGAAGTTGCAGGAGACTTCGATGGTGTCGGACGAGCAGCCAAGGTTTGGATCCACCCAGTAGGTACCTGCAGGCAGCACGGGATAGGGCAGGGGTGTGTGTATGTGGGAGGAGCCCAGGGCTTGGTTCTGCTGGTGGACCCTGCACCTTGTGACCTGCTGAGACCCAGGTGGGCATAAAGGTGGGGAGGGCAGAGCAAAAAGAGATTCCGTGAGCCACAGAGATGGAAGGAAACCCTCTGGGCAGAGCTCACAGCTGGCAGAGCCCCCACAGGGGCCGCATGGCTGAGCACTTGCCCAGGTCGCTACTGGGAAGTGTCCATTTTACAGAGGGAACAATTGAGGTTGAGAAAGGCTGAGCCACTTGCCTCAAAAATTTAGGGATCACCGAGTTGAATGGTTTCTCCGCAAGGCCAGTGATCCTCCTAGGGCTGGCAGAGGAGGGGTGGACTCTGGACTTCCACCCCACCAGCCAGGCACCTCTGCTAGCATCTGATTTCCCTGTTGGGCTTCAAAGGAGACAAAGGCCCCGCAGCTGAAAGGGTGGGACAGCTGGCCTCTAGGCCACTTTCTTGTGCAGCGGAGGGAAGATGGCTGAGGGCAGGACCACGGCTGCCCCAGCTCACACGGCTGGTCAGAGGCAGGGCTGACATACGAACTCAAGTCTGTCTGCCTCCAAAGCCTGTGGTCCTCCAACAGCACCACGTCCGTCAGCTCACGAGAGAGCAGAGAGTTGGATGAGGTGCAGACAGAAAGAAGGGAAATCTCGGCTCTCCAGGGAAGCCATGATGGGGTCCCCCCTCGGTCCCCTCCTGGCCCTCGGGGGCTTTTTCTGCCAAACCTCTTCTCTTGTTGCACTGAAACGGTCATGCCCAGCTTGTGGATCTGTGGGCTCTGCAAGAGCGGAACCATTCCTTCTATGTTGCCCACTATGTCCCCATACCCCAAGCACAAGGCCTGGCATATTGTGGGGCTCAGTGACTGTTTGTTGAGTGAATAAATGACTGCCCATGTGCCTATCTCCTCGAAGACAGAAACCTGGCCCGGATGAGCTGAGACTGGAAGGCTCCATCTCCCCCACCTCCTCCTGGCACGCCCCTGCCTCTGCCCCGCCCCACGCCTGGGGCAGACCCCACAGGCCTCATACCATCCACCATCTTCTGCTCACAGGCCATGAGGTCCCGGCAGACCCGGGCGGGGTTCTCTTTGGTGCCCAGGGGCGTCTTAATGCTCTGGATGAGGTTGCTGAGGTAGTGTAAGGTTTTAAAGATCTCCCCTCCCTGGTCCAGCACCAGCCGGTCCGGATGGCTGTAACCCTGTGGTGAGGAGAGAGGGTGACTATCGGCCCCTTGAGGTCCTGGCCTGGCCCAAGGTCCGAGCCTCCACAGCCCCGAGTTCTCGCTATTTGGGAGACATCTCTGAGTCCCCAGGGGCACGGTTGGGGCAGGAGGTGGGTCTCCCTCCACTTAACAGATAAAGATGCTGGGACCAGGGATGGAGGGGGAGCTGCCATGAGGGCCTAGATCTGGGCTCTGGTGCAGAATGGGCAACAGGTCCCATGAATGAGGCAGACACGGGCATGAGGGTCACTGCGGAGAGGCTCCAAATCCCTCCGGGAGGGGTCAGTGGGGGTCTTTCCCCTGACCCCCCCAGTTGGAAGGAAGATAATGGGCTCTTCTATGCTGTCCTCTCCCCTGGATTGTGAGCCCTGAGAGAGCCAACTCGGCATCAACTTTCCCCAGCATCCAGCTCAGGGAATAGATGGAAAGGTCTATGGGAGGTCTGAGCTTGGGGGTGGTGAGTTCCCCAACGTGGGAAGGAATCAAGGCAGCAAAGGGCACTCCTGACAGGGCCTCAGCTAAAGGACACCTGAGGCGCTTTTCAGCCTGGAGTCTTGGAGCTGAGCTGGCCACAGGCCAGGGTGTTGTGGGTGACCATGAGCTTCCTGCTCCTGGAGGATGGTGGGATTGGACCATGGGAAGTTGCTGTGGGCTCTGGGCCCAGGGGAGCATCTCTTCCTGACTCAGGCCAGCAAGAACTCTGAGACCCTGAGAGGGCTTTGGGGGAAAGCAAAAGGGCTCAGCGCCTGTTTCTAGAAGGCCCTGCTCTGGCTCACACCAGCCGTGTGACCTGGGACTCGTCGCTCTCCACTCTTGAGCACCTGCGGCCATGAGAGGCCATCACAGGCTATGAAACGCCCGGTGTGGGCCATGTGGAGGGACTGACCACAGGCGGCCGTCATGTCTCTTTCCCCAGGAAGGGTCCCATCTGGCAGGGCTCCTGGCGGTACCTCTGCTCTCAGTGCTCCATTCGTGTCCATCCACGTCTGGAAAGCTGCCCCAAGGTCATCTGGCTGCTGTGCAGAGAGAAGACAGGGTGTGTATCCTGGCCCCCCAGGGTCCCCCAGACCCACGAGGTGGGAGCCCCAGCATCTGAGCGCGAGCTGTCCCATCCCACCTTCCCCAGCGAGATCGTGGCCAAGTCACACGCTCTCTGTGGAACTCCCCGTCCTTCCTCCCCTTGCAAAGAGTCAGAGCTGACCCTTCCACTCCCCTCCTCCAGGCACTTGGATAGCTCTCCACCGCCCTCAGGATTAAGTCCACACTCCTCAACGTGGTTACAAGACCCGGCCTGAGTGCTGTTGTCTCTGGCTCTGCCTCTCTTCTCTCTCCCACATATGCTCTGTGCACCTGACACGCTATCGTACTTCGAGGTTCCTAACCACCATGCTCTATCTAGCCACAGGGCCTTTGCACCTGCTGCATCCATTGCCTGGAACACTCTTCCCTCCCTCCAATGCTCCATCTGGCTCTCCTAGTCCAGTGGTTCCCACCCAGGCGCGATGTTGCCCCCTCGGGGACATTTGGCAATATCTAGAGACATTCTTGGCTGTCACAACTGAGGAGGGGGTGCTACTGGCATCTAGTGGGTAGAGGCCAGGGATGCTGCTAAACATCCTACAATGCCCAGGACAGTCACTGCCAGTGAAGAATCATCTGGTCCCAAATGTCACTAGTGCTGCAATTGAGAAACCCTGCCCAGCCCTCATCCCACAGACATCAACTGTGATGGGAACTCTTTCCAGATGCCTCTGCCCCCCGGGCTGGGTGCAGCCCCCTTTCTCTATGTCCCCACAGTCCCTGCGTCTCTCCTTCGGCTTGCACCACAATTGTCTAACATACACTTGTACCTCCGACCTGAGCTCCAGGCTTTCCAGAAGCATAGCTGAGGTCTTGCCACGAAAACAGTGAAGAGGAGAAAGTGACAGTGGATAGGGCTCAGGACTGGGGTGCAGGGCTGGGGCTCTGGGGGTACTTCTCAAGTTCAAATCCCAGCCTTGCCACTTACTCGCTGTAAGATCTGGGCAACTTGCTTAACCTCCCTTTGCCTCAGTTTTCTCATCTTGAAAATGGGCATGATTATAACCTTCTCTTCGAACAGTTGGAAGGAATAAGTGAGTTAAGACATGAAAAGCACTTCTAATGGTGTCTGGCATATAATGAGCACTCACTATATTAGTCATTATTCAAAAAATTCAAAATCCTCCAGTTTTCCATTGTTTAGAGGGGAAGGGTTTTTCCCAGACCTCTCCACTTTCCCCCAGCTGGCTTTCTTATTGATAAGGACTAGGGAAGGGAGTAGAGGGACAGGTCAGGGCTGTCACGATGTTTTTGTGGACGATGCAGAGAAAGGGACAGTGAGAAGCTGAGATGAGAAGAGCAGAGATTCCAAGGGCCCCTCTCCATTCAGTCTGTCCCCTGGGCCACCCCCTGGGCCGCTGTCAGGGCCTGATTCCACCAGTCAGCCTCGCAGGGGTCCATGAGGAAGGACGGGTCAGAGGGCATGGGAGGTGGCCACGCTTTCAGACAGGGCCGCGGTACCCCCAGGGAGGGACACAGGGACCTGATCTGCTCCCTTGCCCGACCCTCTTTGGACTCACAATCCGAGATGGAGGGACCCCGTGACAGTGCGATTTACCATAAGAAATACATATTCGGTCTTTGAACCTGATCCTGACACAGAGCTCCTAAAACCCTTGGAATGTCCTGTGATGAGAGTGATCAGGGTGTCTTTTTTTACGTTAATGAGGTGATTTTTGGAAAGCCCTTAGGTAACCTAAAGGTGGGGAGGCTGGTTGCCAGGGGAGCCAATGATGTTATTAGAGGCTTAGAACTTTCAGTCCCATCCCCAACCTCCGGGGAGGGGAAAGGGGCTGGAGGCTGAATCCATTGCCAAAGGCCAACGATTTAATTGCTCACGCCTCCATAAAATCCGAAAAGGATGGGGTCCGGAGAGCTTCCGGGTCGGTGAACACGCGGAGAGGCAGGGAGAGTGCACACCTGGAGAGGGCAGGGAAGCTCCGAGCCCTCTGCCCATACCTTGTCCTATACATCTCTTCCCTCTGCCTGTTCCTGAGTTATATCCTTTTATAATAAACTAGTAATCTAGTAGGTGAAATGTTTCTCTGAGTTCTGTGAGTCACTCTAGCAAATTAATCAAACCCCAGGAGGAGGTCGTGGGAACCTCTGGTTTATAGCCAGTCAGTCACTCACAAGTACAGGTGACCTGAAGTACAGGTGACCTGGGCTTGCCACTGGTATCTGAAGTTGGGGGGCGGCGGGCAGTCTTGTAGGACCTGTGGGGTCCGATGCTGTCTCCCATAGACGGTGTCAGAACTGAGTTGAATTGTAGGACACCCAGCTGCTGTCCTGAGAATTGCTAGTTGGTGTGGGGACCTCCACACACTGGAATTGGTAGCAGAACCTTTCCAGACCCTCAGCAATTAGCTGACCTGTACAGAGCACACTGACAGGACCTGGGAGCCCAGCAGTTGGAGCATCTTCCTGGGTTCACAGTCAGGAGCACATCCTGGCTGAAACTTGGGTTTCCTGCCTCCCGGCCCAGGGCTCTTTCTGCTGCTTCAGGGTCCAGGGCTCGAGAATGGAGTGACAAAAGGGCACGTGCATCCCTGGGCCCAGCTCAGGGTTCCAGCCACCGTGGCCAGAGAGGTCAGCTGCCAAACGACACCCCCACAAGGCCTTACCCCAAGGAGGCAAAAGAGAATGTTCGGCAACTTACAAAGTAGATAGGGCTTCCTGGAGGACCCTGCAAAAGATGAGGCTGGGTCAGTATGTGATGGGGACTGGGTGCTGGAGTCCCGGAGGCTGTCAGGAGACTGGAGGGGGCCCACCAAGCTGGTCTCCACTCTCCCGGAGCCTGGCCCCACCGGGGCTGGTCTCCACTCTCCCGGAGCCTGGCCCCACGGGGGCAGGTCTCTACTCTCCCGGATCCTGGCCCCACCGGGGCAGGTCTCCACTCTCTCGGAGCCTGGCCCCACCGGGGCAGGTCTCCACTCTCCTGGAAGTCTATGGGCTACAAGAAGTTCCTGAGTCCCGTAAGGTTAGGGTCAAGAAAAGCATCTGCCGGCAAAGCCTTGGGCTCCTTCACAGGAAGCCACCTCCTGCCCCGGAGTCCAGGGGCACAGAGCACACAGTTACCTACCGGTGGGCCGGGCCGCCCTCGGGGGCCGGGAGGACCCTGGAGGGAGAGGAGCAGAACAGTGAGGCCCTGGTCAAAGTGTTCCATCTCCCCACCCCAGACCTCCTCCAGAAAACTTAAGAGCCTGGGACAAGGGTGCCCCTGGTGTAGACAGGCACAGATGGGCGACAGGTCCAGCAATCCAGAACGCCCCCCACCGCCCCCAACCCTCCCCTGCCCCACCAGCCCTCACACCCGGCCCACTCACCCTCGGACCTTGCAATCCCTGGAGGAAGACAGAAGCAGGGAGAGAGAGTTAGGGGACCCGGGCTAAGCCCCCCATGCCCAGAGTCCACCCCTCCCCCACCCTCAGAAGCACTGCCCCCACCCATTCACTCACCAAGTCCCCCTGGCTGCCTTTGTCGCCCTTCGGACCCTGCAACAAACCAAGGCGCAGTGAGAGAGGGCTCAGAGGGGAAGCCCCATTTCCCAGATGGGGAAACTGAGGCTCAGACTGGCCCTGGGTCACAGAGACAATCTGGAGCCAGGCAGGCAAGGGAACCCAGCAGTCTTTCTGGCCACCCCCCACACATACCGGGCGTCCTGAAGGTCCCAGGATTCCGAGGGGCCCAATGATGCCTTCCTTTCCCTAAAGGAGAGAGAAAGGCTTGTGTGTCCTCGTCCCAGGGCCTAGGGAATAGAGTCACAGGGATGGGAGGGTAGAGGGCAGCCTGAGTGTCCCAAGGAAACGGGATGGAGACCTCCTCCAGCAGGGGCCAGGCCATGCATCTCCCGAGCCCCCTCTGTGCCTTGGGGTGGGCTCCAAGAGTGCAGAGCAGGTGAAGGGGGAGGATGGAAGCCAGCTGGCAGGAACAGCCTAGACAAAGGTGTGGAAACGGGAGTGCAGACTGGGCAGAGGGGGCGCAAGGCTGAGGGCACAGGAGGAGGACATGCACCCACCAAGCTGATGGCCGGCCAGCCTGGGACCTGGGGCGACCGCTCCCGCTGGCACAGAGAAGGAGGGGACTCACCATCAAGCCAGGGGGCCCCCGAGGACCCTGGATGCCTTTGAAGCCGATGTCTCCAGGGGGGCCCTGCAAGAGGCACAGGAGGGTTGTCTGTGTCTGGGTGTCTGCTAGTAAAGGCCCCAGCAGTTCCACCATCCCTGGGGACTGGCCTACCTTCACCCTCCCTGTCGAGAGAGGCCCCAGGAAGAGTAACAAATGTCCACAATTATTAAGCAGGTACAGCGTGCCGGCTCGGTGCTGTGTGGTGTATGCCTCTGGTCTTACTTAATTGTTACAACCCTCTACTATTATCAAGCCCATTTCACAGATGAGGAACCTGAGGTCTGGAGAGACCAAGTGACTTGCCTACGGCACAGAACAGGTCAATTGTGGAGCTGGGCTTAGAGCCCAGGTCTGCTGCACTATGAGTACCGGTGGGAGATGCTCAAGCTTGATTCCGGCTGTGTTCCAGCCCACATTGTAAATGCTCAAGAAATACTTGTTGAATGAATAAATGAACGTGTAGGTGGATGGAGGGGAATCTGTACCTTGGGTCCGAAGAGGCCTGCCATTCCTGGGAAGCCCATCTCGCCAGAGTCACCCTGCAGGGAGAACGGGATGAGATGAGGTGAGAGGGGCCAGGACAAGGGTGTCTAGCCAGTCACCCAGGACCCCTGCCGCCTCCCGGGGACATCAGTCACCCCACTGTAGGGCAATCAAGTGATGGGAATAGCTCATAGACTAGACACCAGGTCAGCATGGGCTCCGAGGGGGCAGGAGCCTGTGCCCTCTGCCAGAGAAGAAAGGGGAGGCCAGCTCAGGGATTCCATGAGGAATGTTCTAGAACACTCAGGATCTCCTGTTCCAGGTCTTCAAGAAAAAGAATGAAAGGATCTGCAGACTCTTCCCAACCTGTAGAACCCAAAGGCTCTAGGAATGAATGATGCACTGAAAGTAACCCCATTCCTGAGGGCCAGCTGTGTGCCAGGCACTCTGTGTGCACCACCGTGCATACGTGTTCCTATATCAGCCCAGGGAGGCACAGCACGCCCTGTTCACAGAGGGGGAAACTGGGGCTCAGAGAGGACAGGAACTTGCTCAAAGTCACACAGATGCCACATTGTCGAGTGCCCTGGATTTATATCAGGGGTGAATGATTCCAGAGGGCCAAATTGTATGTTAGGTGTTGGTTAACTTTTAAAGACACTGCCCAACTGTTTTCCAAAGTGGGTGTACCGTTTTACATTCCCATTGGCAGAGTATGAGAGTTCCAGCTGCTCCACATCCTTGTCAACACTTGGTATGGTCTGTCTTTTAAAATTTTCACCATTCTACCAGATGTGCAGTAGCATCTCACTGTGGATTTAATGAGCATTTGCCTAATGATATTGATCTTCTTTTCATGTGCTTACTTGCCTTCTGTATATCTTCTTTGAGGTATCTATTCAAAACTTTTGCCCCATTTTTTTAACGGGCTGCTTATTTTCTTATTGAGTTTTGAGAGTTCTTTATATATTCTAGATATAAATCCTTTACCAGAGATACGATTTGCACTTTCTCCTTTGATGAAGTCCAATTTATCACATTTTGTTTTATGGATCATGTTTTTGGTGTCACATCCAAGAAATCTTTGTATAACCCAAGTCTCAAAGATTGTCGTCTATGCTTTTTTTCTAGAAGTTTTAGCATTTTAGGTTTTCCATTTAGATGTATGATTCATGTTGAATCCATTTTAGCACATAGGAGGAATCCAATTGTTCCGGCACTATTCTGCATCCACTGATGTACACTTGCAGCTTTGTCAAAAATTGGTGTCCATATACGTGTGAATATATTTCCGGACTCTTTATGCTGTTTCTTTGATCTATTAGTATATTTACGGCAGTACCATACTTTCTTGATTACTGTAGCTTTAAATTAAGTCTTGAAATCAACTACTGTGAGTCCTCCAACTTCGCTCTTCTTTTTTTGAGTCGTTTTGATTATTCTAGGTCTTTCGAATTTCCAAATGCATTTTAGAATCAGCTTGTTATTTTCTACAAGAAAAGCCTGATGGGATTTTGACTGGGATTGTGTTGAATCCATAGACCAACTTGAGGAAAATTGACATCTTAATAATATCAAGTCTCTCGACTGAGAAACACAGTAAATATCTCCGTTTTTAGGTCTTCCTCAATTTCTCCCAGCAATGCTTTGTAGTTTTTCAGGGCACATGTCTTGTGCACCTATTGTCATATGTATCTCTAAGTATTTCATATTTGTACGCTATTGTAAATAGTACTGCTTTTCAGATTTCAAATTCCAACTGCTTGCTGCTGGTGTAGAGAAATATAACTCATTTGTGCATATTGAGCTGGTGTCCTGCCGTCTTGCTAAACTCACATATTCTAGTAGCTTTCTTGTAGATTCCACTGGATTTTCTACATAGCCAATCATTTCATCTACAAATGAAAAGTTTCAGTTCTTTTTTGAAACAAGTGCCTTTTTTTTTATTTTCCTGCCTTACCACATTGGCTAGAACCGCCAGTACAATGTTGAATAGAAGTGGTGAGAACAGAGATCTTTGACTTGTTTCTGATCTTTGAGAGAAAACATTTAATCATTCACTATTAAGTATGATATTAACTGTAGGTTTTTCACAGATGCCCTTTGTTGAGTTGAGGAAGTTCTTTTCTATACCAAGTTTGTTGAGAATTATCAGAAACAGAGTTGGATTTTGTCAAATGCTTTTCCTGCATCTACTGAGAGGATGAAATGGATTTTCTTTTTTAGTTTGTTAATATGGTGAATTATACTGATTTATTTTCAAGTGTTAAACCATCCTTGCATTCCTGGGATAAACCTTTATGTACTACCATTTTTATACATTCTTAGATTCATTTTTCTAAAATTGCATTGAGAAATTCTGTATCTATATTTATGAGGGATATTGGTCTATAGTTTTCTTTTCTTGTAATGTTTGTCTGGCTTTGACATCAGAATAATGTTAGTTTCATAGAATGTGTTCGGAGATATTCCCTCCTTTCCAATTTTCTGGAAGAGTTTGTGCAGGATTGGTATTATTTCTTCCATAAACATTTACTAGAATTCACCAGTGAAGTCATCTGAGCCCAGAGTTTTCTTTGTGGGAAGCTTTTTAACTATAGATTCAATTTCTTTAATAGATATAAGGCTAGTTAGGGTTCTGGTGTGATCACCTCTCCTCATTCTGAAGGGACAGCTCAGATCTCATTTCTCAGCCTCCTCCCACCCACCCCACTCAGGGCAGGCAGCATGGTGTCTGGCGCCCAGAGAGGGTGATGCTCGGCCCTTGTCACAGAGCAGGCAGGTGGCTTCTGGGTCTGCGTGTGTGCACGTGTGAAGGTGTGCATGTGAGAGTGTGAATGTGTGTCTTCCCTGGGGCTCACTCACCGGCTGGCCTTTGGATCCGGGCTCCCCCTGGTTCCCAGGAAGCCCCGTTCCGCCCTCTGTCCCTCGCTTGCCAGGGGGACCCAGCTGCCCGGGTAACCCACTTTCACCCTTAAAGAAACACCAAAATGACCAGTCAAAGGGGAGAAATGGTTCAAGCTCAGAAAGGGTAAGAGCCACGTCTGATTCATTCATCTCAACCTCCCCTTCAGTGTCTAGTCCTGGGCTCAGACAGACTCACGGTGGCCTCCCCCACCACTCAAGAAAGGTTTCCAACAAGATGCCTTGGAGGAGGGTCCCCGCAGCAAGCAACATCTCTTGTTCCACAAAAGCCCACAAGAGGGCGCCCAAGGACAACTCAATAATCAGTTGCCGGTTCCCAGAGCCTGGTAGGGGGCAGTATTTACAGCTACCGGGATGCACTATCCTTTAAGTCAGGTTCAAGCTCGGGGCAGGGACCCCTGAGAAAGGTCAGCAACGTGGACTCCATTTCACACAGGCCCTGGGACGTGGGTGCCCATGTCAGCGTCACAGTCAGCGTCATTACAGTGAGTACCAAGGCAGAAAGGATGGAGGGCGGGTGAGTGGATTAACAAGTGTCTGACCTTGAATCCTGGGGGCCCCTGTGCTCCAGGCAAGCCGGCCACACCTGGATTTCCTCTCTTCCCAGCAGGGCCCATGGGGCCAGGGTCCCCATCGTCTCCCTGCTCCCCCTGTAAAGAAAGAGGGCAAAGGAGGATCTCATGTTTCGGGAAACAGGCAGCCAAGGAGGCAGATGGTTCGAAGTCTGGGTGAACTCCGGGAGCCAGAGGAAGGGAGGTGAAACTCCAGGATGGAGGTCACACTGCCTGTGTGTGAGGATGGCTAGACCAGTGGGAAAAGAGGAGATGAGGATTTGTAAGTGGGGAAGGAGAGGGATCTTAAAAACCAGAAGGTCCCTCCACTGGTCAGGGAACGACATTCTGGGTGCTGGCAGGGAGGAGACAGTCAGAAGGGCCACACTCTCGGGTCCCAAGGGATGAGGCAATTTGCCCATGCAGGAAACTTCTGGATATGTTGGTTCTGCCCCATCCAAGTTTCCAAACCCGCTCCTCCTGGCCCACGGCCTGCGGCAGCAACCCCCGCCCCCCACACACCCCTTGTCTCAAATAGAGGCGCCCTCTGTTAACCTCAAGTCCTGCTCACCTGCTCTCCTGCTTGACCGTCCCTGCCAGGAAGCCCATCTGGTCCAGCGACGCCCTCGGGGCCCTGTCTCCCCACCACGCCCCGAGGCCCCGGCAGCCCCTGCAGGCCCTGGGGGTACATGAGAGGCTGGTGAGGGCTTCTGGGGAGGGCAGGGGGGCAGGTGCTGGAGGAGCAGCTGTGGGTCACTCACCTGGATCCCCCTCCGTCCTGGCGCCCCGGCCTTGCCTTGTTTTCCCTTTGGTCCCTGAAAAACCAAGAGGCACCTGACGAGGGCTGCCTGGAGGAGGCGTGGAAGCCTAGGAGCTCTGGAAGGGGGTATTGAGAGGCTCAGGGGCCCCTGTGTGGCTGCGCCCTGCCCGTCCACCTCTTGGGCCTCAGCATCTGAATCTGCAAATGGGCCCGAGCACTCTCGCCCTGAAGCCCAGCGGCAGGGCTGGCCTTGGAACCTGCCAGTGTCATCACTGACTCTGCTCTGGGCCCTGGGCCCTCACTGGCTCCCCTGCTGCAGAGGCTCTGCACACTGCATTTCCAGGTGGGAACCTGAGCCGTAGCTGGCTGGTCCATTTGATCCTCAGACAGGTGGTCCCTCTCTGGAGGCCCCGCCAATGGGGCTGGGAACCCTCCTCTCATCTCATTGCTTTGCCTGCCCTGCGTCCCACTTGCTGTGTGCTTGGGCCGGCCTCTTCCCTTCCCAGGGCCTCAGTCTTCCCTGTGGCCACCCCGCCCTCTTACCTCTTCCCCTTTCGATCCTTTCGGTCCCGGTCGCCCCCGGGGTCCCGGATGCCCCTGCAAACCAAGGTGAGATGACGCAAGGCAGCCCCAGGATTCTCTCCCGGGGAGGGTGGCCAGTCTCCGCCTGGAGGGGGAGGGGTGGGGAGGGGTTTGGGGGTGCAGGCTCTGGGGGTGCCCCCAGGGTCCGGGCAGGAGAAACCAGAATGGGCTGCCCCAGGCCCTCCTGCATGGAGGGTCCCTTTAAACTTTAAAGGGCCCAGCTCTTTAATTCCCCCACTGCTGCTCCACCCCCGTCAGGGCAGGAGCGGGGATGGGACGGGAAGCACCACTCACGGGGAGGCCCTGCTGGCCAGGATTTCCACGGAGGCCTTGCACACCCTCCTGTCCCTGGAAGCCAAGAAGAGACAGGTGAGGGGGCCCATCTTGGAGCGGGCTGGGGGCCAGGGCAACTTCCAACCTGGAGGAGCCCCAGAAGCCCTTGTTCTTCCCAGCCATGTGTCATTGTCCCCTGAATCTCAGCTTCCTCATTTGCAAGACGGGTGAAATAACGACCCTGCCAGAGAGGATGAAGGAGGGGAGGCGAAGAGCCCAGGGCGGGGCCTGGTGCTCATTTGGTGGCTCGTTTCCTGCTTCTGCCGGGAGAGCTGTCCCCGGCCGCAGATGGGGAGACTGAGGCCCTCAGAGGGGAGGGGGCTCTCTCCTCCGCCTCATCCTCTCCCTCTCTCAGGCACCTTCCCCTTTCAGCATGAATTACACCCTGAGCCCTCTTCCAGGGGCTTGTGCCTCCAGCCTGGGCACTAACGGTGGAAGGGCTTGTCTCCTGGTGAAGGCTGCTCTGACTCCAGGGTGCGTGGACGAGGCAGAGGAAGGTCCTCTTGTAACCCCCTCCTACCTCCCCCCACCGACCCCCGTGCTGCTGGCAGTACTTACAGGGTATCCGGGGTCCCCTGGTTCCCCGCGGTCTCCTTGATCACCCACAGGGCCCTGAATGACAGGGACAACAGAAAATATGGGCCACCAGGTGCAGGGGATCTGCACCCTCTGTGGGGCTCACAGCAGCCTCACCTCTGCTGGGCCTCCCCTCCCCATGCAGCGGGAGGCCGGGGCTCCACCTGGGCCACGGTGCAGGGGATGGAAGGAGGGGTGCTTACCCGATCTCCAGGTGGCCCGGGGGGCCCCTCGGCCTTGCCGTCCTCGCCCTGCTCCCCCTGGGGACACAGAACCAGCTTTAGGACAAACCTGCTCCTGGTGAATTCTGGGAATTCCAGACACTCCACGCTGAGGCCAGAGATGAAGTGCAGCCTACTTAGGGTTACAGACGGGGAGACTGAGGCCACAGAGGGAAGAGGCAGGCGTGGGGTCAAAGCCAGACCCGGGCATGGAGCCAGGACTGTGGGCACAGAACAGTGCACTTTACCCTCCACCCCGCTGGGGGCCCCCAGCCGACGCCCTCAGGCCCAGGTAGCTCGGAGCAGAGACCTGGCCACACCCGCTCTGCA
Source organism: Ceratotherium simum simum (assembly GCF_057802395.1). Classification (NCBI taxonomy): domain Eukaryota; kingdom Metazoa; phylum Chordata; class Mammalia; order Perissodactyla; family Rhinocerotidae; genus Ceratotherium; species Ceratotherium simum. The sequence goes on from NC_141928.1 coordinate 21,796,896, forward strand.
CAAGACCAGCTGCTCGGACCTTCAACAGGTCCCTGCCTCCTCGGAGCTCTCTCTCAGCTGGGGAACGGGGGTGAGGGGGTGAAGGGACAGCAGTGATGCCCGCAGGGGAGTGGTGGGGGTTCCATGAAATGGTGCAGAGGTCCCCACATGGCGCTCAGCGGACAGTAATCCCAGCCTCTGGCATACACAGGCAGGGCCCCGGGCGGGACACAGGCACCCACAGAGTCCCCCCAACAACCCTATGAAGCAGGCGATGTTATTCTCCCCATTTTACAGATGGGGACACGGGGGCCCAGAGAGCTGATGGGAGCTGCTCAGTTATTCAGCCCTCAACACGAGTCCCTTTCTCCGACCCGTGCCGGAAGAAAGTGGGCCGAGAACCAGCTTTAGGATGAACCTCCTACCCTCTATGGGAGCCCCCGAGAAGGCCCTCTGCTGCCCTGGGGTGCACTCAGCAGCGGGCCGACTAGGGGGTCTTGTCCACAGACAGTTTCCTATCTGCAAACGGGACTGTAATGCCTCCCAGCGCTGCTCGGAGATCCAGGGAGGAAAGACACGGCAAGATCACGGCACGCTACTGCACACACAGTGGGAGCTCTACTGACACACAGCGGGAGCTCTCCTGCACACAGAGCGGGAGCTCCACTGACACACAGGGGGAGCTCTCCCGCACACAGAGCGGGAGCTCCACTGACACACAGGGGGAGCTCTCCCGCACACAGAGCGGGAGCTCCACTGACACACAGTGGGAGCTCTCCCGCACACAGAGCGGGAGCTCCACTGACACACAGGGGGAGCTCTCCCGCACACAGAGCGGGAGCTCCACTGACACACAGTGGGAGCTCTCCTGCACACAGAGTGGGAGCTCTACTGACACACAGTGGGAGCTCTCCTGCACACGGAGCGGGAGCTCCACTGACACACAGCGGGAGCTCTCCTGCACAGGGAGCGGGAGCTCTACTGACACACAGTGGGAGCTCTCCTGCACACACAGTGGGAGCTCTCCTGACACACAGTGGGAGCTCTCCTAAACACAGAGTGGGAGCTCTCCTGACACACAGTGGGAGCTCTCCTGCACACAGAGCGGGAGCTCTACTGACATACAGTGGGAGCTCTCCTGCACACAGAGTGGGAGCTCTACTGACACACAGAGGGAGCTCTCCTGCACACAGAGCGGGAGCTCTACTGACACACAGTGGGAGCTCTACTGCACACAGAACGGGAGCTCTACTGACACACAGTGGGAGCTCTACTGCACACAGAGTGGCAGCTCCCCTGCACACACAATGGGAGCTCTAGTGACACACAGTGGGAGCTCTCCTGCACACAGAGTGGGAGCTCTCCTGCTCAGAGTGGGAGCTCTCCTGCACACACAGTGGGAGCTCTACTGCTCAGAGTGGGAGCTCTCCTGCACACACAGTGGGAACTCTACTGACACACAGTGGGAGCTCTCCTGCACACACAGTGGGAGCTCTCCTGCACATACAGTGGGAGCCCTACTACACACAGAGTGGGAGCTCTCCTGCACACAGAGTGGAAACTCTACCACACACACAGTGGGAGCTCTACTGCACAGAGTGGGAACTCTCCTGCACACACAGTGGAAGCTCTACCGCACACACGGTGGGAGCTCTCCTGCACAGAGTAGGAGCTCTCCTGCACACACAGTGGGCGCTCTATTGCACACACAGTGGGAGCTCAGTAGACGGCAGTCAAAATGGCTGTTGTTGATAATAATAACAGGAGGGATGATGTGTGGCATGGACGTGGCCAGAGAGATTAAGGGAGGAGCAGAGTTTGCAGCAGACGTCCTTGGGCCACAGCAGGCCACCGTGGGCCCTGTCCACCGGCAGCTGGCTGGACGCCATGTGCCAGCTACAAGGAAGGCGTGAGCAGAAGAGCAAGTGGCAGAACCTCAGGGATCAGGACGTTCCAGCCCCAGACAACTGGCGTCACCTCCCGTGCGGGCGCATTCTCGGCAGGGGGCTCAAGTCAGGGCTCCCTTGAGCCCCCAGGCTATCGGCAGGGATTGAAGGGGAGGCCTGAGAGGCAGGAGAGAGGGGAGCCACCCCTGGGGCTGGAGCCCGTCCCAGGCCCCAATCAGCTCCGAGGGCTGGCAGGTGTAGCACCTGGGCCCAGGGCCTCTGTGGCTCCTGTGGGCAGAGACTGAAGGAGGAGGGACTTAGCTGGAGGCCAAGACCCAGTTGCCCCCTGTGGGGTGGCCCAGGGAGTGAGGATTCTCTTCTCCCTGCCACTCTCTATGGTTCTTTGTCCCTGGCTTCAGTCCCGCTGTGGAGGGAGGCAGCAGGACTGGGAGCTCTGGGGAAGGGGACAGTGTTTACCTAGTATATTCCATGTGCCAGGCACTTCGTGAGGTATGTTTCACACATCGTTTCGTAGAATCCATACAGCATCCCTACGCTGCTGCGACTAGTGGCCCCATTTTACAGATGGGGAAACTGAGGCCCAGGGAAGGAAGGGTCTTAGCCAAGGCCGCACAGGAATCAAGGGGCAGTCTGGGTCAAAAGCCAGCTATACAGATCTCCCCCTCTCTCCCCACACTGTGGCTGTAGTTTGGGGATGACTTTTCAGCACCATAAACTGGTAGAGCCCCCCCGACCCTGTTCCCAGAGTCTCAGCCCATCTCCCCAATCCCTCTGGCCACCGCCTTTGTAAACACAGGCCCCACAGGGAATTTTCCAGCTAAACAGCATCTTGACTCATCTAAGCATCTGTTTCCAGCTAGGGAAGCAGGGCCTGGCATCAGACAGTCTGAATCCTGGTCCTGTCAGCCTCCTACCGATCCTGAGCTAGTCCTTGAGCATCCTGGAGACTCAGTTTCCCCACCTGTCATGTGACACACCGACACCTCTGTGCTGGGGTTGTGATGAGGATTATGGAGAAAGCCTGGGGAAAAAGCTTTGCACATGGCCTTGCGTTTTGGGGGTCGCCCCCACGAAACTGCTCTCCCCCCCCCCAGCACCATCTGGCTTTTGGCTGGCTGCTCATGTACGTGACTATTTTTATTTTTGAGTTCTTTAGGGCATCATTCTGCAGCCCCTAGCTCAGGGCCGAGAACACACTGAATAAATCATTATAAATCCACAAATACTTGTTGGATGGCCGGAGGAGTGACTGAATTAATATAATAATGGCTTATGTGTCAGAAAATGCATCTGGCTGGCATATATATGTGCTGTCCTGCTTAGCCTCCCATTCCTGAAGTATCCACCCACTTAACAGATGAAGCAATCGAGGCTCAGGGAATCTGGGGCCCCACCCAAGGCCCTGGCAGACTTAGGGCAGATTTGGGGTTAGGGTGCCATTCTCAGCAGCCACAGGGACTGCTTGTGGGGCTGCAGACGGCCCAAAGTGGAGGCTCCCCCTGGTTTCAGGGTCCGTGTTAACCCCTCCCACGCCAGCCCTGGCCGCCGACGACGAGGGCCGCAGAGGAACCGGAGGACCGACTGGCACTTCTGCAGCTTCCTGTGGGCTGAGTCGGAGCCTGTGGCCCGCGCTGATTGCAGAGCTGTCCTCCCCCAAGCAGGAGGAAGGGGCCAGCTGGAGAGCAAGCCCGGCCAGGGTGATTCATCCGACAGCGGGATGTAGTTAACACGAGCTGACTCGGCAAAAGAAAGGAGGGCTGGGGAGGCAGCGCGGCAAGGAGACGGCAGCAGCGCCTGCTGGAGGCATTCCAGCTGAGCCATTGGGGAGGAGAGAAGACAGGAAGGAGGGACTCAGGGCCGCCAATGTAGGACTCAGAGGCTTGGGGCTCACAGCCAGCTCGGCACTGTGACCCAGGGCCAATGCCCTGGACCTCCGGTTCCCCACATCCCCACCTGCACAGTGGGGCAGGCACAGCAATCTGCAAGCTTCCTTCTAGGAATCCCTCTCCTTTCCCGAATCTAGAGCCAAGGGGTGGACACGCCTTCCCTCTGCCTCGGTGGTTCCTTCCTGGCCATGAAACGCTGGTGATCCTCACTCTCCATCCTAAGCCCTCTCCTGGCGCTCGCTGGGTGATCTCATCCACAAGCAAGGCTTCAATTCCCACGCTCGTGGAGAGGATGCAATGGCACCATTTTAGTCATTCCATGACAGATGTCCATTTCCCTGGCTCGACTGGAAGCCCCAGGACGGCAGAACTGTGTTGGGCACAGAGACGACATCCGACACATCTGTGCTGAACGTGAGTCTCAGGGCTCCTGCCGTGCGGGCACGGCCGTGGTGACACGGGCCTCCTGGCCGGCCGTGGTGAGAGCAGGGGTGAGCCTGCCGTGAACTTCCCACGCCGCCACAGCCACAGTGACCCCGGGCTTGCTCCTGCCGCCCCGGATGCGAGGGAGCAGCTGCTTCCGGGGACCAAACACCCACCTTCTCGCCCTTTGATCCCGGAGGTCCGAGGGGTCCTATGACGCCTTTGTGTCCCTGCAGGAGACAAGACGGCGGGAGGTGAGAGCATGGGTGAGTGAGGACTCAGGAGGGTCACACGATGAAGGACAGGAACGCAGAGATGGAGACACTGAGCTGTGCGACTGGGTCCTGGCTCTGCCCCAACTCGCTGTGTGGCTCTGAGCAGGCCCTGTGCCTCTCTGGGCCCTGGCCTCCCAGACATGGCATGTCGGTCCCAGACACACCTCTAAGGGTGTGCCTGCTTGGATGGTCGGGGGCTCTGCTTGCCCCACCTCGGAGCAGACCTGGGGCTAGATCCCGGGAGAGCCAGCTGTGTCCTCTGGGGCAGGGGCAGGGACAGGGGCCCTCTCCCTCCTCTGCCCCCTTCTCTGTCTCCTCCTCTCCCTGCTGTATCTCTTTCAGACACTGGATCCCACCATCAAACTTAACAAGCTGTCAGCCCTTGCACACGCTCTTTAGCCTCCCTGAACCTCAGTCTCCTTTTCTGAGCAAGCCCCATGCCTCTCTAAGGCCTGGTCTCCCAGACGTGTACGTGGATTTGGCTCAGCCATCTCTAGGGGGTGCCAACTTGGATGCAGAAACAGGCTAAGGCTCTTCCCTTCCACAGAGAGCGGTTACGAAGCTCAGACACAATGTATTCGAGATACCCACTGTGGGAAGGAAGGACTCTGCGAGGGCACAGGGACGGGGATGGCTCTCCCACCTTGCCCACGGCTGGTCCTTAACCCCTACCCTGGTCTGCGGGCCCAGGTGCTCCCTGGGACAGGGGAGACCACGAGTCTTCAGTAGCCCGAGGGCCGGCCCTCAGCTGGGAGCTGGTGGGGGCAGCGGCCGAGGCAGGCCTGGTTGCAGGCCTGCAGGACGGAGTTCCAGAGAAAGAGGGAGGCGAGATTTCCTTACTTCGTAACCAGGCAGTCCCGGTTCTCCTTGGGCCCCCATCCGTCCTGGAGCACCCTACGAGAGAAGGGGCCTGGCATTGGTATGGAGAGCACCCCACCCCGGCTCTCATAGCAGGGACTCGGGCTGGGTATCTCCCCCAGGCTCCAGCCCAGTTGAGCCCAGCAGCCTGGCATGTCCACTCCGCCCAGAGCCCAGGCCGGAGAGCAAGGTGGGGAGAAAGGGCATCTGTCCCCTCCCCGGGAGCATGCCCCTCTCCTGCCAGCCCTTCCTCCTCCCAGCTCCTGTGGTTCATGAGGGCCGATTGCTAAATTTTCCCCAATTTTGTGATCCAATTGTTAAACAGAATCATTAAGAAAAATTAAATTACATGACCTTATAGTTAAATCAATCATATTAAAGAAGATGAAGATTCAAAACTCATTCCTTCCTAATTATCTTACTATTAGCCGTGTTCATGAGGTCACTTCCGGCTACTGACTCTGTGGGGTGGGAATACTAGACAAGGGAGCACCCCTGCCCATCGCTTCCCAAGTCCGCATTCAGTGACACCGTGTCAGGAGCCTGGACTCAGCTGTGGTGGGTGCATTTACACCTCGGCAATTGGCAAGTGTCACAAACCAGCAGAGCCGTTTATCAGCATAGCTGGCAGCCCCGAAATACTGCAGCCCCCTCATCTGCCACCTCCCTTGCTCCCTCTTGGGGTCTTCCTCCCCTGCAGCTGTCACACCCCTCGGGGGCCCTTCCTTCAGGACAGGGCCAGCAATGGGCTGGGACCCCCTCGGCGTTACCCAGGGTGTGACAGCAGCTTCACCCTAACCCTTCTGAATCTGTCTCCAGTGGGAGAACACCTTGTTCAGTTAGTCTGGTCAATCTGGGTCTATAAAGAGCTTCAGAAAACCCACAGACCCCTGCAAATTGCAAGAAACACTTTGCATTGTGGGTACTTGTCCAGGGAGAGGGGCTGTGGCTTCTGCAGCTTCCCAAAGGGAGCCATGGTCCCAAAAAGTGGCAGGGACAGCAGACACCCAGGGGTTTAGCTGAGAGGTACGGCGGGCAATGCCCCCCTTCCGCCCTTGGCCCCCTCTGCTCTGTGCCGGACCCCCACCCCACCCCACCCAGAGAGTTCTCACCGTTGGTCCCAGGCTGCCCCGGGACCCTTTCGGGCCTGGGGTGCCAGGGGGTCCGGGGTCTCCAGGGACGCCCATCTCACCCAGCTGGCCTTGGTAGCCCTTGGCACCCTGCAGCGGGAGGAGAGACAGGCTGTCACCGGCCCAGCAGAGGGGAGGGGAGGGAGGGCGGGAGCTGGGAGGGCGACACGGGCGGATCACAGCCGGAGGAGGGAGGTCCTACCTTGGCTCCAGTCCGGCCCTTCTCGCCTTGTTTCCCTGGTTTTCCTTCAGGACCCTGAAGGGAGAAGGAGGGAAAATAGAGAAAGAGGAGAAGTGAGAGAAGATTGAGGCAGATCCACGGAGCACAGAGCGCTAGCCCTGGAGGCAGACCTGGGTTCAAAGCTGATTCTGCACTCAAGCCCTGTGTGATCTTGAGTGACCTTGAGCGTGACCTAACTTCCGGTGCTTGGTCTCATCTGGGAAGTGGAACAATGGTCGTCTCTGCCTCACAGAGCTGAGGATTCAACTGGTGATGGGGTATCATGCCTGCAAGGGGCCCAGCCCATAGCAAATGCTCCATCAATCACCGTTGTCATGGTACCATAGGCGCCCAGGGCTGCCCCAGTGGGAGCAGCTCTCTGCACCAAGCTCTCCCCACGTGCCAGGCACTGTTCCATCCCCTGCCACCCCCTCCCATAGATGGTGACGGCCAAGAGCCCCAGGGTGAAGCCGCTTGCCCAGTGCCCTGCTGGTCCACAGCAGGGCCCTAATTCCGTTGCAGGTCTGTCTGTCCAGGGCTCAGAGTGCCCACTGATGACACGAGGGAAGCAGGAGAGGTTTTCTAGGCTCTCCCGCATCTCTGACATGCTGCGCATCACTCTGACAATCCCAGAGGGCACATCCCACCGACAGGGTCCCCCTGCCTCAGGGGTGGGGCTGGAGGGGCCTCCTCACAGCAGGACATTGGGCTGGAAGGTCAGCCGCCCTCCCCCACTCTCCCACTGGGGCACCAGGCCACTGCCTCCAACAGCCGCTCTGCCCCCTCCCCCACGGGGCATCCCGAAAGGCTGCCCCAGGGAGGCCGATCTGGCCTTGATTCCCAGTTGTCAGAGAAACTCAGTTCAGTGTGTTTCTGAGAAACACACTCAGAGCGTGTGTAAGTGTGCATCTGTGAGCGTAAGAGAGACGAGAAAGAAGAGAGAGTCCCAACCCTGGTCCACACTGAATTCGGATGTAGGGGGTAGTGCAGGCAGCATGTCTGGCTTGGAAAGGACATCCTGACTGCCCCCAGAGGATAGTCCTCTCAAGGCCCAAACCTCACAGGGAACTGGAAAGAACATTTATGTTCTTGGCAAGCACTAAAGAGCTGGTTTGATTCAATTCCTTTGGCTGCATTAACAGAGGCACATGCTATAGGATGAGGGAGGTGATGGTCCCATTTCAGAATATGCTGCACAATTAGGCACTGACTAATTGTGATGGAGGATGGGCAGGAAGAGGGGATCCTAGAGGAACAAGGAAACACCTGGGCTAACCCAGAGGGACTTGATTCCTGTCTGCAGATTCCTGCAGCTGCCCTGGGGCGGGGGCAGCTGTGTTCTCTGAGGTGGCCAGCAGACGGAAATTATAGGGAGGCCGGCTTTGATTTAGCACAAGGGAGAAACGTCTGCTCAAAAGACATAACACGGCAAACATGTATTGGAGAAGATGACTCTCCGTCCCAAAGGGAAGAGCCAGTCAGACCACCCTGGGGCCCTGGAAGGACCACGCAGACCACCCTGCATCCTGGCGCTTGAGTCCTCATATGACCCTGGGCAAGTCCCTCCCCTGCTCTGTGCCTCAGTTTCCCCACCTCTAACATGAAGGGCTTGAGCTGGCCTTGCGCTATCTGGTGTGGCGGCCCCGAGCCACACAGGGCTACTGAGCACTTAAAATGTGGCTGCTGTGGCTGAGGAACTGAATTCTGAATTCGATTTAATTTTAATGAACCTAAAATTAAATTTAAAAACTAAGAATTCAGTTATTGGCAAATTTTTAAGTATGTTTGGAACAACTTGGGGATATGAATCTACATTTTCAACTGTGTATTTTATGAAATCTAAATAGAGATCAAGTATTTCCAATGGAAACTTAGCATCCGAATTGAGATGCGCTATGTTAATTACACACCAGATTTCAAGGACTTAGTACAAAAAAAACGAATGCAAAATATCTCATTAATGATTTTTTACATTGATCACGTTAAAACGTTAATATTTTGGATATGTTGGGCTAAGTAAAATACGCTATTAAAATTAATTTCACCCATTTCTTTTTACCTTTTTAAAATGTGACTACTAAAAAATATTAAATTACATGTTTGGCTCATATTCTTTTTCTACCAGACTAGACCATCTCAAGGTCTCTTGATCCTCCAGTAATAAAATACTAACAATTGTCACAGCCTTAACCATGGGCCAGTGACTCTATATCATATCTCATCCAATTCTGGGCACAGGGCTGGGAGGAAGAAACTATTTATCTCATTTTAGAGCTAAAGAAGCCTCAGCAAGATGAAAGTGCTGCCCACAGGTCACCTGGCCAAGTTAGAATGAAATGTGGATCCTTAGTGTCTGGGGCACCCCTCGTCCCAGGCTAGTCCTGTTTGGGCAATTGTGAAATCATACCACAGGGGCTGGTGGAGTTTGCCCGTGGACTGAGGTGATTCCAACGGCTGGTCCCTTGTCAGAAGGAGAAATGAGTCAGCGCCGAAGCATTCGGTCCAGGGCCAGGGAGAGGGGAGTCTCCCCCAGGACAGGGCAGGCGGCCGGCCACTTGATCTGATGGGCCCTCTCCAGCTGGGAGCAGCCCCCAGGGTGTGGGAAACCCTGAGTAAGGGCTGGAGCATCCAGTGGGGTGAGGCTGTGGGGCCAGGATGAAGACTTTTGCTGGGCCCCCATCCATATAGATGTATTTCTGGAAAAGCCCTGATGGCTCATAAAAGTCTATTTTTAAATACTCTACTGTTTCCAGGCCACAGAGTAGGAGATACTTGTTCTGCAGCCCTGATGACAAAGAGACTCAAATACAGGCCTCTCACTGCCCCCAGCACCTGATACACACTCAGTCTGGCCCCGATGAACCTCTTTCTACTTCCAGTATATGAGAAGTGGGAGTGACAGCAAAATATGGACATTAACACTGCTACCACCACCACCATCAACACCATTCCCATCACCACGGCTCACCACCACCACCATGGTCACCACCACTGCCACCACCATCAAAATCACCAACAACGCCACCATCCTCATCACCACCGTTACTATCATCTCCACCGTCATCACCATCACCACCACCATCACCATCACCATCTCACCATCATCCCCACCACCGCCATCATCACCATCACTTCCATCATCATCACCACCACCATCACCACTGTCATCATCATCACTACCACCACCATCATCACCATCACTTCCATCATCATCACCACCACCATCACCACTGTCATCATCATCACTACCACCACCATCATCATCACCATCACCATCTCACCGTCATCCCCACCACCATCATCACCACCATCACTTCCATCATCATCACCATCATCATCACCACTGCCATCATCATCACTACCACCACCATCATCACCACCATCACCATCTCACCATCATCCCCACCACTGCCATCATCACCATCACTTCCATCATCATCACCACCACCATCATCACCACTGCCATCATCATCACTACCACTATCATCATCACCATCACCATCTCACCATCATCCCCACCACCGCCATCATCACCATCACTTCCATCATCATCACCACCACCATCATCACCACTGCCATCATCATCACTACCACTATCATCACCACCATCACCATCTCACCATCATCCCCACCACTGCCATCATCACCGTCACTTCCATCATCACCACCACCACCATCATCACCACTGCCATCATCATCACTACAACCATCATCACCACCATCACCATCTCACCATCATCCCCACCACCGCCATCATCACTGTCACTTCCATCATCATCACCACCACCATCATCACCACTGCCATCATCATCACTACCACCATCATCACCACCATCACCATCTCACCATCATCCCCACCACCGCCATCATCACCATCACTTCCATCACCATCACCACCACCATCATCACCACTGCCATCATCATCACTACCACCATCATCACCACCATCACCATCTCACCATCATCCCCACCACCGCCATCATCACCGTCACTTCCATCACCATCACCACCACCATCATCAACACTGCCATCATCATCACTACCACCATCATCACCACTGCCATCATCATCACTACCACCATCATCACCACCATCACCATCTCACCATCATCCCCACCACCACCATCATCACCATCACTTCCATCACCATCACCACCATCATCATCCTCACCATCACTGCCATCTCCACCATCATCCTCACCATCACCACCACTATCACCATCTCCACTGTCATCCTCACCATCACCATCACTACCACCACCACCTTCCAGTCATTTCCTCCTCCAAATTCATAAGACCATCTTTTATATTTTTGGTGCATTTTATAAACTGCTTTCCTATCCAACGTTTCATTGACTCTTCATAGACGGAAAAAACAAGGCTCAGAGAGAGGCAGGGATCTGATCAAGGTCACACAGGGAGCGGGGGCTCGAGCCAGAACTCAACCTTTGGACTCTGGGTCCAGGGCCATGTCTGCCACTTGGTACTGCCCACGCCACAGTCACGACACTCAAAAGCTAACTGGGAAAGGGCCCCTGGAATGCTGGAACTCAAGTGATCTCAGCACACATTCCTCCCAAATCCTTCATCACACCAAGGGCACGGCCCAGACAGGGCAAGGGCAGGGGAAAGGTCACACAGCAAGTTACTGGTGGAGAATCAGGGCCAGCGCCCCTTCTGCACATTCAGTGTGGCTGAATGTGGGGGTTGGGCAGGACAAGGGCAGCAGGGCTGGGTTCGTGCAGAGCAGGCAGCCAGGCTAAGGAGAGTGATGTTATTCCGCGGGTGTTCAGGAGCCGTGGGAGGGTTGGGCAGGGAAGGGACGTGGTCAGCTTGGTTCTCGGGGAAAGTCCCGGTGGAGGAAGGACCACAGCAGAGACCCTCAGGTGGCTGCTGCCAGAAGACCTCCCGCCCAACGGCCCGACAAGCACGAGTGTTATTCACACCCAAGAGCCCCAGGGCTGGCACGCAGCCATGCACTCACCCGGACGCCAGTGATGCCAGGGGGACCAGGGGGCCCCTCCTCGCCCTTCAGCCCTTCCTGGCCCTTGTCGCCACGTTCACCATCAGGCCCAGGGTCACCCCTGTCCCCCTGGGTTGGAAGGGCATGAGGAGAGGAGAGAGAGAGAATAAATTAGTCACCAAGCCCATCACAGGCCCCGAACCCAGGCTCCATTTGGGTGTCCACAGCTGACCAGCCCCCCGATTCTCCTGACAGTTCCGAGCTGCCAAAAGGGTCGGGCCGGCGGGAACATCCCCCACATGGCGGGTTGCGCCGGGGAGGGAGTGGCTCAGAGGGAGGAGAGGCCCCAACCACGCCCACTCCCTGGAGTTCACAGGAAGGGGGCAAGTTTCGGGGCCTAGGGCTATTTCTCCCCAACACAGACACACTGGGAAGACAAGAGTCTTCAGAAGCTGAAGGGAATTTTTAGAAAGGAAAAAAATTCACCCAATTCTGCCTCTCAGAACTAACTCCTTCCATTTATCTGAGTTGCATTTTCAATGCTTGCTCACACAAAAACAGTTTGCAATAATAATAATAATAAGTAATAGGTGATAGTTTCCATTGCTACGGAGAGGCTCAGAGCAACTGTTCCAAAGCAAAGAAGCTGGTTAGCAGGAAAGGCAGCTTTGAAGGCGTAATCCAGTCGGACTGCACGCTTCCACCTTTTTTTTTTAACGTCTCGCTCTATTGTGAGCACGTTCTCCCCCTGCTGCCTGCTCTGTGTGGTCCTCATTCCCACTGGCTGCAGAACACTCCCTCTGTGCAGTGGATGGCAGCTGAAGCTTATACAGCACTTGCCGTGTCCAAGCTCTGGCAGGCTAGGCAGTGCCAGGATGGGGCACAGCTGGTGCCCTTCGCCCCATGGACAGAGCAGGTGCGAGGGGTGCAGCACGGGCCGCAGAGGAGCGGGGCAGCACCTGGCAGAAGGCCGCCTCCATCAGGGCTGTGGCCAGTCTGCAGGTGGCGGAGCTGTGACTGTCGAGGGAGGCCCGTGGGACAGGGTATGAAGTCATGGGTAGGAGGAAGGGGTGGGCGGGGGAGCGGGCTTGGAAGACCAGAGCGTGTCTTTGCCAGTTCTGTTTCCCGGGGCCACGCTTTACGAGGGACACTGATGAACTGGTGTGCGTCCAGGAGAAAGCAGGGTGCAGAGGGCGTGAAGCTGGAGCCTGGGAACAGGACCTCGGAGAGCACACCCTGCAGGCCGGTCCTACGGGGCCTGGGCTCCGGGTGTAGGCAGCTGGTGCGGGGGATTGCTGGGGCAGTTTCTAGACAAGCCCAGGAGGACTTCCCGTGGAGAGGCGTCCGGAGATGACACAGATGAGGGAGCGAGGCTCCAAGCTGAGGCGTGGGCCAGCGCAGGGCAGATCTCGGCACCAGGAAGGGTCAGACAGGTTGGTTTCTGAGAATTCTCACATTCCAAGCATAGCCTGGCATGGAGACAGGGGGCTGGTCTTGATGACCCTCTTGTAGACGCCCCTGGGTCCAAGACTCCCCTTCTGGCTCTCCTAGCAATCAGAGGCAGGCAGTCTGTTCCAGGTAGCTGGGCTGGTTTTCAGCGAGGGGCCCTAGCCTGGGCCCTGCAGGGGCCCCGGCTCCAGCGACTACCCAGACCCCCACAGCTTGGGCTCCTATGCAGCTGGGGTGGGCATCCTCGTGGATCCCATGCAGAATGGGCTCTGGGGGGTCCTGGAGAATCCCGGAATCCTAGGACATCTGCCAACACTCAGAAGAGCCTTACGAGTTGCCTAGCTCGACCTTCTCAATTTACAGATGGGGAAACTGAGGCCCAGAGTGGTGGAGACTTCTCAACACCACATGTAAATCAATGGCAGAGCAGGGGTAAGACCCCAGGGTTCCAGTTGCTTCTATTTCCAAGGTTCTCTGCTCAGGGGGCAATATCTCCCCACCCCTGGGGTTATGTTGCCTAAATTCAAATCTTGCTGCCATTTCTCAATAGCTGTGTGACCCTGGGCAAGTTTTCTGATTCATAAAATGAGCACCAAAGGGTTACTGTGAGGATGGAAAGAGATAATCCATGTAAACAGCTTAGCACAGCGTCTGGCCCATGAGCCCTGGGGAAAGGTCAGCTGTTACCAGAAGTCACAGCCCCCATTGCCACCCTTGGCAAACTCAAAGGCAATAATCAACACAAAAGCACCCTGTAAACTATAAAGTGCGGTGTACATCCAAGAGGTTCTTTTCACCATGAAGGTGATTCTTGGACAAACACCATAAAGAAAACAGATTCTCTCCTGGGATTCCTGCGAGGACCAGGGAAAATGCCGGACATCTGCGTGACTCCTCTGGCCCAGGTCTAGGGCGGAAGTGGCTTCGGAGGGAGTGAGAGAGGAAGGAGCCAGGGCCGAGGAGCCATGACAAGTGAGCGGGAAAGACTGTGAGGCCCCCAAGCCTGGAAGACCTCCCTCCCATCCCACCTCAGCAAAGATTCCAAGAAGAAAGTTGGCTCCCAGAAGTGGATGAGGCTGCCACAGTGTGCCTCAGTTTCCTCATCTGTCAAGTGGGGATGGTAATGAATCTAGCTATAGGGTTGCTGGGAGGATTAAATGGGGTAATTCCAGGAAAGCTCTAAGGCAGGTGGTGCAAGCATACGGTAAGGACACAAAGCATTTTAGCCAGAATGTTCTTCAGTGTCACCACAATTCAAGCAGGCACTTGGCAAAGGACCGGGTTGTACCCCCGGATGCAATAGGGGTAGAGGGGAGAGAAGGCAGATGATGGCAGACAGGGGGCGCTCTCGCCCTTGCAAGGAAAACACGGGGCAGATGGGGAGCCAGCCAGGGGCCTGTCACCAAAGCCTCTCCAGATCCAGGGCAACTGTGGGGACGGGGTGGTGGGGGTGGAGGTCTGGGGATGGGAGAATTGAGGCCCAGAGAAGAGGGGTGCTTCTCTGAGGTCACATGGAGTAAATGGGTGACAAAGGGAATCTTGGATGTGGCCCTCCACATGTGACAGGTCAGCCCTGGGGAAAGCCCCCCTATTGGTCCAGGGCTGGCCCAGGGATGGAGGCCAGGAAGGGGCTGGGAAGTCAGAGAGCGATGCCCCCCTGCCCCTAGGTTCAGGGCAGCCGTGGTGCCTCCTTAAGGTCCAGCATCTGTGGCTGACAGAGGCATCTAAGGGACGCAGCAGGGCTGAGTTAGGCCTATGCACTTTGGTGCCAGGGAGCCCTGGGTTTCACTTCTGGATTCTCCACTCACAGCCATAGACTCTGGATGAATACATCTCTGCCTCCCTCTGAGCCTCAGTCTCTTTCCCTTTAGAATGGGCACGTGGTGCACAGAGCAGCTGAGGCTTGGGTCTTGGCTGTGCCACTACCAGCTGTGTGTCCTTGAGCAAGTTGCTTAACCTCTCTGAATCTCAGTTTCCTCTTCTAAAGACAGAACTTACCCCATAGCGTTGATCGAGGTGATACATATAAAGGGCTTAGCAT
The DNA here is from genome assembly GCF_057802395.1 of Ceratotherium simum simum. Classification (NCBI taxonomy): domain Eukaryota; kingdom Metazoa; phylum Chordata; class Mammalia; order Perissodactyla; family Rhinocerotidae; genus Ceratotherium; species Ceratotherium simum. Next base: position 21,812,027 of record NC_141928.1, read on the forward strand.
AGTACCTGATACCTGTGTGACTAGTTCTCCATAAATAGCAGCTAATAGGTCACGGGTGGTGATGATCATTTTCCTGATCTTTTAGGGTGTTTGGAATATAACAGATAACAAAGCCGCTGGCTCTGGGCCTGGCATAGAGCAGGTGTTCATGTACCACCCTTAGATAAGAGAGGCTGCAGTTTTGAGAAGGGCAGCAGTGAGGCGTGGAAGGTGGGGATGGTCCCCAGTCCCGCCTGGGCAGGGTGGGGGCACTGGGCAAGGTGGGAGGCAGTGGGCAGGATGCAAGGTGGGCACTGGACAGGGCTCCCCCTCACCCACCCTGCTCTCAGTGGGAGCCAGAGGTCTGCTCTGAGCTTTATGGCAACACAGTGCTTCTGGGAGAAAACTTAGGTCTTGATGGGAGGGCAGCAGGGGCAGAGGCAGAAGGCAGTTCCAGAATACCCCTCCTCCCCAGACCCTGCACCAGAAGGACACTCACCTTCAGCCCATCGGGCCCAGCGGGGCCACTGTCACCCTCGAGGCCCGGCTCTCCCTGGAAAGGGTAACGAGGAGACATTACTGGGGAGGGGGCCACAGCAACATTATTGGGAAGGGGGCCACAGCACACTTTTACCTCCTCCCCCTCCATGGGGCAGGACCCCACCCCCCGATCTCCAGGCAGCGGGGCCCTGGGGCACCTGGCACATGGCGGGCACCCAGTGAACAGGGGCTGGATTAATGAAGGAGCAGGAGGGGTGAGGCACCCACTCTCAACTCTCCAGAAGGAGGGGCAGACCCCTGAACCACAGCCAGCTCTGCCTGCAGGGTAGGGGCTACATGAGGTCACGAGTTAGAAAGTGCTGGTCACAGAGCCGTTCAGGTTGGTCGGCTGGACTGGGAGGCAGTGCGGCCTAGCGGTTGAGAAAGGCTTTGACGTCAGATGGACCTCAAGGTCCCCACTGAAGGTTTCCCATTCACTGGCGGTTTGACCACAAGCAAACTACTTAACCCCCACGGGCATCTGTTTTCTCATCCGAAAATGGGGCTGATACCACTTCTCTTAAGGGTTCCCATAAGGCACACTGTAAGCACCCCCAAATGGGAGCCGTTGGATATATTATTCCTGGAACTGGAGTGAGCCCACAGGGAACTCTTGGTGGATCCCATTTCTCAGATGAGGAAAGTGAGGCCAGCCCTCAGACTTTCCTGCCAGCAAGTTTGGGGATGATCCCAAGATCCTGAATGCCCCTCTGAGCCTCAGCTATGTCCCCTGCTTGCCCTTCCAGCTCCAGAGATGGCCCCAGACTCCTCAGTTCTCTAAACAGCTGTCAAAGTAAGTTGGGGTCTCTCTCTGCTTTTAGAATTCACAGCTGTTTGACATCTGAGCTGGAAGGAGCCTCAGAAGTCATCAGACGCAGGGATGGCAAAGACGTGACGGGTGTGCATAGATTCCACCCTTCTCGTGCCCAAGGCAGACATCACTAATCGATCCATGAGAATGTGGCTCCACGAGGATAAGGCCTTCTGTTACTCGCTGCTGCATTCCCACGGCCTTGAGAGAAGTGCCGGGCACACAGTGGGCATCAACTGAATGCTCATCATTCTCTTTCCTGCTGCGCCTGATAGGGCCTCAGGATCCTTCTTAACGTGGCACTCCAAGAAGGCAGTACTGATCAATCTTCACGGACACAGAAGATTTGCCATCTCAGGGCTCTAAGCTCCATGCTCACCTCTCGTGCCCCCCAGCCTTCCCCTCTCATTCTATGTCTAACTCAGTTGTAGGGTCACTGTTAACTTTGGGCATGAGGCATTGGGAAAGAGGAAAGAGGAGAAATGAGGAGACTTGGGTTGGGGGCCTCGTGCCCCATGAACTCAGCCCCACACTATAAGGTACTAGAGGCCACCTGCTCAGCATCCCTCACAGCACTCAGGGGGCCATGTTCAGACAGGGACCTTATAAACCACCCACAGAGCATAGAGAGGTGGACACAGGCATTGCAAAGCTTCTCACAGGAAGACAAGCCGTGTAGGCTTCTTTTGGAAAAGAGGAAGATAACCTTCCATGGAATGGTCTTCAGGGATGATAACAGCTGTTTTTCAGTAAAAGCACTTGGAGGTCAAATAAGATTGGGGACCCTGGATTAATCCAAAAGGAACCAATTTCTTGATTGCAGGCCTTCTCAGAGCCTTGAAAAAGCTACTGTGAATGTGGAAGAGGGAACACGGAGCATGCAGTGAATCCCAAACGCTTTGACACAGAATGCTTTTCTTCGAAGAGCACCCTGGCCTACCAAGAGAGCCTGGATGAGGCTGTAGAGATTCATGGTCTGTTTCCGCGGTTGAGGAAACTGAGGCTCAGGCAGGTTGAATACAGCCCCCCCCCACCCCCGCCAAACACCCAGGGGGGCTTTTGCAGGGAGAGTGAATTTGTTTTAACTTACCCGCTGCCCAGTGAGGCCCTGCTCCCCAGGTGTGCCCAGAGGCCCAAGGTCACCCTAGGAGAAGCGAAACACAAGTCAGTGGGGGTGGGTAGGGCCAGCCACAGCCCTCACCACCAGCTCTGATTTGGGGGTGCCGGGGAGCTGGGAAAGCTCCTTCTTCCCAGGACCAAAGAGAAATGGTAAAAGGCCAACCAGACTCCCTGTCACCATTTGGGGACTGCCACCACCATGCTCACGTCACACTTTGTCTCACACTGAATGCTCACAACGACCCTGCCAGGAAAGGCATCTTCTTCCACCAGCCAGGAAACTGAGGGACCGCGGGGTTCGGCAGCTAGCCAAGCTCATGAGGTTCGTGAGGGACAGACTCAGGATCCAACCTAGGCAGTCTGGCCCCAGGGAGTATTGGCCCCAGGGATGGCAGCTCTGTGGCTGACCATTCTTGACTCTCCCTGAGAGCCTTGCAGAGAAACCCAAATGAGGAAGAGGCCCTAAACAAGCCAGAATAAATGTCACCCGCCCCCCAAAAGGGTCTTTCTCATACAGGGATTTCCAAGCTCTGCTCCCTCCCTGCTGGTGTCTGGGGGCGCGAGGAGCAGACAGCGCCCTGAGCCCCAGCCCTGCCCCAACCAGAAGAATCCCACTTCCGTCTGTCTTATATATGGGGTGGTTTTCTGCATTGTTCGAGCAAAGGGTGCTGGGACTAAGCCGAGACTGACAGTCCCGGGCCTGCTCCAAGGCCCTCTGGACGGCAGCAAGGCTCAGGCAAGGATAGGGGTGATCTGTCTCAAGTCCCACAGCCCCCCAGGCTCCCCCAGGCCTCCGCCTCAACAATGCCCTCAGGCCGCCAGCATCGTGCATCAGCTCCAGGACCTGCATAGGAAGCAGCAGCAGAGCGGGGAGGGGGCTCCGCCCAGAGCCCAGGGATCAATGGGCGCCTGTTTCCAGCAGGTAATGAGGGGCACCGGCGCTGAAATGCAGATGGTATCACGGGAGGCCAGGAGGTATGGCCGCTCCAGCGTGGGGCAGGTGCCAGAGAAAACATTGCTGGGCAGGGGCCAGGGGCGGGGGCTCCGGGCCGGCTGGGCCCTCCGACGTGGCCATGGTCAAGCCCTGCTCCCCAGCCAGGAGCACAGAGGACCCATTATCCCGGGCACAAGAAAGGCCCGTTTCTCTTCCACGGGGAGGACGTGGCCGCCAGCTGGGAGCTGTTTTCAACAAGTTATTTTTCTCCTTTCATCCCGCCTTACCTTCATCCCGGCTTCCCCAGGAAGGCCTGGTTCTCCCACTGCACCTGGTGGCCCCTGCAAGAAAATGCGATTTGTCCCTCCTAGAGCAAGGGCTGACCCCTGGTTGTAAGGGAGGAGATAACGGAGGCAGGCTCAGAGAGGGCAAGGGAGGGGCCTGAGGCCACACAGCATGAGAGACAGAGCTGGGAGCAGGCTGCAGCCTTCTCAGAGCTTGGAGCTGGGACTAGGGGGAGGGGAGTGGCTGGGCCCAGGCTGCCGAGCCTCGGGGCTACCCAGAGGCTGCAGAAGCCCTCTCCCTCCCAACGAGTGCGGTTCACCACATTAGGAGTCCCTTGGCAAGTGTGGGGAGGAAAATTTCGTGATTCACATAACAACAGGGGAGGAAGCCAACGGATGCTGTGTTCAGGGCTGAGCGATTCCAGCCCTTCTCTCTGTAGCAGGGCCAGGATGACAAGGGTGGGAAGGGTCCTGAGTTATCACCACTGGCATGGCTGCGGCCCTCGCAAAAACCCTGGGGCTCAGTTTTCTCCTCTGGACAAGGCAGGGGTGTCTGAGGCCCCTTCCAAGCTCCTTGCTGCGTGACCTTAGGGCTGCTTCTGCAGCCGAGGAGCTGGGGTGAAGTCCCAGACTGGGCGGGGGGGACTATTGCTGCTTTCCTTGGTGCTGAAAAAGAGGCACTGCCAGCCCCCCATGAGGGTCCCGGCCCCCCCGCATCCCACCTCCTCTCCCTGGGACTGGGAGCCCAGCTCCCCACCCTACGCCATTAGGATGGATCTGCCCTCTCTGCCAGGGTGTCCCCCTCCAGTCTCTACAGCTCACGGGACACGACCACCTCCTCGGGCCAGGACAGGGACCCCCGAGGAGGAGGAGGGCTGGGAGGGGCTGATCATCCCCAGCAGCACCATGGGACAAACAAGAGGCCCACAGCACTCACCTTGGGTCCCATCTCTCCCGGAGGGCCAATTGGCCCCTGGGGTCCCTGAGGGCCCTGGAAGACAGACAGACACACAGACGGTTGGCAGAAGACAGCCTGGGCCCTCTTTGGGGTCTGAAGCTCAATAATGCAGTCTGGAGGGGTGGGTGAGGGTGAGGACCCAAAGAACCTGGGACTCTGCAGCCCACCCCTACCCCCTGCCACACTGAGGCTCCTGGCGTCTCCCCCGCATTCCCTCCAATCCACCTGCACACTCTCCTATTCATCTATCTAAATCCCAGTGGCCCTCCTCTGCTCAGAAACCTTCCAGCTCTCGGCTTGCTCACTCGGTTCCCTCTGCCTGGATGCCCTTCCACCTCGGATCCACCTCTGGAAACCCCCAGCCCCGCCCCTGGTCAATCCATTGTTCAAAAGGGCATCCCCTTCGCCCTCAAGATGGGGGACTGCAGCACGGCCCTGGGGTGCAGGAGCCTCCTGCCCTCCCCCTGCCCACCCGGATTCCTCCTCCTGAGCCCCTCGAGACTCTGTCCTCTCCTCTCCAGCAGCACCACTCCACGGCCTCCTCACCAGGCCCCCGACACTCGGGCTGGCCCCCCAAACCCATCCTTCCAGGGAGATCTTCTGAAGGGTCACTTCTGTTCCAAAACCTGCAATGGCTCTCGTTGCCCTTGGGATAAAGAGCAAACTCTCTCCACGGCTTTGGATGACCGACCCCTGTGACCTCCTGCCTTCCCGGATGTCCGACTCTGTCCACTCTAGCCACGCTAGACTCTGCAGTTCCCAGTCGCCTTGTTCATTTATTCTTATCCCCCCTCCCTGAATACTCTGTTCCCTCTGCTTTTCACTGCGCTAAGCACTCTACACACATTTTCTCATTTCATCTGCACTGCAGGATGGCAAGGTAGGGACAATTATTCCCATTTTACTGGCAAGAAAACTGAGGTTGGAGGGCAGGGGAGCTTAGACTCAAACACAGAGCTGCTGTGGTCCCTGGCCAGTGCTGTCCCCACCACCCGAGGCCTGTCCCATCGGGGCGGTGGAGCCCCAGGACTGTCCTTCTCCAACCTCTCTCCTTGTCTGACCCCATGGCCCACACCCCCAGGAGGCGGCCCATCTGAGACCTTCTGCCAGGGGCAAAGATGCAAACGAGGGAGGGAAAGGGCACTTACCGGTTCTCCTGGGAGGCCCTTGGTGCCCGGGGGGCCCGAGGGACCGGGGATGCCCTGCAGAGACAAACAAAGGGGACCTTAGTCTCTCCATGGCCTTCTCCACCCGGCCTGTCCCCTCGGCCTCAGTCAAGCGGTCACAGTATATGAAGTCCTACTCCCACTCTCTGCCACCTGACAGATGGGGAGACTGAGTCCCGGGGGAAGAGATGTGCTGGAGGGTCTTCAGTGCAGGGACTGGGCAACTAGAACTTCGGGGTTTCCACAGCAGGATGGCTAAAGTGGCTATCAGCTCCCCAAAAAGCCCTACGGAATTTCAGGAACTGGCGCTACTCACGGGAAAGCCTCGCGTGCCGGAGTGCCCTCGCTCACCAGCCGCACCCTGGAAGCACAGCGGGCTCGTTAGAGGCACACATCGCTAAGCAGGGGGAGGAGGGGGCTGGCAGCTTTGGCCCGACATACCTGCTGCCCAGGCTGGCCCGGTCTGCCCTGTGGTCCTGGAGGGCCCTGCAGGAAGTGATGCACGAGAAGGTGGGCGAGGGTGCTTGGGGGGACATTTCAGGGGTCTCACACTCCATGGGAGATACAAGGAGCCCGTGGGAGCGTGGCACCCACCCCTTGCCCCAGGGTGCAGATGGGAAATCTAAAGGCCGTAAGGGGGGTGGCTCTCCAGTCAGCAGGTGCTCGGGGTCAAGAACCAAGGACCCCCAGCTCCTGACCGGATAGAAGTAGTCTCGGCTCTCAGGGCCCTGGTGGCGGTTGAGGGTCCCGGGAAGGGGCCAGAGGCCACATTCTCTTTTCCTCCCGCTCTCTCTCAATCACAGCTCTCTCTCACTCACTCAGTCTCAAGGCTCACTCTCCCCTCCCCGCCCCCACGCTCAGGCCTTGCCGGGCCAGGAGGAGTGGCTGTGAGCCCCGCAGCCTCTCTGGATGCCCTGCTGTCCCCAAGGGGCCTGCTGCTGAGGAGGGTGTGAGCCTTGGTGCCTGGATGCCCAAGCCAGCAAGGGAGGCGAGAGGAAGGGCAGGCCACGGGGTCGGTACCTTCAGACCCTTGGACCCCTGCTCCCCAGCTGGTCCGTCTGGTCCTCGGGGGCCCTGGAAGAGGAGAAAGGGACTAGTGCAGTGGACAGCAGGGGTCTCCCTCGGGCTGGGAACCAGGTGGGTGGGGCTGCCCAGAGCCTTGGGCCTTTCTCTGCACGAGCCTGGGGCTCCCCCCCTCCCACTTCCCGCACACTCCCACCCTGAGCGGGTCACCCGTGTGCAGTGTGCCTGCTGAGGTGGCTCTGCGGAGGGTTCGGCATGGGTGGACTCAGCTAGAGGCCCTACTGTTCCGGAATGGGGCGGGTGGTGCATTTAAACCCTGTTTAAAGAGACCCAGGGGGTCAACCAGCCAACCCATTTTACAGATGTGGAGACTGAGGGCCAGAGGCGAGAGACATGTAGCCAAGTCCCGGCAGCCAGGTCTTCAGACTCTGCGGTCACATGCTTTTCCCCGAAACAGGTGTAAGGACCACAGCCCATGGGGGAAACTGACAGAAGGACTTGGGGAGGGTCTGCATGTGGCCAGATGTGTGGAGCAGCCCCCTCTCCAGCCAGATGTGCAAGTTAACCTGGCCCAGCTCACAGAGAAGAGTTGACCTGAGGAGGGGGCAGGAACAGGGCAGGGGTCAGGCAGCTGTTCCCTGGAGCTCTGGGCTCAGGGCTGACCCCCGAGATGGGAGTCTTGTTCCCTTGAGAGCTGGGAGGCCCCTGAGGCAGGTGGAATGCAGATGGGACCACTGAGGCCCAGCCAAGGGAAGTGACTTGTCTGAGCACATCAGCAGCTGTATCTCCCCGGGGCTCCACCCACCGCCCCATGTGTCCCCTCCACGGGGACTCCCACAGAGACACAGAGCGATGGGGCCCCCTAGAAAAAGCCCCCATGGAGAGCAGTCTGATGTTTGTTCTGTAGGGGATCGGAGAGGCCGTGTTGGGGAGACAGAGGATCCTGTGAAGGAGGCTGGCCCACCCCAGCCTGGGAGCACGGGGACCAGCCACAAAAGGGGACCGGGGAGTGTCTGGGGGGAGGGAGGATGAGGGATGAGAAAACAGAACGCGGAGAAATCACTTAAAAATTGAACAAGGAAATTTTCCACTAATAACTGAGCCAGAAAAAGTGACGATTCCTCTTATCAGTTGCCCGGGGCTCCCAATGCTTCAACTCCGCACCACGGCCTTAAATAGCGCCCCATTGATTAAATCAAGCCGGGACGGGGGACCATGGGGCTGCGGCCAGTGGTTCAGCTGGGGCTCTTCGATCCCAGCATCCCCAGGCCTGGGGCCCACTGGGGGTCCAGCGCTGGGCACAGCGGTGCTGGGGAAATGCTGTGTCTCAGGGACAAGCGGCTGCTCCTTCTGAGCCTCGGTTATCTCGTCTCTGAAATGGGGACAAGAAATCTCTCCCTCAAGGCAGGAGATGATGCTCACGGCAGCTCAGGCCCTGGCATGGAGTAAGCACTCCATGATCCCCAAGTCCACCAGAGGAGACACAGGATCCCCAGGAACAGGGACACAGAGGGATGGCTTGGCGGATCTGGATTCAGTCCCTTCCTCAAAATAGGCAGCTTATATATAGTACGTTGCGTAGAACTGGATGAGAGTTTTCAGAGGTTCAAGACAAGGTTCGATTAGAGGGCGTGGGTGCAAGTTCTGGTTTTGCTGCCAGCCTGCTGTGTGACCTCAGGAAAGCCCCTTCCCCTCTCTGGGCCTCAGTCGCAAGTGGACTCTGTCAGACCATGCATTAGACTTACCACCTCTGATACAGGGCCAGGGGCCTGGCGAGGCAGGAGCTAGATTGGGGCAGAGGCATCCCAGGTCATGGGAGCCGGGACAGAGGCTGAGCTGACGGGTGGGCATCTGAGCCCTCCTGAGAGATGGCTTCTGGCCCCTGGGCTCCGTCTCCAGCTGAGGCATCAAGCTCCCTGGAAAGGGACAGCTCTGGGAGTGGAGTGGAGGCCCAGAGGTGTTGAGGGCTTGGCCTGAATCACACAGCACCCTGTTTATCCTAGGAATCAAAGCCTTTCTGGAAGAAAGGTCATGTGATCTACAATAATAGTAATAACAGCAGCAGCAGCAGTGATAATAGTGAAAGCTATCATCCTCATTTTACAAGTAAGGAGACAGCCTATGGTCCGAATTTGAACCCAAGTCAGCCAGATGCCCATTTTTTCCCACTACTACCTGTTACTGTTTATCAGTGTAAGAGTGAGCTCCCTGTCACAGCGGGTGTGCAAGTCAGGGCCTATAGGAGCCTGCCATGAGGTTCTGCACTGTAGAGTGTTGGAGGAGACAACCTCTAAATCACTGTTATCTGGGAGACTCCGCTATCCTCTGGGAACACCGGAGAGCTCAGGGAGAGGCTGGGGCTGGCTTGGGAGAAACAGGACCAACCTCTCCTGTCTGGAGGGAGGAGGAGGCAACGGGCCCCAGCCACCCCCACCCCCCACCCCCCACCACCAGTGGCAGGCCTGGGTTTCTATCAGAGCCACACGTCTGTCCTCTCACAGCTCCTCCCCAGGAAGATGTTTGCAGTCACAGCTGGGGCTCAGTGGGGAGGAGCCTGTGCCATGGACAGAAAATCCGGCCAATGGCAGCTCTTGTGAAAAGGGGATGGACGAATGAGAGGGAATGAACACGTGCCAGGCACGTCCCACCCGCTGCTCCCATCAGATGCTCCCATGTGCAAGGCGCTGGCAAGATTTAATCCCTACGGCCATCTGAAGAGGTCGGTTCTGTTGCTGACTCATTTTACAGAGGAAAAACTGGAGGCTCAGAGAGCAGAAGTCAGTTGCCCAAGGTCAAAGAAGAGGAGTCAGAATTCAAGGCCAGGTCTGCTGAGCTCTAAGCCCCACCCGCGGGAGCGGAGTCCACTGTCAGACACTTGAATCTCAGCATCCTCACGACTCCCTCAAAGTGGAGAGTGGAGAAGATAGCGGAGCCTCCCGGGGAAGAGGGATTTTACACGTCATCTTCTCCGCCACCCTGCCCCAGCACGCAGCCTTCCTGGCAGGCTCCTCTAGGCCCTGACTTGCACACCCCCCATGATGGGGAGCTCACTCCCACACTGATAAACAGTGACTGGTAGTGGTGGGAAAAAATGGGCATCCAGCTGACTTGGGTTCAAATTCTGGCTGCTTACAACTTCCTCCTAATGTCATCTTCCGAGCCTTAGAGAGGTTAAGAAACTGGCCTGAGGTGCCAGAGCTGGCATCTGGGAGGGCTGAGACCTGCCCCCATACCTGTCTGACCCCAGAGCCCCCACTCCTTCAACTGGGGCCCGTGGACCCAGACCCTTGGCAGCAGTGCCACCAACAGCTGAGGGTCTAGGGTCTCATCCTGTCCCTCCCCTTGACCCCTTAGTGCTCGCTCTTCTCAGGGCAGGAGGGTTGGGGTGGGGGGCAGCAGGGCCCATCCTGCCCATGGGCAGAGAAGCAGGCAGGGCCTTGCAGGGCCTTCCAAGTCCATTCTTCATGGCACATATGGGGAAACTGAGGCCCGGAGAGCAGCAAAGCCTTGGTAAGATTACAGGGCAAGCCATAAGGTGCACAGGGAGCGTGCCCAGAACTGAGCTCTTTCGCAGGCACAGTGGGTGCCTCTCGAGGTCCCCCACCAGCCTCAGTTACCCCGTCTGTGAAGTGGGGCCAAGGGTAGCCTGTTAGGCAGGGACCCAGGGGGCTGATCTTGCAGGTTTTGCATTCCTGCCAAACCCAGGAGGGGGGAGGGGCTCATGTTCCCGAGGCTCCCCTCCCGGGCCCGGAGACTTTGATGTGGTTGGGAGCCTGGGTTTCCTCAAGCAGGAGATACATTCTTCCAGCCACTGCTGGGAAGGGGCGGTGGAGACGGCTGGGGGGAGCTCACTGAGTCGAGAGGAACCTGAGCCTCCCATGGCGGGTGGGGGGCAGGGCCTGGGCCAAGGCGGGTCACCCTCCGGCTAATCTGGCTTCCCGGGGCAGGAGGGAATGTGCACAGGGTCAAGGTGGAACCCGCCTGCCAATGGGCCTCGGCCCCTCACCGAGACCAGGACATGGCACAGGGCGGGGCCCCACTGAGCCCAAGGAATGCCTCTTAATCTCCCCTCTCCCAGGCCGACTGCTCGGGCCATCTGGTTCCGAGGAAAATGTAAAACCATTTGAAACTCAGCCAAGAGAAGAATGATCATCACACACCCCCATATGGAGCTCACATCCCAGGATGGAGCTTGGAGAGCAGCCCCAGGCTGCCTGCTCGACCCGTGCCATCTTGTTCCTTTTTTACAAGGCTGCCTGGCCCGGCACCTGTACACCAGCTGGGGGCAGGAAACCACTCCATCAGCCCCCGCTGCGTGATGGAAAATAAGGCTGCATTGAGTATGCCAAAGAGCCAGATTCCCTGGGTCCAAATCCCAGCTCTGCCACTTTCTAGCTGTGCAACCTGAGGCAAGTGATGTAACCTCTCTGTGCCTTGTCTGTAAAATGGAAATAAGAATAGCATCTACTTTATGGGGTAGTGTTGAAGATTAAATGAGTTGATGGATATGATAGACAGTGCTTGTGTTAGCGATTACCTCTGGCTACTGCGTTCAGGACAGCCCTTGCTTAAAACACTCTATGGCTCCCCACTACCCTTGCAGCATGGCCCACAGGCCTAGCTGCAGTGTCTGAGGCCCTGCTTGGCTTGGTACCCGCTAATTCTTGGTTTCACCCCTCTCCCCTGCCCCTCTGTTGAACCAATGGCAATCCCTACATAGGGCACATCTTCTCTCACCTTAGGGCTTGCCCTGCCTGGAACCTGGCACCAGCTCCAGCAACACCCTCTCCCTGAAGCCTTTCCCTGGTACCCTGTCCAGGTGAGGTGCCCCCTCCAGGCTCCCAAACTGCCTGTGCTTACGCCATCAACGTGCTAATGCCCCTGCACTGTCCATCAGACCTATTGACTGAGCCATGAGGGTAGGCAGGGGCCATGCCCGTCAGAGCCTCCAACAGCAGCTGGGACACAGTAGGTACTAAATAAATGGTGGTTGATGAATGAATGGACCAACAAATGAATGAACAAAGCACGGTATCATAGAGTCTGTCTGTGCCCACTGGGCACTGGGTGGCAAGGCCTGGTGCTCAGAAACGGGCTGGAAAAGATGGGGGGGGGCACGCCGAGAGTCAGGCCCAGGATGAGCCCGGAACCCTGCCTGGTACTGTGAGGGTCACAGATCTCAGGGCTGGGCGGGGGCAATGACCAGGAGGTAGTCTCTACAGCAGGTGGACCCCGTCAGCGTCGCCCCACTTACCCGGCGCCCCTTTGCTCCCCTCATGCCCGGTGGGCCTCGAGATCCTGGAGGACCCTGTGGGGAGGAAAAAGAGTTTGGAGAAGCCCCTTTATAGGGGGCAAGTGAAACACCGAGGGCCAGGACAACCCGCTGGGGCCCAGCAGCCCCCATATGGAAGGACTGGGCCCAGTGGAAAATCTGTCCCGGGGGAGAAGCAGCCACCAAGCTGCAACATTGAGTCAACGTCTGGGTTCCATGGGCCTCAACCTTTCCTGGGCACCTGGCAGCAAGAGAAGGTTCCCCGATGGATGAGCCATTTCCTCCTTTATCTCAAAATCAACAACCAGAAGCTCCATGACATTCCCACAAAAAGTCTCCTCAAATACCCATTTCCCCTTTTCTCCCACATCAGCAAGGAGAATATGGCGACTCAAGTTCTGTCCACCACCCAGACCCGGAAGTCCACCTACAAGCCGTCCAGAAGGCTCTGAGTGGGCAGAAAGAGCCTAGAGGTAAGAGGGGAAAGGACCAGACCACAGCCCAGGGCGGGGGGGGCATCAAGGAAGGTGAGACCCTGGGCAGAGAAGTGGAGGGGGAGGCGAAGAGAGGGGAACAGGCCTGGCACAGGGAAAACGCCCAGGCAGGCATCTGGGTTTGATGAAGGAATGACGAGAAGAGGAGCAAGGGAGAGACAGGGAGGGAGGGAAAGAAGCCACAGGGCTGGCTTTGTTCTCAAGTTCTCAGCACCTGGCCCATGACAAGGATTTAGGGATGTGTTGAAGGAACACGAATACACGGACAATGGAAGAGGACAGAGGGCAGGAAGGCAGAGACAGCAGGCGGGGAGAGGAAGCGGGCGCCTCGCTGCCTGATTTCTCTCCCCCATTCCAGCCCCAGCTACACATAGCAGGCCCACCAGGAGCCCCGACAGCCGCAGGCGCCTCTGGGCTCAGCGGCCAGTCTCAGACGGGGTGTGCTCCTCCTCCAAGGGAGAGACAGCCTCATCCCTCCGAATACCAGGCAGAGGCCCAGCTCCCTTTGGGGCCTCGGGAGAGACTCGTGCTGCTCCCATTTCTCTCTCCCCGGGGCCTGGAGGGGTGTCCGACTGCTGAAGGGCTGATGCGGGAGCCGGGTCCCCACCCGGCTTGACAGCCGGAGCAAGCAGGGTGTTGACCTGGGCTTGGCCCCATAAAAAGGCATGGTGGAGAATATGAAGACTGGGTGAGAACAGGCCATTTTATAGACACTCAGACCACAGAAGGCAGGCAATGCGTCACTGGGAAATTTCAGGAACTAAGTCTCGACTGAGAGGCAATAGTAGAGTGCTTAAAAGAGCAGACTGTTCTTCCAGAGAACTAAGTTCAAATCCTGGCACTGCCACTTACTAGTTCTGTGACCTCTGGCAAGCAACTTAAACTCTCTGGGCCTCAGTTTTACCATCTATAAAATGGGGATAAGAAGAGTTCCTGCCTCCTAGAGTTGCTGGGAAGAGGAAATGACCAGGAAGGTCCTCAGTAAAGGGTAGCATCAGCTCTCTCAAAGGGGGAGGAGGTTAGAAACTGGAGGTCCCAGAACCTGACTGTCCCTTCTCCCCAAATAATGGGGTAATCTTGGCTGACCTCCAGGGACTGTAGGAGAACACGGATGTTAAAGTGATTGAAAGGCGGGAAAATGCCAATCAGCTGTGAACAGGATCATCATAAACATCATTTTAATAGCAATAGTCTTACTAATAATAGTGGTCATTGTATCTAACAAGTAGTAATAGTAATTATTGTTATGACCATTCATTAAGCGCTTAGTGTATGCAGGGAGTTGCTAAGCATTACATCATACACTATATCATTTATTTCTCACAACCATCTCTTAATAAAGATAGTATTATGCTGGCTATCTCATGGGGAAACTGAGGCTCAGAGAAGCTATGAATGTTGCTAGCCGTCACACAGCTAGTAAGTGGGGGAGCCAGGATTTGACTCACATGTGTCTCAGTCTGAGGTTTTCTGGATCTCTGTGCTATCCTGCTTCCCCAGTGGCACTGGGGGCAGCTGGCTGGGTGGAAGGAGCCCCCAGAGACCCAAGGGACCAACCCTACACTGCAGCAGTGGAGGTCCATGGCAACCTTGAGATCTGAAAGCATCAAGTGGCTGTCACATTTCACTCAGTCTCAGCCAACCCATTGAGCAGACGGAAGCACTGAGGAAATGGGGTGGGGAGCTCAGTGGGGCCACGGAGGCAAGGGGCTCAGAGGAGCCCAGCACCTTCCTTCTCTGTGCTGGACCGGATGTCCCCACTGTTTTCCCATCTTCCACTGGCCTTCCATTTTGTCCCAGCAACTCCTTTCCGGGCTTTCCTCCTCCCATTGGATGGAGGGACAGACTGAGGCCCAGGGAAGCCGAGGTCCAGGGGCGCAGGAGCTATAATTTGATGACGGACCCCAGCATCCTTGTACTCAGGCTTCAGCCCCACCCTGGGCACCTCCCACCCTTTGACAAGTGACTTAAACTCTTTGGGCCTCAGTTTCATCATCTATAAGATGGAGACAAGGAGAGTCCCTGCCTCCTAGCATTGCTGGGAAGACTCTAGATGGGCAGTAGGTGCAGGAGAAGTTTGGGAACTGGGTTGGCCCTGCTTCCCTAATTGGCACAGAGAACCGGTGTGTGTGAGCGTCCTTTGTGCTCACACCATCAGAGGCTCCTGTTCCCTCCCTCATCAGACCCCAGGGAGCCCCCCAGGCTGGCCTTTGGAGGGACCCGGGCTGCCTGAACTCATCATCCCCCAGCCCTTCCCCGGGATCCTGCCTGGGCTGACCCCCTCCCCCAATACCCTTTCCACCTGTCGGAAGCCCAACTCTCCACCTCCCCAGGGTGAGTGCCCTTCCCAGTCTCCATGTTCTCCATCAGCAGAAACTCCCTGTGCCCGGGCTGAGAGCACTCCTGCCCAGACCCCACATCACCCTCGGAGAGTAGAAGGGGCCCCTGAATCTGGGTGCTTCTGGCCACACACACCCCGGTCCCTCTGCCTCCCCACCCCTCCCTGCCCTGGGATCCTCAGGAATATCCCTGGTTCCTCAGTCCTCACAAAAAACCCAGGACCCCTGCATCCTCGGCTCTGACCCTCAGCCCATGCATCCCCAGCATTTCTCTTCTTCTCTCCTGCTTTCTCTAGAGCAGACATCACTTATTTATTGGGTTTCCTCTCTGCCCTATGCGAGAATATAAGCTCCTAAGGGTAGGACAGCATTCTGCCTTATTGATGGCTGCAGCTGGAGTGGCCCCATGCACGTATCACACAGTATTTCCCGAGCAAAGGAACAAAGCAGTGATAAATAATAGTGCTAATGACCAAGATGCTCCTGTGGAACGAACATCACTACATAGTGAACATTAGCCGCACAGTTTCATTTAACCCAAGCAACCACACTGTCACGACCATGATTATTTTCTCTTTTTTTCAGATGAGCACAATTTAGGCTCAGGGTTCAATGCTCTGCCCTGGCAATAGAGCCAGGGATTGGTGGAGCTGGGATTCGAACCCAGGTCTGTCTCACCCTGAGGCCTGGACTCCTCGCCCTTACTCGACAGTGGCTTTGAGCTCAGGGAGCATGAGGGCTTTGCTTACCGGGGGTCCAGGCTCTCCGGGGCTCCCAACGGCACCTGGCATTCCCGGATGACCCTACTCAGAGAGAAGATAAAGAAGGAATCAGCTGTGTGAAGTGCCTCTTCCTCCTTCAGGCCCTCCTCGGCCAGCTCGGCCCCAGCCCAGGGACACAAGGGTGACAGCCAGGCATCCCAGAGGGAGGAGTAGGTCATCCTGAATGCCTGGGGTATGCAGAGGCAAGAGAGCAGAGCTGTCACCGCGCTGTGACAGGAGAGGGCAAGGGAAGGCAAACTTGCTCCTTACCATCGACCCCTTGGGTCCGGGCACGCCTGGGGGTCCCGTTACGCCCCGGTCACCCTGTGATGGAGACAGCAATCCAGGGAGGTCACGGCTGTGGGCTGGCTCTGTGGGGCACAGCTGCAGAGGGCCTTCCAGAGGCCAAAGAGGGGCAGACTCGCCCGAGGTCTATAGAGTCCCTGCCCTGCTCATGGCCACATCACCCAGAGCGGTGACAGTGGAGGGGTGGGGGTCTGGGATTCCACCCAGCAGAAGCCAAAACCCCCAGAAAGTCCTGGGAGGCCTCAGCATCAACCGCAGCATGCCACACTGTGGGCTGCCCTGGGCAAGGGTGGTCCTGATCAAGGATGAGCTCATTACATTGTCCTCTTTGATCCTCACCCATGTCATGCGGTCCCCATTAGGCCTGGCATCCTCTGAGCAGGGCTTGCTGAGGCAGAGACGGCCAAAGGCGGCATTTCTTTCATTCTCCCCACCCCCTACCCAAACCTAGATGAGATGCTGGAGAATCAGAGATGTAACTCATTCCCTCTTGAGCAACCCAGACAGACCGGGCAGAGACGGCAGGTGTAGCAGACAGAGCTACGGCCGGAAGGCAGAGGCTCAGGGTTTGAATCCTGGCTCTGTTTTTGGGAGGCCCTGTTTCTGGCATCTACTCAGCCAGCAAACATAGATTGAGGGTCTGCTACGTGCTTGGCACTGAAGCCACAGTGGTGAGCAGAAACAGGCAGACCCCACTCACATGGAGCGACACACTCAGAGTGTGGCGGGGAGATGGACACAAATGACCAAAACGGACGCAAACTGGGGTTAGGGCAGTGAGGGAGGGGTGTCGGGGCTAAGGCGTTTCAGTGGGGGATCTGACCCTCCTGGGTGCAGGGATGTGGTGGGAAAGTCTTGTTTGACCCAAGAGCTGAAGGATAACTGAGAGTCATCTATGCAAAGAGGGTGGAGGTGGGGTGGAGCGGGAAGAGCGCACCTGGCCGAGGGAACAGCATGGACAACGGTTCATAGGTGAGGAGGGACACAGATGTGGGAGCAACCCAGGCAGGCAGAGTGGGCCTTCCTATTGCACTATGGTTACGTAAGATGCACCCCTGGGGCAACAGGGTGGGGGGCACACGGGACCTTTATATGCTTTTCTTTGAAACTTCTTGTGAATCTATGATTACTCCAAAATAGAAAGTTAAATTACACAACGAAGAGGAAGAGGAGGAAGAAAGGAAGGAGGAGGAGGAGGAGGAGGTGGTGGTGACCAGAGTGTCTGGGATGCAGAAAGTGATGGGGAGGGAGGCCCAGGATGAGTCTGGAAAGGCAGATTAGGGGAGGTGAGTCCTCTCTCTGGCCTCAGCTTCTCCATCTTTCCAATGGGAATAGTCTGGGTGCCCCCGGAGGGCTTGCTTGGGGACGAGATAAACCCATACAAAGGAAAGCAGGTACCCTCAGGACCCACAGTGGGAAATGGGAAGCCACAGGCTGTCTGTGGCTGGGCGCCAGTGTGAGGCCGAGTGGCTTAGCAGGCAAAGGTGGCCTTGGGGACTGCACCCAGTTCAAATCCCAGCTCTGCCACTTCTAATCTGGGTGACCTTCAGCAAGCCACCTCCCTGATTCAAGCGTCAGTTATCTGGTCTGTAGAACAGAGCTGGTGGGGATTAACAAGGCAACCTAAGGAAATGTGCTCCTTCTTTAAAAACATGAATCTTTCCCTCCCCTCTGCTGCCCATCCCTGTGCAGGGCCAGACCTCAAGCATCAGGCGACATCTAACTGCACTGGGGGTGCTGACAGGAGGGCAGGGCAGAAGCCCCAGGGCATGCTGGGAAAGGGGACAATGGCTCCTTGACGGTCAGAATGCCAGGGAAGCGAGGAGAGGCCAGAGGAGAGAGGTCTGAAATCCTCAGGTCCACTGACCCCTTCATCTTTTTTAAAATTTAAAAACACAAGTTCTACTGGTTTATACATTCCCCCCAACGCAACTTACCTTTTCTCCCATGATTCCTGGCTCCCCGACCAGACCAATGAATCCCAAAAGTCCCTACAAGAAACATGTAGGAAAACAAGAGAAAGGAGGAAGCCACGCGAATTCAGGGATGTGCCGAGTTTCAAAGGCAACCCGCCCTCGTCTTCCTTCCTCTGGAGCTGTCTCCCCGTGTCTCCTGCCCCGTGCCTGGTCATCCAGCTGGCGTGGGGCAGCCACTGAGGAAAGAGATGCCTCTCTCTGGGCACTGTCCTGACTTCCCTCACTCCACCAGATGGTTCTGATTTCAGAGCCAAGCGGTGGGGCCACTGCCAGCAGCCCTGGGAGCGCCACACATTCTTCCCGCGCCAGAAGCAGGCTGGGAGGCGGCCACGTATAGGGGGCGCGTTGGGGTGCGGGGGATGGCCCTTAAGCTGTGCTGGGAAGAGGCCTGCCTGTGAGCAATCTGTCCCCTTCTTTTGGGGCTCCGGGCTGTTTCAAAGCAAGAAACAAACCTGCTGGCCCGGCTAAAAATACCACAACAGCCTCCGCCAAAAGACCTGATTGAAATCTGGGAAGTGGAGTCCTTTTTACCGTCCTCTGAAAGACATCCTGTCCTTTCTGAAAGGGCACACACACACACACACACACACACACTGGTTCCTGTTGCTCTTTTTAACTCCACTGGGTGATACTTCGCCTCTGTGTTCCAGGGGATCTTCGGTGGCTGGAGGCCTCGCGGTCACCCTGAGCAAGCAAACACACGCACGCACGGCGAGGGTGCACAGCCCAGAATAGTCACCGAGGAAAGCAGACCAGTCCATTCCAGACCCCACCCTCTTCTCTGCCGAGGGAAATTCGAGCAGAGGGGGGTCTTGTGCGGTTCAGGGGTGTGAAAGCGGCTCTGGAAGAGCTCAGGTTTGCAGCCAAGAGTTTCTGGGAAAATTAGGAAAGACTGAGGATGCGTGGATTTGTCCCATAAAATCTGCTCCCTGTCCCCACGCTGTATTCCTTTCTGGAAAGGAATGAGACCTTGCACTTGACGGGAAACGGATCAGAAGTCGTACACTCAGAAAGGGAAGCTGCCAACCTGTCAGTCAACTAGACGGAGAGAATGGTACCCCATGCTGTTAGAAGTGTGCGTCTCAGAGAGAGTTTTCAAGTGACTCTCAGGCCAAGACCGTGTATGTCTTGCTGCTGCAGCCTGGACTTCCACTCGGGTCTGTGTGGCCCCAAATACCACACACTGTCCCCCGATCCCGGGCCTCCCAAGTGTGCGGCCACGAGCAGGGCCTCCCTGGCACCCCAGAACCATCACCACACAGGGGGGTTCTGCTTCCCTGGGCTCAGAGACCCTTCGGGGTTGAAGTATGAGGCGAGAAGAGTGAAGCCCAAGGTATGAGGTCACGGCTAATAAGTCACAGAAAATAACCAAGCATTTGACTTTTGCAACAACTTAATTTAAAAAAATGAGAGCATTTTCAAGGTGATGGCAATATTAATACCAACAGTTGGCACTTACGATGTGCCAAGCCCTGTACCTGACCCTTTATCTATGTCATCGTCATTCAGTCCTCAGGTTTGTGGGCCCTGGGCAAATCGCAGAGCCTCTCTGAGCCTCATCTGCAGAGTGGGGGACTTTAGAGAAAGTCCGTCCCCACCTCCCGGGGTTGTTCTGAAGATGGGGACAATGCATGGCACACGTAAGCACTCAATACGTCTCAGTTTCCTCCCATCCCATTCTAATTTATTTCAAAAGGGCACGGGGTTAAGAAAGAGGCCCGAGCCCCCCACATGGAGCAGGCCGACTTTTAGAGGATGCTGGATGAAGGGAATAAAAACTGCTCTGTTAAGACGCCCCTGCCGGACCGGCCCGCAGAAACAGAAATTTCATAGCTACTTTAAATTTATGAGTTGCTGGGTCCTGGAAGGCAGGCGGGTCATAAACCTCAAACAAGAAGCCAAACAGGATCCTAATGAATAAGAGCCATACAGCAAGTGCCCCATTCCCCCGCCCCCCCCCCACCCCTGGGGCACCGTCCCGGAACACCCTGGCACGCCTGTCCCACGGGTGGAGCTGAGGCTGGTCCAGAGAAGCCAGCCCTAGAGGCCCAGGGCTTCCACCTGGCCAGTCGGGTAGAGAGACAGCTCTGACAGCTGTGGGCACAGCTGGCTCCTCTCGAGCTGGCAAGAGGGCACAGGGGAGGAGGCAACATTGTCACCTGCAGCGCACACTGCACAGGCAGGATCTGAGGCCCCGATCTGGGGGAGGAGGCTGGCCTGGTCCTCACGCTGTCTACAGATAAAGGGCCATTGTCTGCTATGCGAGTTTTTCTCCCTCCCTCCCTTCTCGCATAGGACATTCTGCTAGGCACTGAGGATGCAACTGGGAAGAAGACAGTTGTGGGTCCTCTGCTGGACTAGGCATCTCAAGGTTAGGTGTTTACATGCCTGGCTTCCCCCTGGACAGAGCTTCTTACAGGCAAGGCCATGCCTTGTAGTCATCTCTGTGTCCCTAGCACCTAGGACAGAGGTTGCACTGTGACAAGCTGTTAGAACTGACTGTAGGGGCTCAGGAAGTCAAGGGCTTTTCCAGTCCCTCCAGGGCAGGTCTTGGGAAGCCAGCGCAGACCTGAGTGTCACCTTTGGCTCTGACAGTCATGTGACTGCCTGAGAGATCTTGGGCAAGTGACTCCACTTCTCAGAGCCTTGGCTTCCTCATTTGCAAAATGGGGATAATAATGGCCACTGCCATAGGGACGCCAGGGGAATTGCAGGTGATGCTGTAGAAAGTGTTTGGCACAGAGCCTGGTACCCAACAGGTGCCCAATAAATGTAGCTGATGCTGTGGCTCTAAGGAGGTCCTTATAATCTTTCCCGGGGGTTCCTCTGATTCTGCCAGGAACAGGAAATGCCTGCTCCTTCCCACATCGGGAGGGGGCCGAGGGAACAGCTGGTGTGGCACCCCAGCATGCCCAGGGACAGACACAGGGCTCCAGCTCTGCCTCGCAGCTCAGAAAGGTCTGTCGTTCCTCCTAAGCCAGCCAGGCAGCTAGCGGGGGTTCTGCTGACCAAGGGGGCCTGGGGCTGCCCTGGGCAGGGTCCCCACTCCTCCTGGTTCCACAGCTTGGCCACTACCTCTTGATCATCTTAGTCAAGCCCATTGTCCTCCGTGAATCTTAGATTGCCAACGTGAACTAGGATCTAGGGGTTCTGACCCTGGGGTCCCTCTAAGGCTGCATGGATGCAATTCAGAGGGTCCATGAACTTGAATGGGAAAAATTACAACTTTCCTTTTCACTAACTTCTAATGGAAATTTAGCATTTCCAACTATGAGTGTAGGTAACAAACCCACAGGACCTGTAACTGTCACAGATATTTACATGTCACATTATAGTCATTTGCAGAGATTTCAAAATGTATCATTAAGGCTTGTCCCCACTTCAAAATTGAGGTCATTAGGGGACCGCCCCACGGCCCAAGGGGTTAAGCGCATGCGCTCTGCTTTGGCGGCCCAGGTTTCGCAGGTTCGGATCCCGGGCACGGACCAATGCACCGCTTGTCAAGCCATGCTGTGGCGGCGTCCCATATAAAGTAGAGGAAGATGGGCATGAATGTTAGCCCAGGGCCAATCTTCCTCAGCAAAAAAAGAGTAGGATTGGCATCGGATGTTAGCTCAGGGCTGATCTTCCTCACACACACACAAAAAAAATTGAGGTCATTAGACCTGCTGCTAGATATCACTATTTAATGCATTAATAAAGAAGCATATCTGTGAGTCGATCACATTTTAACATATTTTCATAACTGTATTTCAATATAATTGATTTCCTTTGTAATCCTTTGTTTTGTATTTTATGCATTTAAAAACTCTAATCTGAGAAGGGGTCCCTGGACTTCCCCAGCCTGCCACGGGGTCCAAGGCACAAACAGGGTGAGGACCTGGGGACAGGCAATTGCTAAGGACTCTTCGTGTCCTCCATCCTAGGATTCCAAGTATCTGTTTCCCCAGGGCCCCACCATCAGCATAAGCATGAAATTAAATTTGCTGATCATACTGCCTCTTTTTTCCAATCAGGAAATAGATGCAGGCCACGGCAGCCCGTCCAGACTCCCGGGCTTCCCACAGAATGCGCTCGAATGACACTGGAAAGGTTTCAAAAATCCAGTCCTCCCCCTGCTTAATTCCTCTCTTTCCCCCAACAGATGTTGCCGGCCTGGTGAGGAAGCCCATCATGCGTGACTCTCACGCCACTGATGGCGTTTTTCCGCGGAGACAAATTCTTCTGGGTCCCCAGCGTCATCCCTTCCTCTGGCCTGAGACAGCCCCTTGCAGGGTTCGGGGAGTGGGGTCCCTTCTTTAAAGGAGTGGAGGAGACTGCTGCCCTCTGACCTGACCTCTGAGCTCAGAGGTTAAGCTTTCTGGAGGTGCGGGATGCGGAAGAGGGTCTAAGGCTGTTCGTCCACGCGGCTCTCAGAGATGCTCGTCTCCAGGCCGAAGGCTCTGGACCTCAATAACGAAGATCCTGATCCTCAAACCTCCTGTTTAACGACTACTTTCAACCCCCTCTCCTCTTCAGACCTTGGCTCGGCGTCCTAATGAGCCAGAGCCACTGGTCTGAATTTCACTTTCTTTATAATTTAGGGACGCCTGGACCCAGAGCCGCTGGAAGTGGCTGTGCTGCTCCGGTCGGCTTCCCCATCTGTAAACTAAGCACGGGTGGCGAGTGTTAAGGGCTCTACCAGTTTTAACATTCTGGGAGCAAAGTCACATCACCTCTCTGGGCAGATGCCCAGAAACCTCCGCAGGGTCAGGCCGTGGGGATGGCTGCGGTGACTATGATTCACGGCTTTCTCATTCAGTGACTTCACCTCCCTGAGAGTCAGTGTCCGTGAAAGGAAAGGGGCAGATGAGCGGACCTCGCTCTGGGGCGGGGATGGGAGGGAAATGAGGTGTATGTGGAGTGCTTACTGAAGGGCCGGGCACAGAGTAAGTGCTCAATAAAGGGAGCCACTCTGCTCAGAGACCCGTGCTGACGTACCTGCTCGCCCACGGGCCCCGGCCGTCCAGGATCGCCCGGCTCCCCCTGCAGAGAAACACAGAGGGTCACTTGACATGCGCGATGGGAGTCCAGGCCTCCCGGTGACACTCAGCTGACTGGCCTGAGTCCCCACCAGTGGGGATGAACCAGGAACCTCAGCTGCAGAGTCTGGTCTTGGAGACTCCAAACAAATGGCAGGGACACTTGGCTGGAACCTCTGGCCCCAGAGATGACCCTAGTCACCCATTCCTTCTGAGTGGCCCTTGGCAGATTACTCAGCATCCTGATGTCTAAACCCTTCATTAACCCATTGCATTTTGTGGATGTGGAAACTGGAGCTCAGAGAGGTGAAGTGACCTGCTGGAGGCTACACGGCGAACTAGAGGTAGGGCTAGAGTTGGAACTTTGCTCTGACTGATTGAAATCGCCATTCCTCCTGCATCGGGCTGCCCCACCGTGGGACGAGCGGGGAACTGGGGAGTCAGGGCTCCTGGGTCCCAGACCCTCACCCACCAGAGCTCGGCCACCAGCTCACAAGTGACCAGTGAGTCCCGTCTCTGCTCTGGGCTCAGCATCCTCAGCTATAAATAAGGGAAATCAGACTCATTCGTCTCCCAGGCTATTTCCAGCTCTCACGCTTGGTCTTGTCTGTCAGCTTTATCTCTTGCTGGCGCGGCTCCCGCTCCTTCAGCAGCCACAGCAGCCCTGGTCTCCCCACAGCGTGAGCTGGAGAGAGGCAGCAGACCCATGGGATACATCCCCCGGGCTATGTCACCGCTCCCACCACAGAAACCCAAGTGGTAACTGAGGGAGAAAGGCTGAGACCTCACAGG
Organism: Ceratotherium simum simum; assembly: GCF_057802395.1. NCBI lineage: Eukaryota > Metazoa > Chordata > Mammalia > Perissodactyla > Rhinocerotidae > Ceratotherium > Ceratotherium simum. The sequence continues at coordinate 21,835,802 of NC_141928.1, forward strand.
GCAGGACACAGGCTCGGACTAGCTGGGAGTTTGGCTCACAAATGGATGTGGCTCTTGGCAATCCTGGTTCCAGCCTCAGCCTCCTGTCCTCCCACAGACTTCACGCTCACGCAGACCAGAGGGGCCAGCAGACACGAGAGCCATCTCCCCTTAGAAGAGGGGGACATGGACGACCTGGGTCCCCTGGCTCCGCCCTAACCCTCTGTGGGTCTGCCCAACTGGAAACTTGGCCCAACAGTCCCTGCCCAGGACGGCTAGGAAAATCCATGCCCCAAGGGGAGGCTTTGGGAAGCCATTAAGTGAGGCTGCCCAGGTGTGGTGGACCATCACTCCCCTACCTGGGGCCAGCTCCTTTTTGATAAATTTTTTAAAAACCTGTTACAAATGTAATACACATTTTTTGTATAAATAGGGGAAATATAGAGGCCCAGAGAAGAAAATGGAGCTCTCCTACAATCCCACCACCCAGCGATAACCCCTGTCCACAGTGCAGCCTCTGCTCTGAGCATATAGAACACAGTGGAACCAGCCCCTGCAACAGGCCATACTGGAATGTTCCATCTTATAATCTGCTTCCTACCACCACCAGCACGACACGCACAGGCATTGTTCCATCATGGAATATCTTCCACCCCACCGTCTTGGTGGCCTCATTATCTCCCATGATATAACACTGCCCCCCTGTTGAACACCTAGGTTATGTCCATTCTTTTCTTGTCTGTTACAAATACTTTGTGATACACGGGGACCGTTTCCCCCCCTTTCCACAACTAGCCGTGGGGCTCGGGGTTCGTCCTGGGCCCTCATATGTTGGCTCCCCATCCCTCCTCTCCTCCCCAGCCCAGTCACTGCCAGGTCCCCTCACCTTCAAGCCATCCGGGCCAGGCCTCCCAGGAAACCCCTTCCTGCCGGGTTGACCCTGCAACAGAGAGAGGTGAGTGAGAGGAGCCAGGCGGGGGCCGCCTTGCTGGGGTCCCAGGATCTGGCATAGGGGAGGGCCACAACGCCCCAGGGGACAGGGATGCAGGGCCCTGATGTCATCACGCCACCAGGGAGGGTCTGCAGCTGTGTGACCCCGGGGAAGTCTCCCCTCCCCGGCCAGTCTCATCTCAATGGGGATGACAAGGAGCGGGGAAACAGAAAGGGCTGGACAGAAGATAAAGGGCACGGGGGAATGGAGAGTTCATGCTCGTGGTTCTCAAAGTGTGGCCCAGGAACCCCTGGGGGTTCCTGAAACCCTTTCAGGAGAGTCATGAAGTTAAAACTATTTTCATAATAATATTAAGATGTCATTAATATTATTATGTGTCACGCTCCTTCTCATGAATGTAAGCGGAATTTTCCAGAGGCTCCACGACATGTGGTGTTATCAACAGATTGAACACAGAAGCAGATTGGAGAACCCAGCTGACTTCTATTAAGCCAGACATTTAAGGGATTTGCAAAAATAGTAAAACTCTTTTCATCAGATGATTTTGCTTTGGAAAATAGACCTATTTTTCATAAAACTATTGTTTTCGTTAACATGAAGTGGGTTTATTATTAATGTTAAATGAATCAATAAATACATTTAAAATGTCTCAATTCTAATTACTAAGATCAATGAATGTAACCCACACAAAGAAAACCATTTTGGGTCTGCCATCATTTTTTTTGGGTGTGTGAGGAAGATCAGCCCTGAGCTAACATCCATGCTAACATCCATCCATCCTCCTCTTTTTGCTGAGGAAGACCGGCTCTGAGCTAACATCTGTTGCCAATCCTCCTCCTTTTTTTTCCCCCCAAAGCCCCAGTAGATAGTTGTATGTCATAGTTGCACATCCTTTTAGTTGCTCGCCATCATTTTGAAGAGTGTCAAGAGGTCCTGAGACCAAAAAATTCATGAACTGCAGGTATACACAATCACTGGGATGGAGGGGATGAGAGACGAGACGAGAACGTTCCAGAAGGCAGCTTGGAGCAGTGCAGAGAACGCAGGATTAGGTTCCAGGCAGGGCACCCCCACTTCCTGGCTGTGAGAAATCGGGCTAAACCCCTCGCTCTTTGAGCCTCGATGCCTCGAATGAAACTAAGACAAGCGGTGCCTTTCTCACGGGAGAATCAAATGAATGAAAACAGAGGCAAAGCGCCAGCGCATAGTAGGTGGGCAAGGGCAGACGGTCAGTTTCCTGCCTCTTGTCTCTCTCCTCTGGGGTCTGTCCCGGTCCCCTCTCTGGCTGGCCCAAGGCCTCACTGATGACTTCTCTCCGGGGCACCACCCAGACGTTACCCCCCTGCGCACAGCTGGCTCAGCGCCCACAGATCCCACCTCCCCCAGGCCAGCAACACTCACCTCCAAGCCAGGGGCCCCTGGCGGCCCCATGGGGCCCTCATCTCCCTAGAGTCGGGAGACACAAGAGAGGAAAAAAAGGAGAAAGTTAATCCAGCGGGAGTCTCGGGGAGTTTGACCTATGAGGAGGAAAAGGGAGGACAGAAGACAGCCCTCCTGGACCAAGAGAAACGGCGCACCCGGGCCCCCACCTGGCCCCACCCGGGGCCGAGGCGCCACCAGTCACGGCCTAGAGGACTTCTGCGTGAATGGGGTTCCCAGCGTCATCTGAATGTGACCAGCCCAGGGTCGTGGCAGTGCTAGGCAGGAGTCATATGCCATCATAGACTGTGGGAACAGAGCCCCAAACAGCAGCTCAAAGATATGGGCTCTATCTATTCTGAGCTCTGCCATTTACACAGTGGCAGATGTTAGCCTCACTATGCCTCAGTTTCTCCATCTATAGAATGGTGCAGTGTGGAGAAGATCATCCTAAAGTATAAAGACTAGCGAGTTCCGGGAGGACAGCAAGTGCTCTCTTATTTTTTTTTAAGCATCACTCAGGATGGGTGTGCACAGGGTCCAGTGGACGTGCGGTGAGTGAAGGGAGAGAGGAGGGCAAGAGAGAGGGAATAAACGGAGAATGAATGAATGTATGAGTGGATGAATGAATCAATACAGACGCGAGCAAGTGGCAGGCATACTGAGGGAGTTCTTGAGCGGTAATGCGAGTGTAGACAGAAGCATGTGGCTGGGGCCGTCTTTCCCTTCTCCCCTCCCTTCCCACTTCTGGCCCATGGAGACTCTTCAGACCTCCCACAGGCGCAGGCAGCCTCCAAATTGGCCCCTCTGGATGCCAGGCCTAACCAAGGGGCCCTCTCCAGCACTGCCCCCCAGCTTCCAGGAAAGCAGCCCCACGTGGCAGCTCCCCAAGCCAGCATTGGGACCCCGCCAGACCCAGCACCAGCCTGAGAAGGCATCCGTGTCAGCCAGATGCCGGCCTGTGGTCGCGGCAAGTTTGGGCCTCCCGTACCCTCAGCGGGGCTGTGTGTCATGGCGGCCTGTGCCAAGGGGGGTGGTGGGAGACCTCACGCATGGGCAAAATCTGGGGCCAGTAGAGACCTTGTCAATCCCCTTCTGAATTCAGGCGTGAGTCAATAAGCAAATCTTTACTCTGCTACTTACTAGCTGTGCAAACCATGGATTCTCCGGGGATGCCCCAGGCAGCTCCCAGGAGCACACAAGTTAATTGCATGAGGTCTATGTCACGGGCTTTGGGCTCAAGCACACGTGGGTTCGAATCCTAGCCCTGCCTGCCACTAACCACGGGACCTGACACAGTCTCTTCTGAGTCTCGGGGCCTCACCTGTAAAATGGAGCTGACAACTCCTACCCTCCCATGACAATGCCCCGATACACTGCGCTACTGTGAGCAGGAGTGGTGGATGTGGCTCTGAGAGAGAGAACGCCAGGGCAATGGGGGTGCCGTGGAGGGCGGGAGTGACCCGCCAGACAGGCCAGGGCAGAGAGGGCCCCTGGAAGGGTCAGGGGCAGGGCTGTAAGGGATGAACTGGAGGGCAAGCCTGAGGTAGCCTTGCATCTCAGCTCAGGCCTCCAGGACCCAGGACAGAGCAGGCCGGGGGCTGTGCAGAGACGGGCAGGGGCAGGGCCAGACAGTCTCACCTCAGGCCCCAGCTGCCCACGGGGTCCCGGCAGGCCTCGAGCTCCAGGCTTCCCCTGGTGAGAAGGGAACAAAAAGGATCTCAGAGGCGGCACCACCGTCTCCATCACAGGCTAGCAAGACTCCCCTTTACATCCGAGCCAGGCAGCCAGCCCTGGAGGCTTGTGGTTTCCGCAGAGCTGTCAGCTTCTTCAAGCGGAGCTACCCCGGGCAGGGACTCACCTTCATGCCTTCTGGGCCATTGTCCCCAGGGGGGCCAATGTCTCCGGGGAACCCCTGAGGGGAAGCAGAGAACAGGGGTCACCCGTGGGGACCAACCTGGGTTTCCATCCCACCCTGTGTGGGATGTGACCCAGGGAGGTCAGTTAACCACCCTGATCCTGCGATCCTCGGTTCTAGAACAGGGGTCTTGGTACCGACCTTACACCTCAGAGAGCTGCTGAGAAAATTAAGTGAGACAATGCAGGAAAGTACTCGGCACAGGAGCAAGCACACACAAGGTCTGGTCCTGGGCCGGGGGCAGCCATCTTCTGGCCCGAGAAGTCTCATCCTTTGACTGCAATGATCCTGCAGGCAGGATGACGTTCTGGGTTTGCTGTGACTTGGAAAGGGTTGAAAAGCGCTGCTCTAAGTAATCTCAGCTCCTCCTATCGGGAGCTGAAATCCCTCTCCAACCTGGCCAGGCATGTGGGACTCTGCCCCACGCCACCAAGGAGGGCTCACTGATGCCAGACCAGGCCCAGTCCCGACGGATGATGGTGCAGTGGAAGCTTCCTCCTGACACGGAGCAGAACCCCCTCCCTTCCCCCTCGTCAACCTCGTGCTGCCCCTCTGGGACCCACAAAGCACAGGGGGTCCCTCTTTCCACAGTGGTCTTTGCACATTTGGAGACTAGTTACCCCATTCCCAGAGGCCTGCCCTTCTCTGTCCCTTCAATAGCTTCTAGTCAGGGAGCCAGGGCCCCTTGGCCTGGCTGCCTGCCATGGTCCGTTTCCATTGTTGGTGATCACCAGGACGCCCATGCTTCTCTGGGTGTAAACTGACCAGCACAGGCCAGTATGGGAACATCCCCTTCTTTGTTTTAGGGCTAATACCTCTGTTAATTCAGCCTAGAACTCCATTCACTTTCAGGGCAGCCCCACTACTCCTTCAGTTTCCTGCCAGCTAGAAAGCAAAGACTTTTTGCGTGAATCCCTGAGACCAAATGCCCCCTCCCATCTTGCCTTCGTAAGTTGGCATTTTTTCCCCTCTTTTGATCTTTTGGTAACTCCCATTAAATTCCAGCTCAAACATCCTCTCACCCTTTTCACTGGCAAAGGCAAGAATGGTCCTGAATTTGGAGCTAACACAGGAAGCCAAAGACCCATGTCTTTTTCTTCAAAACGAGAGGTTCAAAATCCCATTCTGCCTCCGACTCGCTGTGTGACCACCGGAAAGTTCCTAGCCTCTCTGAGTCTCAGCTTCCTCAGCTGTAAAATGGTGACCATGACATCCACCTTACAGGGCTGTTCTGGAGCTTGAAGGGAACCACGGGAGCAAAGCGCTCCATCGGTGCCTGGCACCTGCTAAGTGCTCAATAAAAATCTGCAGCCAAAACGATTCTGGGTCCCCTGTCCCAGGAAAACAAGTCTGCCCGGGGCGGGCCTGTCTCTAGGGAGAACTTGGTGGTCTGGATGCTGATCAGAATTCTGGTGCTCACACAGATGGGGCCCGCAGATGAAGGATAGATAATTCATGCGGGGGCCGGAGAGCAGGCCTTCCCATCTTCGGTCTCTGGGAAAGGAAGGAAAGAGCCAGAAGCTGCTGACATGCTCACTAGTAACTATCTTCAGCTGAGCAGAGCCGTCTTCTGGATACTACATCAGCCCATCCAAACAGAACACAGGCCTGGGAGAGGCAGCCCCCGGATCTGTCCAGGGACCCAGGAGGAAGCCACAGGGGATATTATTTGCCACAAGTAGCAGAGGGACCCTGAGGAAGCCACTTCCCTGCTCTGTGACTCACTCTCCTCATCTGTAAAATGGTGGGAATACCTCCTTCCCACGGTTGCGGTGGTGATTCAACAAGTTCTCATCCCGAAGACACAACACAGCTCCGGGCACGAGGCGGTGCCTACTAAGAGCACATATGCTTTCCACCCTCACTGGCCAGGCTGCTGGGGAACCCGGACTCTCAGAGAAGTCTTTTTCCACAGCGACCAGGGGAAGGGATCAGGACCATGAAGAGAGGCCAACGCCAGTTGTCTAAAGATAGGACTGTGTCACGGCCAAAGTCAACACAGCGGAGAGTCAGCACTTGTAGCTTTCAGGAAATACTCCCTCCTCCATCCGGGCGATACCAGGAGTCATCTTTGGAAGAGTCTGGAGAACCGGCAGAGCCAGACTTTTGTCTCTGAGACCTTGCAGATGAGCAAGGGCCCAGACTAGGGAGTTGGGGGTGGGTGGGGCTGGCTGATTCCCCCTGCAGGGCCTTGCCCAGGCACTGCTTACCCTGTTCTCCAGAGCTAGGCCCCGTAATAGAGGGCGGAGGGCAAAATGCTCCACCAGCCGCCTCACTCCGCCGTACGTGGAGGCCGGTTGGTGGACATTTAGCAAACCTATGCTAATGACCACATGCATCAGACACTCAGGGTCCACTGACTGAGCTAGAATGATGATACTGATTGCTACATCCGTCCTTCACTATTTCTCATTCTCCATTCAAACACCAGAATTTTACATTTGCTCCATGCTTCTCACACCCGGGTGCTCTGAGCCCTGAACTTTTCCAGGGTGTTGGGATACGGGGAGCTCCTGTGAAGGGTCCAGGCAGTAGAGCTCAGAGGGTTTTCTTGATGTTTTTTCTGGAAACTGAAAAGGTGGCTACAAAGCTGGGAAGGGTCTCTGAGGCCAGTTTCTGTCCCACGGCCATTGAGAGGCCCCGGGGAAGCTGGGGTGGGGGACGCACAGAGGCAAAACAGGAAAAATGGTCAGTCTCAGAACGTCTATTCTCAGCCCCATCTCTCATTTGCTGTGTGATCTCAGGCAAGTGTCTCCCCATCTCTTGGCCTTGGTTTCCCAAGGACAATCCCCAGTCCTGGTTGCAGCCAGACACAGAGAAATAGGGCACTACATACCTCGGGGCCAGGGGGCCCAGGAAACCCAAGGGATCCTTTGTCTCCAACTTTGCCCTGTAGAGCGGAAGAGATTGCAGGGGAGATGGGGTTAAGTGAAGGCCCACCTTCCACCGACCCCTCATATTATCGCCCTGGCTGTGGGTGGTTGGAAAACTCAGAAGTATATGAATGCAATCTGCCTCGACAACTAGAAGGAGCTACTCTCAAACCCCGCCTCCTACACTTCCTAGCCACGGGATCCTGGGCAAGTCCCTTCACTTTGTAGAAAGAACCTCAGTTTCTCCATCTGTACAATGGGAACAATAATAATTCTCTAACCCCTGGGGTGGTTGGCAGGCTTCAAAGAGATACAGTACAGGAAGGATCTGATACACAGTAACCTTCAACGAATAAATGACACACACTGCTATTATTAACATCATTAGTATTGTTCATAAGGCATAAGGAGCCCTGGATTCTCGCCAGAGCCCTGCCAGTGACGGAGGCCTGTCTATGATGCTCGGTGAGTGCCTGTCCCCTGGGCCTCAGTGTCCTCATCTGTAAAATGAGCCAATCTCCATTCCTGCCCTGCCCTGCTCACCTCCCAGGGCTGCCGCAGGAGGAAATAAGGTCCGGGATGTGAAGGCACCCCCAGCCACATTCCATGACCAGTTGGAGAGTGTGAGGTTTGGGGGTCTCAGAGCTGAGGTACTTACCAGAGGCCCTGGCTTCCCCCGTGCGCCCGGGAACCCCGGCAATCCCTGGCTCCCCTGGAAAAAACCCAGAGCAGGCTGGGGTTAGTGGGGAACAGACGTGGGCAGAGGAATAGCTGCTCATCCTTGCCAGCCTGAGCCCTGGAGAACACTCCCCTAGGATGAGAGACGAGCTCCCCCTTCACTTTTCCTACTGGCAAGCTCCAGTTCGGCCCCAGGGATGCAAAGGTGAAACAGCAGCCCCTGTCCTCACCAGGTCACCCTGGAACCCAGGACTCCGGGGCTCCAAGCAGGCACTGAGCACCCTATGTGCCTGGAGAACTTGGGAGACTGGGGCCCAGCAAGTCGAGCAGCCAGGCCTGCGCAGATTGCAACCCAGAGACACCGAGGCTGGGTCAGGACAGGGCAGCCAGGAGGGAGGGAAGAGGAAAGGGAGCACTGGCCAACATCTGGGCCTCGTTGACTGGCTGGGTGAGGTCCAGACGGGGCCACGTGGTGCCAGACACAGGCACAGAGGAGCCGGCCTCGGCAGGCTGCCTCGGTTCGTCAGTCCATCAGTCAGGCCAGTTACTCACTCGCTCACTCAAACGTGTCCTAAATGCTCACTGTTCTGTGCAGGATGCTGAGCCAAGCCATGCCAGGGCAGTCTGGGGCCGCATCCCCACGGAACCCGCCGTCTGGCACAAGTCCTCATCAACCGGGGGAGAAAGGTGCTGTCACAGGTGAGGGACAGACAGGCCGCTCAGGCCACTCAGAAAGGCCACTTCCCGAGAAGGTGGAGAAAATGGCATCCGAGCAGGGTTTGCAAGATGGGGCAGGGTCGGGCCGAGCAGAGGCTGGGCGGAGGCTGCGCCAGGGGAGGCGGCGGCGTGTGCAAAGCTTGAGGGGCCGCGGGCAGTTCAGTGGAGTGGGAGCACAGGGCGGTAAGGGCGAGGGGCAGGAAAGTGTCAGACAGGCCTACTCTCTGGGGTCCTGGGCGCCGGAGTGAGGAGCCAAGACTTCACTCTGGGAGCAGTGGGGAGCCATGGATGGTTTGTGAGCACAGAGCAGAGCTATGCATCAGAACCATTTTGCAGCAGTGAGGAAGACAGACTGGGAGACCAGAGGCTGAAGGCCTGGGAATAAGTCAAGAGGCCGTTGTAAAGTCCAAGGAAGAGATGACGAGAGGGTGGACCGAGGATGGAGAAGACAGGATTGTCTGAAAGGAAGCCATCTTGCAGGTGGTCCTGATCCATTATGGGCCCTGGGAAGGAAGCCAGGGCCAGAGAAGAGAAGGGCGGGGGATGAATCTGATGCAATTACCTTGTCTCCTTGGAATCCGGTATCTCCCGACACACCTGGAACCCCTTGTTCACCCTAAATACACACCAGCAAAGAAGGTTACAATGGAGACCACGGTGGGTTCCAGAAGCCTCCCCACATCCAGACCCACTGGCAAGGTACAGCTTTGCCGAGGCTGTTCCCAAAATTGATCTGACCAGCAGCAGCCTTGTTAGAGAAAAGGGCAGCCCCTCCCCGGGGCAGCCTGGGTGGGGAAGGCAGGCCCTGGGGGGACCGAGCCGGTTCATCTGCAGATCTGCCTGTGGTTGTTCAGATGCCTGAAAACTCCACTAACAGAGCTAACCCGCCCCATGTCACTCGGCCTTCCAGGAGGACCGACACCTGCGGGTCAAAGGAACCGTGTCTTGATCTTTCTACCTCTTCATCGTCAACTGATGTCACCCAGGGGCGAAGGTAGCCTGTCCAGTGTCCCCACACCACTGTGGTTTCCGAGTGCTTACATCTGTTGCTTGATATTTTTCACCACCAGGCTGTGAGCTGTCACTTCTTCCTTCTGTGGGAGTTTCTACGCAATCTCAAAGCAATCTGCTTCAGGATCTGTTTCAAAGCAAGCTGCTTCGGTCTTCTTCTAATTAGCTGCTTTTAATCAGCGATAGCGTGAGAAAGCAGATAGCCTGGCTTGTTAAGATTATGTGTAAACAGCGAGTTAACCGGCCTCGAGTCAGGTCTGAGTGTTCCTCTTCCAGGATGACGTATTGCACAGGGTTGGTGACACTGATTCTGGCTGGCAGAGGTCTCTTCTGCTCCCTCCCTGTTTTCAGCCACGTCCTGGTAAACAAGCTATCACGGAACCAGATCGGGGGAGGTTTCTCCTTAGAGCCGGAACCCCCTCGCGCAGCCCTCATCATTTCCAGCTTTCCATGGTGGACATTACCAACTGTCCGTTGGCCCCAGGACTTGCAAACATTCACAGCCCTGGGAGCAGTTGGAAAATGGGGAGAAAAACCCAGGAAGAATGGAGAATCTGAGAGAACCCACAGCATGCAGCTCAGGCCACGACCCAGCAGAATAACTTCCTTGGTAGAACAAAAGCCAGAATTAAAAAAAGAAAAATTTTTTTAAACTTACTTTGGTTTTTCCAATTTGGAAAATCCTGTATAACATCCCAGAGTTTTAGGAACCAAGAAACTTTTTTTTTTTTTTAATGCCCGAGGGAGGAGTGAGGGAGTAAAAAAAAAAAGATTAAAAGGCACCTAAGAAATCAGGACAATGGATTTGGAGAAAGCTGGGCTTGGAGCGGGAGTCTCCATTCCAGAATGCGCCTCCACACAGGGAGAGCCAGCCCAGTGGTTGTAAGTGGGACAGAGGCCAGGCTGGGTCATGGAAAATCTAGAATTCTAGGCAGGATGACCACAGAACATGAAGGGATGGTTCCGTCATCCCAGGGGAGGGCCCAGGAGATAGGGGGAATGGGGGGGAGACTGATCTGAACCCCACTCCCCAGCCAAAGGGGCAGAAAAGAGATTTCTTTTTCTTTTCTTCATTTTTTAACTCCAGAAACTTATTTGATTTTCCTGAAAACTATGGGCAGGAAAATAATTTCCTCCTCCTCTTTTTTTTTTTCCAGAGCTTTCACATCTCGCAATGTCCCGGGCACCACCAGTCAGCATGCCAGCGAGTTCTCTGTAACACAGTTATTTCCATGTTCCTGATGAAACAGTGAGCTGGAGGCCAGCTCTGCAAAGAGCCTATAAAAAGCTCGCTGCTTGCACTGCCATTTCCCTCCCTTCCTTTCTCCCTCGTCCATGACTTCAACATTTCCAGTGTGCTGATGGCTCAGACCTCAGGGTAAACAGGTAGCCGTGGGGAAGCCCTCGCCTCCAACAGGAAGCCGCTTCATCAGGAGAGGGAGGACCACGGAGGAGCAGGCTTAGCAGCCAGCAGGGCGGCACCAGAGGGCGGAGCAGAGTGGGGGAGGCAGAGGGGCTGCAGCTGGAGGCTCGGGTGACAGTAGGAGACGGAAGAGGTGGAAACAGATGGAGAGAGGATTGAGGTTAGTCCTGTACCCCTGGTTGCCAATGGATGGGGTGGGTAAGACAATCTGGGGATGCCGGTTTCAGCCCAGCAGTTCTAATTTTCTAAGAGTCCAACAGCCCGATAGATCATTGAATGTCCTTTGACGCATCGTCTGTTTCCCTGGCTGTGAAATGTAGGCACTGGCGGAGGTGACCTCCAAGGGTCTCAGCTGTGTCTTTCCGACCTCAGTTCTGCTTCGTGGTTGAGGTCCCTGGAGCCAGGGGCCTGGTTGAAATCCTGACACTACTTACCAGCGCGTGGGCTCGGGCAAGCTTCCTCTCTCATGGGGGCTGGAGGATGGGTGGGTTAATCCCCACAGAGCACTCAGATGGTACCCAGCACTGGCACCCGTCCTGATTCTCAGGTTTAGGAGGAGCGGAATCATCTGAAGACAGGTGCCGGAGGAGCCTGGCCACGGGAGCGGCTGAGTGGCTCTCATCCACTGAGGCTTATGGAAACTTGGTTGCTGCCCGAAACCCCTCCCACAGCCCCTCTGGGGTAGCTGGTTTGTCAAGAGACTGAGGGGGGGCAGGAAGATGGCCACAGGGCAGACTACCAGGAGCACTGCCCCTCCCCCATATCTGTCACTCAGATGCTGCGTGGCCCAGGCCACCTGCTGCCCCATTCTGGGCCCCAGGGGCCCACCTACCCACCTCCAGCTCTGCTTTGGCCCAGGGTCAGACAGTGAGAGCTCAATAGCAGGGCTGTGCAGGACACATGGCAAGGGTGGCCTCCCCGTGGCAGCTGGGAGGAAGGCGGGTCGGGGGCTCAGGGGCCTGCCCTGGCTTTCCTGTTACATTTTCAGACCCAGCGCTCTCTGGGGTTGGGTTCCCAATTCCCCTGCAGGCGGTTTATGTGGATTTGTTTCCTCCTGTGCCTGGGCGAGGTCTCTGGGCCCGTCATCTCAGCATCGCTCCCTCCTCCATCCCCCACCCCCACCCTCTGGGTTATGCGGTTTCAGTCTCAAAACCCAGACACTGGCCTCAGCTCTGCTCTCCAAATTCAGACACCTGCCCCACCTTATCCCCCACCTGTGCCTCAACAGCCCCGTGCTCTACCCGCCGAGGTCTGCACGCCCCCAGAACCATCTGTCTGAGCCCCACCCAGAGTTACAAAGAAAAAGCCGGGGAGCACAGATTTAGGGGGCCAGAGGGGAGGCAGGAGGAGTGCAGGGGAGTGGACCTGGCGAGAAATCAGCAGCAGCGTCGAGGCGGAGGGGGGTTCGCATGCAGATAACACAGTGCAATAAGGGAGTATTCAGATCACCTTATCACCTTTCAGTCCGGGCTCCCCCATGTTCCCCATCAGTCCCTGCAACACAAAGGCCGGGCCAGCCGTGAGAGAGGCTCGAAGCCCCTGGAGTCAGGAGCCCTGGCTTAAACCCACTGATTTGCTGCGAGACCCCGTGCTAGATGCCTCAGCCCAGGGATCAATTTGCCCATCTGTACAAGGGGGCAGTGACCCCTGGCTCACAGGGCAATGGTGTGGACTGAAGGAGCATGAGAAGGGGCAGTTTGCTTGTGAACCACAGCACTCTGGACAAATCTGGGGAAAAGGGTGTTAATGGGGCGATGGGCTTAACGAGCAGTGTCATATGCGTGTTGGCCAAACGAGGTAGTCCCGGATTGTGGTCCTGGCAGTCTTAGCCCATCTTTCTCCTGCACGCCCATCCCGCTCAGGGATGTACTGAGTTCATGGTTTGCCCACGAACTCAGTTTCTATGCCCCTGGTGATGACCCCACCGGATTTTCAGTGCCCGGAGGTCCAGAATCGTATCAGACTCATGCTCAGTTGGGGACTGCTGTCTAATAAAGATGTCTGGATAAATGACATACAGATTGGACCAGCTCTGAGGCCCGAGAAGAACCGAGCTCCTGACCTGCCAGCTTCCACTCCGGCACCCCTCTGAGTGTCCCCCCATCCTCCCCTCCCCCAACACTGCATCAGGGCACCCTTCCTTCTGGGCTGCAATGGGTCAGGGGGTGCCCGGCTGGGACGAGGACCAGAATAGGGGACGGCCCTGTTTACCTTCATGCCCTTGGGTCCTGGGTAGCCAATCGGACCCAACACTCCCATGTCGCCCTGGGAAGAGAAAGAGAAGAGGATGCTGTGAGAGGCGGCCCACAGGAGCTGGCCGGGGAGGGACGGTTCCCAAGGTCCGTCGGGCTGGGCTTCTGAGGACACAACCCCACTGGACTGCTCCTGGAATTAGGAATGTTCCTTTTTCTGTTTACATCCACTGAAGCGCTGGGATAAATTTCACACAGGTCGTTTCTCAAGTTCATGTCTTGATTGCTGCCCCTCCCCCTCCACTTCTTTCCATCTCATATTAGAAATTAGATCTTTCTATTCCACATTAGATCCTTTACATCCCATACTAGCTAATGGACTCGGGGCATTTCATTTGATTTCTTTGGACCCCAATCTCCCTATCTATATAAAATAGGGTCAATGATCCCTCCCCTGAGAGCTACTATAAGCATTAAATAAGCATACACAGAGGCCTTGGCTCCTAGCTTAGCGAGGGGGAGGTGCTTTCTGCTTCCCAGAAGCTCGGCATCTCCTTGGGAGGGCAGCAAGGAAGGAGGGGGCTGTCAATCACAGACACCCCAGGGCTGGCAATGGGCCCAGTAGGACGGTAAGATCAGCTGGACAACAGTTTGGAGATGCAGCTTCAGATCTGATCAGCCTGTCAGGGTGGGGACAGCAGAGTTCTTAAACGCTGCAGAGCCAAGTTCCCTCCACAGGGCGCTCCGCGCTGAGGGCTCGGGAAAGGCCGGGAGGCAGCACCTCTGCATCCATTGGAGGCAGACCCTCAGTCTCATGTCCCCTCTGCTGCTCACTCATTGTGTGATTTGGGGGGCTAACCCTCCTGTGCCTCAGTTTCCCCGTCTACCAAATGGGGATTAGCAATACTACGTACCTCCTAGAGCTGTGTCGAGGAGTAATGGACTTACATGTGTAGAGTACTTGGCAGTCTTGGGAGGCGTTTTTGGTTGTTGCAACTGAATAGGTGCTACCGGCCTCTGGGGGCTGGAGGCCAGGCATGCTGCTAACACCCTACAACGCACAGGCCAGCCCCCACAGCAAAGCATTATCGAGCTCAAGCTGTCAATAGTGCCAAGGTGAGAAATCCTGGTGTGGAGTGCGGAAGCGACTGGATTTTCTCTTTCCCTCAAATCTCCTCACTTCCTGTCCTCCCCTATCATACCACTCTCAGCCACGGCCATAATGTGAAGCCCACGCCCAGAGAAAGGGAGCCCCTGAAAACATTCTCTCCTTTCCCTTTTCCATCCTCTGTGACTGATCCAAGTGTCTGGCTGCCGTGTGAGCTCAGTCAATGTGCTTGACCTCTCTGAGCCTGTTTCCCACGTCCCTGAGTCAGGCTCCATGGAGGCCCCCGGCAAGTGCTCTGAAGCAGTGGAGGAATAAAGGCTGCCCCAGGTAGCCAGGCTCGAGGACGGGTTCCTGTCTGAGCTGCCTGGAGACGTCTCGGAGGGAGGCCGGGCAGACAACGAAAAATCACATTCCTGTCTGCCTCCGCAGAAGGGCCAAGGGGCCTGTGCAGTGGAATGCCCCCAAGGAGACAGACGGAGGGAAGGGCAGAGTTCACAGACGGCAGCGTGGCCTGGCTGAGGAGATGCCGATTCTCACCCTCAAACCCCACCCCAGCATGACTTAGACCAGCTGAGGTAGACACTGGAGGCTGGCCAGGGCCCTGCCATGGACCGGCTGTGTGGTCTTGGGCCAAACACGTCCCCTGTCTGGACCTCAGGATCCCCACCTGATTGGGTCAAACCAAGCCTTCCAGCTGAGCCTTCGCTAAGAATTTCTGGCTTCAGTTCCCATCAAGTAATCTTCTCATTGAGAAAGTCTTGATTTAACAGGAAATGATAGTAATGCACAGAGCATCCACTGCTAGGCATTATGCTAAGACTTTACATGTCTCAAACCAATTATTCCTCACCACAGCCCTTAGAGATTCGATCTACTAGCCCCATTTACAGATGAGGAAACTGAGGCTCTGAGAGGTTAGGGCCTGAGCAAATCGCAGAGCTGGGCAGAGCTGGGATTCACACCAGGCAGCCTGTCTCCAGAGCTTCTAGGCAATTCTGAAGTAATCTTTGGAGAGAAAGGAGAGAAGAGAGGGAAGAAGCCAGGATCCCTGGCCGGGAGAGGCTGGAGTCGGAGGAGAAGCCAGCCCTTCGGAGAACCGCCTCTCGGCCGGCCACTCTGGCAGCCGCTCCTCTCCCCCTCTCTTTTCCTGGATGCAGGGAGTGAGGGTGGCCCGCCCAGAGTTCCCCGTGGTGCTCAAACAAACAGAGGAGGCTCTGCCACTGCAGTCGGCTCCAACTGGGGCCCGCGCGCGGGCAGGGGACCAGCCAGCAGCTCCAGGAACACAGGCTCGTTCTTCCCCGCTGCAGGCCTGAAGGCAGCTGGTTGTGTGGGGACCGAATCCCATACAGGCCTGTGTGGGGCCGCGGGGGAAGCAGCAGCACCACACTCACCACCCTGCAGGCCTCTCCAAAGGGGTCTGTGCGGGGTGGGGGGCAGGGACCAGCATGGGCATCCAGCCCCAAGGGGCAGGGAATCCGTGGAAAGGGGCTCTGGCTGCAGGGCACCCGGGGAGAAGGTGGCAGCTCATTTAGGGCAAGTCTTCCCCATGTTGGCGGGACCCCCACACTGGGCTATAAAAGCATTTGGGGGAGGAACAGAGAAAATTCCAGGCCACCTTCCCCCAGGACAGCCAGCAGAGTACCAGTCTGCTCCGCGCTAGACACCGTCGCGGGTGGCTTGGCCAAGCAACACACAGAATGTCGTGTCCCCACAAGAAAGAACAATGAGTAATGCCCTTGATTTGGATCCTGTTCCCACTTTTGCTAAACTCCCAGACAGCGCTTTATACACTTTGCCCTTCATTTCACTGGCTCCCCTGAAGAACACAAGCAACCACATCTGCCCCCAATGAAAAAGCTCCTACTGTGCGCCAGACACCAGGTGCGACACTTCCAAGTCTCATTAAATCCTCCTTGACGCTGTGCCAGGAGTGGTGTCGGCGGCTCGGGCACTCGCCAACTGCTCACGGTGAGCCCAGGTTGGGGGAGGTCAGCACCGTTATTAGCTTCGTTCCATTTTACAGATGAGAAAACCGAGGCTCAGAGGGAGGTGCAGCCACCTGCCCGAGATTAAGCACCGAGGAGGGGCCAGAGGCAGGACCAGAACCCAGGTCTGTCTGTCTGTCTGGCCCCACAGTCCATGCTCGCTGGCCCTGATTGACTGCTTACTCCAATAAAAGACTCAAGGATGCTTTTCATCATTGCTGTCACTAATAAGTGACAGTGTGTGAGGACAGGCTTCAGATTCAGACATGGGCGTGAGCTCCACTCCTCTGACAAGCCAGGGGGTTTTCCAGGGCCCCTAAAGAAAACCTGGGCGCTTCCAGTGCCCACCCTTCAGGGCAGACTGTTTCCGACAGCCAGAGTGTTCTGACCTGTGCTCACATTGTTAACGCCATTCGTCCTTCCGCCGCCCCTGCTGTCAGGTCTCAGCCTGACATGGGTTTTGCTCAAAGCCCTTTCCACGCCGATGACCATTTATGTGTGTGCTGACGTGGCTACCACCTGCCCCGTGGCCCAGCGGAGGCGCTCACATGGCTTAATGCCTGGGTGGCTCCTGTGGTCTTAATCAGCACCATCTCTCACACAGAGCAGCCCCTGGCACCGCCCGTTCCGTTCCACGTTCTCATGCATCTGCTGTCTCCATCCAGCACAGAGTCGTGCTGAGCCGACGGGGTGGCATGCTGCAGTCGTGAAGAGCATGAGCTGTGGACACACGCCCAGGTCCAGCTGATGGGCTGTGTGACCTTGGGCAGGTGCTTCAGCCTCTCTGAGCCTCGGTTTCCTCTACTGTGCGATGATAATCCCACTTCCTACCCTCAGAGGCTTGCTGTGACCATTAAATGCTTAGCACGGGGCCTGGTAAATGTCAGCGGGGTTCGTAACCTTGCTTTATAGACAAGGAGAAAAAGCCAGACGATCATTTAGTGACAGAATATGCTGGATATGTCCACCATACCCCACAGAATATGTCCACTATACCCCACATGCTGGGCTTTGGCCAGATCGCATACTCTTTGGGTCTCATTAAATGGAGGAGCCAAAATTCCTTCTGTGTCACTCAGAATGAAAAGGGCAGAAATCCTTTGTTGAGCAGCTTCTGGAATCAGGCACACACTTATTGAGGGCCAAAGGG
The DNA here is from genome assembly GCF_057802395.1 of Ceratotherium simum simum. Lineage (NCBI taxonomy): Eukaryota > Metazoa > Chordata > Mammalia > Perissodactyla > Rhinocerotidae > Ceratotherium > Ceratotherium simum. The sequence goes on from NC_141928.1 coordinate 21,853,207, forward strand.
TTTCTAGTACTCAAAGGGGGCTGTTTCGAGATAGTCTCACCTCAGAGGCTGCAGGGGGTCACGCAGACCTGGGTTGCAAGCGCCTAGCTGGTGACCTCGGGCCCCAGCCTCCCCATCTGGGTGACCAGGCTGCAGCTGCCCGGCCGCCTCCAGCATCTCAAGGCTCCCAGAGCCTAATGCGTGTCAAGTGCACGCAGAGCAGACAGACGCTCCGTCAATGTTAGTCTGTCCCCTCGTGCCCTTCCTCCCGGCTACAAGGACCCCAGGGGACAGGGGAAGTTTAGGCTTCACTCTGCATGCAAATTGCTCCAGCTGACTAGACAGAAGGCATTGAATAAATGTGAATCGCCGCTAAAATGATAATCAATATGTGGAATTCCCATTTGCTCAGCTAAAAACCCACATCCTCTGGAAAACCATAGGTGACTCATAATCCCTTTTCCTCTTTAACTCCCGGGTAGAAAATTCCTTTCCTCTCCAACTTTCAGGGAGGCAAATTCTTCCCCAGGCACAGAAGCTGCTGTTCCCAAAAATCCAGGGCTGCAGTGGCTGTCTGGGGCGGCAGAGGGCACTGGCTTGGGAGCAGTCGTGACTTGAGGGCTCAGGGCCAGCCGTGTGACCCCCCCACGCACAAGGAGATAGGGAATGTCACCTTGGCAGCAAAGGGAATTTCAAAACGGCGGGAAGCGAGGCTGAAAGTGGCCAGACAAAGACACAGGGCAAGAGAAAAGCACAAGGAGGAACGGATCCACTCTTCAGACAAGGGCATCGCGGCAGGGCGCAGGCTTCAAGAAATGCAGGAAAGCGGGGGGCTCACCCCCAGCTCAGGCCCTTCAGAAGGCAAGCAGGGAGAGGAGTGCCCTGGACCAGGGGTTAAGAGACACGGCCTCTGATCAAGCCTCCATCCTCTCCCGCCATCTGTGTGACCTTGCCCAGGGGCCTCAGTTTTCCCATCTGCCAAATGGAATTCTCCTAAGAGATATTGTGAATAGGGTTGCCAGACTGAGCAAATAAAAATACAGGATGCCAAGTTCAAATCTGAATGTCAGATAAACAACGAATGATATTTTAGTAGAAATGTGTTCTAAATATTGCATCCAACATTCAAATTTCACTGGGCATTTTGTGTTTTATCTGGCCACCCCCAGTGTGGAAAGCAAAGGGGAGCATAGGTGTGAAGGGCTTTGCAAAGAGTCAGGAGCACCGAGGGCTGTGATGGATAGTCTGAGTCTCCAGAATCCGCGTGTATTCGGCCATGCGATATTCTCAGCTCTCTCAGGACCCAACCTAGCGGACGCAGAGACAATGACAAATAATAACATGCGCCAAGGATGACAGCCAGGATATGTAAACATCCCTTCAGAAAAGCTTTAGGGACTGGCAGCATTTAGCCTGAAGAAGGAGCTTGGGAAGAACAGACAACAACCATCTTTACATCTCAAACATCCTCTCCCAGGGGCAGGGAGACAACTTGGGCTTAATCCACAGGAAAACCTTGCACAATGAGAGCACTGTGAAAACGGACTGGGCTCCCACGGGAGGGAGCCTCCAACACCAGGGTGTTCACATTGGAATTTAACGACCATATGACCAAGATGCTCCAGACAGGACTCTGGCTGAGCCTAGAGGAGGCTGGACCAGAAGACTTCGGAAGTCCCCAGGAACTCAGCTCTCTAACTCTCATTGCAGATATTTCTTTTTCCAAAACATCTAGGTCAGTGCCTGGTGCCAAAGAAGGTGCTTGGCAAGGGACATCAGCGATGACAAATGTGTGACTCATGTTGCCACTTCCTCATCCCGAGCCAAGGCAGACATCACTAATCAATTGCAGCACCCTCTTCTGCTAAGTTCCAATGTGACTTTGAAATCTTTCTCAGTGTAGCCACCTAGACAGCTGCTACCAAGCACAACGTATCTTACGTGTGTCTGTGAAATCATCATCATCATCATCATCACCAACAACCACTGTTATTATAACTAGCACTTCCTGAGTACTTACTATGCACTAGGCACTTTATACATACTAACACTTTAAATCCTCACACCCATCCTCCAAGTTAGGTACTAATATTATCCCCACTTATAGATGGAGAAATTAAGGCAGAGGGGAGTTTAGAAATTTCCTCAGAATTGTGATTAAATGAGTGGTACCAGGCATCTGATTCCAGGAGCCGCCCTCTTAGCCACTGGACCAGACTGGACTGTGTGTGTCGTGGTCCTAACAAGAGTGGGCACAATGACCCCATTTTATAGAGAGGGCCCGGGAGGCTCAGGGAAGTGAGGCCATAACAGAGACCACAGAGCCAGAAGAAGGAGAGGCCAGGATTGGGACGCAGGTTAATCCGACTCTCCACCCCACTTCACCCAGATCCTGCTCCATCCACCTGAGCAGGAGCAGATAGTCCCCGGGGGGCCTCTGGGCTCTCTCCTCTCCCCAGGGCCTTCTGCAGCCTCCCGCTAACAGAATTTCTCGGAACGGTTGCTGGAGTGGCCAAAGCTGGAGGCCCATTTGTCAACCTAGGGAACATTCTCCCTGTGTCCCTCCATGGCCCCCAGACTCAAACCCCATGAGGAATGACCCAAGGACAGAGCAGAGGGGGCACCAGGCCCTCGGGAAAGCTCCTAGAGTCATTTCCCAGGCTCGGACCTCTCATTGGCCCTTGGGGCTGGGCCCAAGCTCAAGGCTCACCCTCTGAAGGCCCAGTAGGGGCCCCGGTTTTTGACGAACAGAGCCACTCCACACGGCCTACCCCAATCCAGATAGAGTCAGAGATCAGACTGCCTCCCACCTCCCTGCGTACAAGCCTCTCTCATCCCGGGCACGTCAGGAGGTAATAACAATAATTAATATAATGATATTTTCCAGAGTGCTAGACTCTGTGCCAAGGACTGTAAATGCAACGCCTCATTTAATCCTCACAACCACCCCAAGAGCATTCTAATACCATCCCTGTCTTACAGATGGGTAACTAAGGCTCAGAGAGGGTAAGTGACTTGGCGCAGGCCACACAGCCAGGATGTGGCAGAGCTGTGACTTGAACTCAGGTGGTCTGGCTCCAAAGTCAGTGCTTTGAAGAGAAGGATGGAGAAAATCGCCCAGCGTGGCCCAGAGCCTCAGCAACTCTGCCGGGCACTTCCTTCCTCTGGACCTGAAGCACCTCCCCTGTCAAATGGGCACGCTATCACCTGCCAGGACCTCCTTGCAGAGTGATAGACAGGCAGCAGATGTGAAAGGACAGTGGCAGCCTCATGCCCCAAGTGCCCATCCGCATTTAACCAATGAAGAAGGGGCTCAGAGAGGGTAGGTGATCCACCTGAGGCCACACAGCAGGGCTTTCCTCCCTCAGCTCCCTCCCCAGACTGGTCTGTCCTGCTCCCCCAGCTCCTCCTGGGGTTTGGTGAGAGAGGGGCCTTTTCAGCAGGACCTGTCACCTGCTCCCCATACCCTGCCCCCCGGCCCTCCCCCTCCCCAGGCACCTGTGTACTTACAATGAGGCCGGGCACTCCCGGGGGCCCTGGCAGGCCCAGTTCTCCCTGCAAACAGAGAGATCACAGCGTTACTTGCCCTGTCTCCCTCCAGGACCACTCCGTCCACGCCCTCCTCCATGCCGGCACCTGGTGGAATCCTTGAGAGCTGACCACTCCCTGTGCCCGACCAGGGACTCTCCTGATCCCGGCCTGCAGTTTGGACGAGACCCTCCCCACTCTGCCATCTGTAGCAGGGGAGGCTGGGTTTCCACATCCAGTATCCTCCAACTGTCCGTGAGAACGGATGAGGGAGTCCCGAGCTTGGTAAGAAAGACGTGCAGGGAAGATCTCAGTCTCCATTGATAGACGGAGAAACTGAGGCTTGAGGGGTTAAGCGATTTGCCCAAGGTCGAGCGCAAGGAAATAACACAGTGGGGTGGGCTCCAAGCTGAGAGCCACCAGGCCGGCCTCCCTCCCTCTCTCAGCCAGGAGATGCTCGGGGCCTTCAGAACCCCCCTCCACCAGAAAGAGGCTCTCAGGTTTCTGCCTCCCAGGGCCTCTGAGATGCTGGAGAGAGCTCTTGCTGGGAGTCAGGAGACGTGGCCGTGTGTGGCAGGGGGCGAGTTTCCGTCTCCTCATCTCTAAAAATGGAACTTCAATCCCAGAAAAGACAGGTAGAGGGGTTTGGGTCAAGTTCAAAACACAAAGGCATGAATAAAAACAGGGCCCTAGCGGGGGCCGGCCCAGTAGCATAGAGGTTAAGTGCACGCGCTCCACTGCGGCGGCCCAGGGTTCGCGGGTCTGGATCCCGGGTGCGCACTGACGCACCGCTTGTCAGGCCATGCTGTGGCAGCGTCCCATATAAAGTGGAGGAAGATGGGCACGGATGTCAGCCCAGCTCAGCAAAAAGAGGAGGATTGGCAACAGAGGTTAGCTCAGGGCAAGTCTTCCTCATTCACACACACGAAAAAAACAGGTGCCTAGCAATGGCGATTATCAACAAGAATTGCCCACGTCCTACAGGGGGTTCGTCTTCCTTCATCTGTGCAATCCCAGGGCTGCCCAGATGGGTGGCTGTCATTACTACAGCCACCAAGAAAGGGTGGAGGTGAGAAGCAGCCTTGGGAGGCTCAGGAAGGGGAAGCGACTTGTCCAAGGTCACTCAGCAACTTTGTGGCAGAGCTGGGACCACACATCAGGTCCCGTTTCTGCTCTTGTAGGCCATGAGTATACAGACACCCAAGCCTCTCCCCAAGGGGACTTCCAGGGTGACATCACATATTATAATGGTTGATCCAGTAACTGGTCTGCTGAAGGAAAGGCCCTGATTTCTCCCCTTCATCCTTTGCCGGCTCTTCCCTCCACCTGGAATGTCCCTCACCCTTCTCCTCATCCCAATTCCAACGTCACCGTCCCCAGGAGTCTTCCCTGCTCCTCTCTCCCTCCTCCACAGCCCTGGGACCTCTTCGATCCCGCCATCTCACTCTGCCTTGTGTGACGGGCTAGGGAGACAGCCGTGAGCTCCTGGAGGGCAGGAAACGTACCTGGTTATTAATTCCTATGTATAACCACTCCGTCCAGCACACGCGTGTCATGGACCAAACACTTCCCTGCCCCTACCTCATTTCATACACACAACTGTGCCGCATTCTGATCCCCCGATTTAGAGATAAGGAAACTGAGATTCAGAGAGGTGAACTGATTTGTCCCGGCTTCCACGCCTGGCAAGCAGTGCCCCAAGATTCGAACCCAGGGCTTCAGCCCCCAGTGGAGCCCGGGGGTCAGCCCCAGGGAGCATTTGCGGAATTGAAATTAGCACATAATCAGGGACCGATTATGGATCCAGCAGCCGCCTCCGCAGAGGGCACAGCTGGGCACAGCTGCTCAGGCAGGGAGCCCCAAGGAGAGATGGGGACATGGCCGGTGTCCCAGAGAGCTCTGGACGGTGTCTGCACCCCCGAGCGGAGAACAAGCTTCCTCTTCCGCCGTGGCCTGGGCCTGGGACAGGAAGGGCAAGGCGGGCTCAGCTCCCCAGGGCAGGCTGACCTGGCCCCTTGATGGGCCTCCGACTATTTACAAACTCTGTAAACACGCCTGTGCTGGAGATTTCTGTCGCACTCAGCTCTTCTCTCCATGCAGGCCTGCAGACCATCTGCTCCCCAGGCCAGTGCCCTCCCATCAACATTTCGCATGCTATGTAAGATGGCGGCAGCCCTGGCTTCCCCAGTGGGGAGTGACTTATGGATCTTGTGAAGTCTTTGGGGATGGGGCACAGCCTGGGGCTTTGGGAACAGGGGTTTAGTGGGCTGGAGGGCTCTCCTAGGGGGCCACAGGGCATCCACAGCAGACAGGAGCCTGGGGTTCAGAGAGGGCATGCTATTTGCCCAAGGGCACTCAGCTAAGAGGTGGCAGGGCTGGGATTTGACCCACATCTGTCTGGGCCCAAAGCTTGGGTTCCTGAAAGCTGCAGTGTTTGCTCTCAATCTCTCCAAAAACTTAAAATACTTACGGGGTTTCCGTCCAGTCCAGGAGGGCCTCTTTCCCCAAAGTCTCCGGGAAACCCCTGAGGGCATGAGAGAGAAGAAACATCTGCAGATTAGTGTCTATACCTGCGGGGTGGCCTTGATCCAACCCCAGGGGGGACACAAGGACACGTCCATGCAGGCTCACTCCTTGACTCCGGGACCTGGGCAGGCAGTGGGGTCCCGGGTCCCCCCGTGCCCTCCTCAACAAACACCCCACATAAAGAACTTCTCAAGGACTGGCTACTGCGGCGGGGCCCACGGCCAGGGAGCCCTCTTCTCTGCTCAGAGTCTCTGAAAAGGATCTGGTACCCGGTTTCCCAGCATGGAAACGCCAACCCCCCAATCTGACAGCTGGTGCCAGTGGAGTGTGGGGTCAGGAAGATGGCCTAGGCCCAGACAGGTCGCTGACTTGCTGAGAGTTTTAAGAGTATCCTTTTCCGCGGCCGGCCCGGTGGCGTAGCGGTTATGTGCGCGCTCCGCTGCTGGCAGCCCGGGTTCGGATCCCGGGTGCACACCGACGCACCGCTTGTCAAGCCATGCTGTGGCGGTGTCCCATATAAAGTGGAGGAAGATGGGCATGGATGTTAGCCCAGGGCCAGTCTTCCTCAGCAAAAAGAGGAGGACTGGCATGGATGTTAGCTCAGGGCTATCTTCCTCACACACACGAAAAAAGAGTATCCTTTTCCCCCATGGGCCCCAGTTTCCCCACTGGTCAAAGAAGGGAGGGCGTCTGAGGCATCTTCCAGCTCAGACTTTCTATGTTTGTGACATGCTCTTCCAAAGCCACCCTGTAGAGTCACGATCCCCATTTTACAGAGACAGAAAGTGAGGCTCTGAAAGGGTGAGAGTCAAGGTCACACAAGGTCACGCCACTAGTGACCACCAGCACCGCAGCCACAGGTGAGTCTCAGCAGCTCGCAGCGAGGCCAGGCCACCGGTCTGGCCCTCTCACCTCTCCTTGACCCCATTCCAGACTCTCTGGGGAGACAGGCAGCTGGAAAAACATCAGCTGTGGGGATGCCTCGGGGGCCGTGGGAGGGGGAGACGACTCCATCCTACTTCAAAAGGAAAAGAAAGTCCTCGAGCTTGGAATTTGGGGAAACCTGTTCTCCTCCCCTCCTTGAATTCAAATCATTGTTTTTCCAGGGAAATTTAATAAAAAACAAGCACATTTTTTTTCTGACCAAGTGGAGGCCTGAGCTGTTCAAACAGTAACGATTCCACATGGAGGATAACTGTGTTTCTGGTTTCTGACGCTACCGGGGGAATCCAGTGAGGAGATTAAACTGAAAAACAAAACCAAAACCAATTACGAAGTCTATACTGGCTGAGCAGAGACCTTGAAATGCGTGTGCGTCCAGGCCTGTAGCCTTGCCCTGGCCTGCAACGCTTTGTTGCTGATGGTGCCGTCAAGGGGATTCCAACTCCTAGCTGCCCTGTGGACAGCAGAGCGGACCCCTGTCCAGTCTTTCTGTGCCCTCCTCTCACCTTCCGGCGCTCTATCAGACGATGCTCTGCTGCTGTTCACAGGGTTTTCAAGGCTAATTTTTCGGACCTTCTTCCAAAGGCCCTTCTTCCTCATCTGTCCTAGTCTGGAAGCTCCACTGAAACCTGTCCACCACGGGTGACCCTGCCGGTCCTTGAAATCCTGGTGGCATAGCTTTCAGCATCACAGCAACATGCAGCCACCGCAGTATGACAACGGCACACAAGTGGCGTGGTTCCCCGACCAGGAAACAAACCCCGGGCCGCAGCGGCAACACAGCACCGAATCTTAACCACCAGAGCACCAGGACAATCCTACTCCCCTCAAATCCGTCCTCTGTGGAAGCCCTCTTGGAGGAGAAGGGCAGAGGTTGACACTGACCCTATAGGAGGTGTGGCATCATCCAGACGCCCAAAGGAGGAGATGAGGACATATTCTGGTCACGCGTCGCTCAGCGACGGGGATGTGTTCTGAGAAATCATTAGGCGATTTCGTCATTGTGTGAACATCACAGAGTGTCCTTACACACACCTAGGCGGTACAGCCTACTACACACCTAGGCTGTCTGTATTAATCTGATGGGACCACCGTCACATACGCCTCTGTCTTTGACCAAAATGTCGTCGTGTGGCGCACGACTATAAAGAGATCCAGACCAAGCTGGGCAACTTCACTTGCCTTTGGCAACCATTCTTGAGGGGAAGGTTGTGTCATGCGACAGATGGGGAAATTGAGGCTCAGAGAGGAATGTCACTTGGCCAAAGCCCCAAAGCAAGTGTGTGGCACAGCTGAGTCCAGGTCCCACCTCTCTGGACTCTACCAAGTTCATATGAGCTGTGCATGCGCAACTCTGGCATGCAGAAGCTGCTCGACTGTGCGCCCGACTGGTCTCAGAGTGTGGAAGAGGAGTGTGTGTGTGTGTGTGTGTGTGTGTGCACGCACGTGTGCGCACGCACAGGCCCACCCCTAAATCACGTCTTTGTCGGGGTACATCTGACCCTATCTAAGATTCCTCTTCCCACGTCCTTGGGGTCTCCCCTGGCAGACTCCAGCCTCCCCCGAGTCCAGCCCCCCCGTGTCCTGCCGTAAGGTGGATCCCTCTCACCTCCTGGGACAGGAGACACCACAGGCCGGGCTGTGGTCGAGGGAGCCTTCTGAAGGCGTTGAGTTCCCGTCTCTGCCTTTGGAGGCTGGGGTTGGGGGCCTGGCGGGAGAGGAAGACAATCCCTCTCAGGGACAAAGGGGATGCTGTCCAGCTGGGCATCTGGCCGACGCCTCATGGCCCACAAGGGGCAGGACTCAGGAAGTCTGTACTCTGCTCTCCAAGTCCGGTGTCTAGAGACAGCCCGAGACTCGCCCTGGCTCGCCTCCAGGCTGGCTGTGTGACCTTAGGCAGACCCTCATTTGACCCTCTGCCCAGGCTGGGAGGGGGGGCTGATGTCTAAGAAGCCTTTCAGCTTGGCCCAAGATGAGCCACCCTAGGCCCCTCTTCCCCTAGGCGCAGGAACGCCACTCAGCCTGGGGCAAAATGGACACCTTGACAGTATCCCCCAGGATATCCACACCCAGCAGCCACCAGGCAGCTCTCGAACCCATGGGCCTGCACTCAGAGGCCACTCCAGGCTGGCTCAAGGATACCTCTCAGACCAGCGCCCGGGCCAGCTTCCCCCACGAGGCTTTGGAACCTGGGCGACCCAATGCCAGTCCTGGCTCCACCACCCGCCGGCCTCTCTGAGCCTCAGTTTTCTCTGCTGTACAGTGGGGAGTACCGAGAGGATGAAGTGAGGGGTCACATGGAGGGCGAGCCCTTGCTGGCCCCTGGAGGCAGCAGGAGTGTCAGGGCATGTCTCTGAGGTATAAGCAAGGGAAAGACTGTCAGAATGGTCAAATCCCAAAGAGAGGCACTTCTGCAGACAAAATGTGGCCCATGTATAGCCGTAGGTGATGATGTGGGATATAACAACGACAGCAACAGCAGACTCTAACAGCCCAACGACACGGGTCCCATTCTTGGCCCCATTTTAGAGATGAGGAAACTGAGGTCCAGAGAGGTTAGATTACTTGTCCAAAGTCACACAGCTATGGACTAGCAGAGCGGGGACTTGAACCCAGGCAGTCTGACTCCAGAGCCTGTTTTCTTAGCCATGACTGCACACTGAATGCACAGAATGGACCAGAGCCTGTGGTCTCATGCACAAGAGGGAACGGCATTACTGATGCTGAGGACTGGCCCTGCTTGTACGTGCTTGGTCGCCTGATGTACCCAGCCCCCGTCTTCATCTTCAGTCTCCTTTCCTTCAGAGGAGTCAAGTAGATGACTTCTAGGAATCTAGGGTTTGTAGTTAAGAGTGCAATGGTTGAGAAAAAAAGACAGGAGTTTTAAAAGAGCTGGAACAAACCTTTGTTTGGAGCAATCACAGATGGTCTAAGACGGAAAGACCCTAGGTGTCCCTGACAGTCAGCATCTCATTGCACCAACGGGGAGACTGAGGCTCAGAACACGCCCAAGGCCCCCTCGCCCCACCGGCCTGCCTCACCTCCCCACTCCTGAGCCACACAGCCCATTCCCAACACTCGCCCCAGGGCCCCTGAGCTCGGCCCCTCTGGATCTCGGAGAGCAGTCACCGAGCTGGACATGCAGCCCCACTTCCACCCTGCTGGCTTCCCTGCGTCTGGCCGCGCCCGCTCGTGCATGACACGCATCCCCAGCCCGGCCAGCAGGCCGACCTTCCCCCGCAGGCCCCAGCTCCCGGCTGCAGCAGGCTGGCCTGAGGCCCAAGGAATGAGCTCGGCGCCCTGCCGCGGCCCCAGCCACGTGGTTTCCCCACTTCCCCAGGTCAGGCCTCCCTGGGGAACTGGACGCCTCGTACTCGGAGCAGAACAAGGCCCGGGGGGGAGGCAGAACCAGGCTCCACATTCTCTCCTGGCTACAGCAATTCAGAGCAATAGACGGGAAGACAGGGACGGTCCTCGTCACACATTCACGGCAGGATGCCGAGGGCCAGGGAGGCCTCTGAGGGTTATCCCATTCCCTCCCTGCCTCCAGGCAGGGTCTGCCCCAACCATCTACTCCAGAAGGTGGGATGTAGGCACAGGGAACACTGCAGCCTCCCAGACCAGAAGTCCTGCTGTTTCAAAGGCTCAGCTCCCTGGCCTGCAAAACCGTCAGTCCTGCCCACCTGGCAGAACTGGGCTGAATAGAGGTGAGATGTTTGTAATCCAGCCCCTGGTAACCCTAACACGCCATCACCCGCTAGTTAGGGTTGGTACCAACAGTGCGAATACTTAATAAACTCCAGGAAGAGCCTGCAGAAGGATCTTGGAGACCTTTTTACAATGTTTAAACTCTCCAAAGTCGGGAAGTTTCTGCACACGTCTAACCCGCATCCTTCCTGCTGCACTTGAAGCAGCCTGTATTCTTTTCTAGAAGACGTGTGCACTCCAAGCGTGCTGACACAGAGAGACCCCTTGAGGTCCCCAGTACCTTCTTCTCACAATGCTGGGCACATTTTTACCCCGTCCTTTTGAAATCCACGTGGGAACCCAGGAAGAAGAGTCACCTCAGGCGACAAGGAGGAGAGAGGAGGCAGAGTCCTCACCAGGATGCCGGGGTCACCAACAGCCCTGGGACGGCTCCAGCTCAAGTCTGGGACACTGGGGACCACAACCCCAGCTCACAGCATCGCCACAGCTAAGAACATTCATCTGTTTTGGCCTCAGTTTCCCCAACTGGAAACCACTTTGCTCCCTGCTCCCCCCATCTGAGAAGTGGAAAGAGCCTTGAACTTGAAGTCAAAAGGCACGGTTTTGGAAGCCTGTCCCACGCTGGGTGGGCATGTGGCCTTGGGCAAGTCCCAATTGTCCCCGAGCCACACACATAGGGAGCTGGAGCCAGGGCTGGGCCTTTCCAGCTCTGAGCTTAGGGTCTGCCCGCCTGAGTCACTGCATAAGACCAGCCTTGGCAGGCCTGGCCGGAGGCCACGGGAGAAGCTGTGAGCGGTGGCCGGTCCTGCCAGGCATTCAGAGGGCCTGACCGTAAGTTCACAGAGCGCCCGACAGGACAATTCACAGCAGCGTCTTCCCAGCCCCCCTGAGAGCCCCTTGTCTGGGAGGTGTGGCTCCGTCCCCACTGTGAGTGTCACTGTGCCGTGCCCCAAACAAGCCAGGACAGCCCAGGAGAAACCCCTTCAGCTCCAGCAAGTTAGTGACAGCTTCTATCTGGACCCCTCCTCACGAAACCACAAAACATTTCTCTTTCTAGCAGGCAATGTGAGGAGGTGAGAGCTAGAGACTCACCTTTCCTTTGCAGGCTGAAGAGTGAGCACAGAGAGAAGAGGGGTGACGTGGAGAGCACCCCGTACTAGCAAGCAAGGGTCCTGGGTTCGAGTCCTGACTCTGCCACCGACTTGCTGTGTGACCTCGGGCAAGTTACTGGCCTCTCTGAGCTATATCTGCTTATCTGACAAAGAGGCTGGGCCAGCTCATCACTCATGTGCCTGCAGCCCTGATGTGCTCTGATCTCCACTGTCTCTTTCTCGGCTCCCATCAGCAAAAGACTCCCACACACCCTCCTTCCAAACCTGGCACCGAGGAGGCCGTGCGCAAGGGCCAGAGGTTTTGCACGCTGGAGAAAGATGGGCTGCAGCAGAATCAGCAGCAGCCCTGCCAGAGATGATGCCAGCTGTTTCTGGCACGAGGGACTTCAGCTCATTCTCCCAACATTCCCTCTGGTTAATAAGTGCCTAGAAATCGCCCAGCCCAGAGCTTTGACAGGAGCAAAGCCATTCACAGAAGGAGCCCCCGACCCATCCAGCAGATCGAGGGCTCGGGGGCGCTGGTAACAGGGGGCTGGCCCTAAAGAGCACTCAGGGAGTGTGGGGGCCGAGGGCACCGTGGACCCCGAGGCCCAGCAGAGGCAGAGACACAGCCACAGGGACTCGGGGATATGAAATCCTATTCTGCACGTGTTAAATCCTCTCCACGCAGACCTGGCCCGTTCGCTGGCCATGGCGGCTGGACCAGAGTCAAGGGGACTTTCAGGGCCCCCGGGGGTATTGCGAGACCACAGGGCTGTTTGGCTGAAGGGAGGAGGGTTCCTTCCACCCACGCCTGACACCCCAGCGCCAGGGAACACCCCCATCGCGGAGGAGACGGCGGAATCTTAGGAAGTTAAAGGCGCAGAGGCAGGAAGCAGAGAAGAGTTGTCAGCTATGCGGGTTTAAGTCTGACGAGACCTCGGAAGGTCTCCGGGCAAACGGCTTTGACTGTCGAAGCCTCGATTTATACATCTGGAAAACAGGTAGAATCAACCCCACCTCGAAGAGTCAGTAGGGGAGTCACATGTAGTTCACATACCGTGCAGGCGGAAGGGCCTCCATCAGTGTCGCTTTTGGGGGTGTGTTTGGGCTACGTGTTAGCCCCAGGGCTGGGCACAGAGGAGCTGCTCTAGGAATTGTTGTTGCATGAGAAATGAGAGTGGCCTCGTCTCACACACAGGTGGGAACGTGGCACGGAGCACCCGAGAGCAGGTACTGCCTTCCCGGCCCTGAGCAGCGTGGCTTTCAGCTCCAGGAAGAAAACAAGTGGGCGGCCGGGAGGAGGCAGTGGAGGGGCTGCAGGAAGCAGGAAAGGGGGGGCAGGGAGGCTGGAGAGGAGGGGGGGAGAGGACAGCTGGGGCATGGCCCTGTGGACGTCCCTTGGGGGGGGCAGCGTGGAGAAGCAGCCTTGCATGCCCAGGGTTTCACGGGTCTGGCCTCCTCCACGCTCAGAAGACTCTGGAACCCACTCTTTAAACAGCTACGTTCTGGGGCAAGAGTGAAGGCTCTGGCCGCTGCATCCTACCCCGCCTCTCAGAAGCCACAAGACCTTGGCCAAGTCCTTCACCCTCTGAGCCTCGATCTCCTCATCTGTAAAGTGACAATGCCTGGCCCTCCATGAGGCTCCCAGGATAGAGTCTGAGCAAATCCCCCACGGATGGCTCTGGAAGTGGACCTGGGTGATGGCACAGGGCCCAGCTGAGATCATCTAAGTAAGTCAACCACTCCCATTCTGCAACTTAAACTTTGGGAAAACAGACCCAGAGAGGGAAAGCCCTTGGCTCAAATTCACACAGCACAGAGAGCCTCAGCCACCCATGAATCCACGAATAGGAACAATGACTGCTACTATTTATTGAGCACTTACTACATGACAAGCACAGTGACCCCATGAGCTGGAAGCTATTATCCCCGTTTCTCAGACAGGAAAACTGCAGTTCAGAGAATTTCAGCCAATAACGCTCCTGCCCCATGGCCTTTGCACCTTTGTTCCCTCCACCTGGACTGCTCTTCCCCAGAGAGCCAAATGGCTCCCATTCCCACCTCATTTGGGTTTCTCAAGAAGCGAGGAGGACTTCCTGGGCCAACTACTCCAACAGCCCATACCCCAAGAACTCACTGTCCCCCTATCGTACTCATCTTAACACTCAGCACCATGTGACATGCAATCATTCATTCTGCATTCCCCCATTCAGTCATTGTCTGTCTGTCTGTCTGCCCACAAGAATGGGAACTTTGTCTTGTTCACTGCTCAGCACCAAGCACATTCCCCAGTCCATAGTACACACTCAATATTCACTGAACGAACGAATGAAGAGTCTCCTTGTCCAAGGTCGCCTGGCTTGCGGAGCAGATCCGGACGCCAGCCCAGCCCTCGCAGACTCCAGGTCCTCGCCCCGAAGGCGGAAGCCTCAGCTGCTGCTCCCCGTCCAGATCTAGTGTCAGGTGTTAGACCTCGGAGCCAGAGGGATGTCAGCCACAGAGATCTAGGACTGAGCGCGAGGCGCCCCCTGTCAGCTCCTCGAGGCCAGCACCTGATTCCTGCTTTCTTTGCATCCCCCCCGGCCCCCAGGGGGCCCAGATCCACACACTGCAACAGGTAAGGTGCCCGTGAACACGCATGTCAACCGCCAAATCACAGACGGTCCCCTTTCTGGGCACCCTGGGCATCCTGGCTCTCCTCCAGCCACCTCTCAAGTTCTAACCTCCCCCACAGTCCCTTCTCCATCAACCACAAGCAAAGGAAGGCCCAGACCCGGAGCCAATGATGGTTCCAAGTCTAGGGGTTCACCTATGGGGCAGCAGCAGAGAGCCTGAAGCCCCCAATGGGAGCCGAGCCTGAAAGTAAGATGCCTCAGTTAGTCCTGGGCCTCCCTCAGCTTGGCTGCAGGACTCTCAACATATCACCCCACCTCTCAGAGCCTCAGTTTCCCCTTGTAAATAATGAGATCATTGCAATGAATGACTTTCTCCCCAGGTGAAGATTCTAGGAAATCCACGTTTACAAATTATCGCGGACCAGTGAACCGGAGAGGCTGCCTTGATCCGCCGTTGAGATCAGAAGCCCTGGAGACAAACCGAGTTAGAATCCTGGCTGCATTGTCGTGAAACTGTGGGCAAGTTACCTAATGGCTCTGCGCCCTGGCTTTCTCTTCCCACCCGCAGACGCCCAGATAAGGGGAAACACAATTTCCTGCCACGATGGAGAGTCCTGGGCAAAGCTGGCGGACTAGGGGTTACTGCTGAGCCGCTCTTGGGATCACCCCTGCTGTGGGCCCGCCCACACCCCACTGCCCTCCAGCCAGTGGAACTGTTGACACCAAGACAGTACTGAGACTGCGTGTTTTCTGAGATGGGAGCACAGTCACCTGGTCCAGCCAAGAGCCCCCAGTCTGAGCAGACCCATGGACACTAACGACCCAGACAACAGAAGCCCCCCAGACACAGAACTGCAATGCAGAGCAATTGCTGCACAGAGAGAGCAGCCACCCCAGGGGTTCCTGCGCCCACACAGCCCCCAGCCCCAGCCAGACAGCAGCCACTCCGCCTTCCGGCAGCAGGACACGAGGCCCAGACAGCCCCACGTGCTGCCCCACACACTCAAAGCAGAGCAACGGCCGAGCAGAGAGAAGCAGAGAATGCCCAGGCCACGGGTGGACAGGGCAGCGTGGCCAGCAGGAGGTCAAGTTCACCCATAGAGTCTGCATAATAGACACGGAAAATCTTTACCGGCCTACCCATCTTGCCCCTCTTGCCAGGAACGCCAGGCAGACCCTGTAGGAGGAGAGACAGGGAAGAGGTCAGGACGGAATTCCAGCAGGGGGCAACCAGTGTTGCCCCAAACCAGCCCCAGAGCCACCCACAAGAGGAAGTCACAGGGGACCTAGTTAGAGGCCACAGACACAGTTGGCACCAGTTATATGCACATCAGATGGATGGTCTTGCACTCTACAGGGTTGGGGTCTGCGTGGACCCGAGCTGGGGAAATGCCTAAGGAAAGCACCCAGTGTTTCTGGTATTCAGTAGGTGCTCAATAAATGCTCCCTCCACCTTCCTAAGATTCTCTATACCCAGCTTGTTGAAGAGGTTACAACTGAGTTCCCAAATATGGGCTCGGGTTGGGAAAGGATGGAAAGAAACGTCCAGAGGCTTGCAGGCCATATGGTCTCTGTCATAATTACTCAACTCTGTACCGAGAGCGAAGGCAGCCACAGACAATGTGTAAACAAATGAGCACGGCTGTGTTCAATAAAACTTTACAGAAAGAGACGATCGGCGGGATCTGGCCCGCGGGCCGCAGTTTGCAGACACTTGATCTGAAATATAAAATGGGCCCATTCCTCATTTGCTGAAAGCCCTTCAGAAGCTCCCCACGCTCTCAGAATAGAGTCCCTTTCCTGACTTCTGCCCTGGGTGCCGTATAACTTCGCCCAGGTGGTCCCTCCAGCCTCATCTCCCCCCATTCCCGCCTCACACTCAGTGCTTTCACTGTGTTGACTGTTAAACTCGCCAAGTATTCATGTGTCCCTGACTTTGCACATGCTGTTCCCTACATCTGGAAGGCATCTGCCTTGACTTGTCCCCTTAGCAGACTGCTATTCAACCCAAGGGCACCTCCTCCAGGAGGGATTCCATGACTTCTCCAGGCTGGCCCCTGGCAGGGGGATGGGTGGGCAGGAGGTAAACAAGGAAAGCATACTCACTCGCTCTCCATCGGACCCTGGCAGGCCGAAGAGCCCTGGGAGTCCAATGTAGCCCTAGGAAAGAGCAGGGGGGTTAGAGGGGCTGAGTGGCAGGGTGTGGGTGGCCCGACCCATCCCAGCGCCCCCTTGCTGGCCTCCCACGCCCCGGCTCCTCTTCCTCGCTGGCAGCAGCGGCGGCTCCGGCAGCTCCTCGATGACATAGGCCTTGAGGCGAGTGTATATGCCCATGGACTGCATGGTGCTGGCTTCCACGATGTAGTCCAAAGGCACATACCCTCACGCCAGGGAAGGCGCGGGCGCACATGGAGGAGGCCCGCCCCGCGCCGGGGCTCCGGGACCTGCAGGAAGGAAGCTCTCGGCCGGGTTAGACGCTAGCGTGGCAGCAGGTCCTACCCTCCCAGGGATGGTGGCGGGCGCCCGTGGCTTCTGCAATGCCTCCTTCTGGGCCTCGAAGGCCCTGGATGTGGGGCTTACGTTCCCCATGGCCACTTGAGTGCCACCCTGGCATGCTGATGTCCTGCCAAGCACAAGTGTGCCACTGCACCCAACCCTCCCAGGGGGCCAGCAGATGGCTGTCACCCCCTCACTGGACAGACAGGGAAACTAAGGCTCTGGAGATAAAGTGACACAATGAGTCAGGGGTGGAGTCCACTGCCCTAGAATGCACCCGATGTTCTGCCTCCCAGCCTTTATTCACGCTGTGCCCTCCACCAGGCATGCCCTTCCCATCCCCGTGATTGCAGAGCAAGTCCTAGCGCCTTCTCCTCTGGCGAGCATCCCTGAACGCTGAGCCAGAAGCAATCTCCGCCATTCCCGCCAGCAGCATTCTCGCACCTCAGTTAATAGGATTTACCACCCTCTCCGCTGACCTCCACCGTCTGCATCCATGTTCATGCCCTCTCTAGCCTGGGAACCTCTCAAGACGAGGGACTTAGCCCAGGGCTCCTATCACTATCCGCACTCTCTAGATATTTGTGGAATGAAAATAAGAACCGTAACAAAAGCTAATATTTACTGAGCACAAAGTATGCGCCAGGCCCAGTTCTCAGCGGTCTGCACTCATTAAAGCATTTACTGCGTCCTCACCACACCCCGGGGAAGTAGGTATTATTAGTTAGCCCCCCATAGAGGGAAGAACATTTAGGCCCAGAGAGGTGAAGTGACTTGCCTAGGGTCACACAGCTGGAATGTGGTAGAACTGGTGTTTGAATTCAAGTCATCTGACTCCCAGGCCAGGCTCCTAACCACTCTGCTACACTGCCTCCCACGGGCACGCAATCAACACAGACTCACAACCAAGATGTCACAGAGCCTCCTTCTTGGCATTCAACGTGATCAATATCCCTCATCTTAACAAGCGACATTTACTGATCCTAACGAGCTGGGCTTATATCCCAGATTTACAAGTGAAAAGATGGGCTCAGAGAGATCCCAGAGCCGGTTAACAGCAGAGCAGGTCTCAAAGCCAGTTGCCCTGACCCCAAAGCATGCACTCCGCCTACTTCATAAACACGAGGCGGGTGGTGGCAGGGTAGGGAGGGCAGCGTGAGTGGCCCCGGCTCACCCAGGCTGCTCGGGCCCTGTAACCCTGGAGAGGGGCGCGCTGGGGCCAGACCAGCTCTCTCCCCACGTGTGGCCTCGAGATACTGCTAGCTTGACAAACACCCAGATGTCATTAGCCTGTCTCACTTCTCCAGTCCTCCTGGCAGATCAGGTATCCCTGGGGCTGAGCTGAGAAGACTTTCCCTCTGGGCTCAGAAGGCCCCTCTGGGGCCACAGCTCGTGGGAACAGCTGGAGGGAGGGAGGGAGGTCCAGCATGCTAGGGCAGGAGCCTCTTCAGCCCCTGCATATCACCACCAACACCATCACCATCATCATCACCATCATCACCATCATCACCACCATCATCATCATCATCACCATCATCATCACCATCATCACCACCATCACCATCATCACCACCATCACCACCATCATCACCATCATCACCACCATCACCACCATCATCACCATCATCATCACCATCATCATCATCATCACCACCATCATCACCACCATCACCACCATCATCACCACCATCACCACCATCATCATCACCACCATCATCGTCGTCATCATCACGTCCTGGGCAGCTTGCCCACCCGCCCCCTCACCCACCTCCCAGACACTCTCCTAACAGCTGCCTGTCGCTTACAGGGATTAGGGCTGAGACTGCAGCCATAAATAGCTTTGGCTCCAGAGCAGAGGACACATCACACCGGACCCGGCCTGACTGAGGACTGTGTGACCCACTTGCTGAACATTCTTTGAGAGGCAGCGAGCCCAGGCCTCAGCACACCTGGCTCCTCACCCAGCTCCACCTTGGGCGTGCAGTGTGAACAGGGGCCATCGGTCCCCCCATGAACCCAGTTTCCTTGTATGTAGAAGACAGGATTCCACCAGACCATCTCTTAGTCTGGCAAACTCCATTTACCCCCATTCGATTCACCCAGAACCTTCTCCACTGCCCCACAGCCCGCCTGGGAGCCCCCACCAGGCGGCCCCTCATCAGAGTACTTGCTTCCAAATTCCTGATATCCCCAGACCACGCTAGAGGGAAGAATGGACATCTCTCCCATTGTAAAGATGGGAGTGTGAGGCTGCTGGCTACTCAGGGTTTGCTCCAGGGACCTTGAAGGAGGGGGAGAGCAGATGCTCCAGCAGCCCCCAGGCCTGGGAGCGTTCACCCATCAGGCACCGATGCCCTCCACAAAGGGTGGTCCCCAGCCCTCAGTCGGGAGCAGGAGGGAGGCCTCTGAGTATTCCAACACACACAAGGTGGCCCTGGCTTTGGTTCCTCAGCACTTGGGATGTGCTGGGGCACACAGCAAGAAAATGCCTGACTGTAGCAGCTGGACCACAGCCAAGGCCTCAGCAGAACCTTTGCTGTCCAGTGGGCCCGGCCATGGAGACCAAGCCAGCTTACCTGGCTCAAGGGTCCCCCATCATCCGGCCCTCCTGCTGTCCCTCTGCCCTCCAGGGAGCACTCAGGCCTGCTTGCAGAAGGCCTCAGTCCCAACACCCCCAACAGACACTGGGTGGAGGCCTTACAGCCCTGATCTCCCATCAGGCCCGCTGGAGGGACAGGTAATGCCCACCCAGGGCCCACCTGTGTCACTCCTGCCAGGGCCCACTTACCCGGCTGCCTTTGGGGCCAGGGTCTCCTACAGGTCCCGGTAACCCCTGAAACACAAAAGACAGAGCGGCAAGGACATATGGAGACGTCCTACCTGCTGCCAAGAGCCCAGGGCTTGTCCTGTCTCCTTAGGGCCTCAGCTGCGCCCTCTGCAGAACGTGGTCTTCAGGCTGAGCCCTTGGCTACCCCACGGTCCCAAGGAGGGGGCTCAGAGGGGAGACCGAGTGGGAGGAGCCTCTGGAGCCCCGTCCCACAGCCCTGGAACTCCTCTGTCTTCTGTTCTCTTATTGAGCATCCTCGCCCTGCTGCTTTCAAACACAGGGTTCCTCGGTCCAGCCCCCCGAACAGCCCTTCCTTCAGCCCCACCCGGCGGGCGCAGCTCCTTGGCTCCCAGCCCGCCGCCTCCCTCTGCCTGGGGGAACCCGTGGCCATCTCCACACCACGTGGCCACAGAGCTTCCAGAAGCCATATACTGCACCTGCCTGCCAGGGTAACCTTTGGCCCCTGGGCTGCCCTCAGGTCCCGGCTGCCCCTGCAAAGGAATGGAAAGAAACATGAGGAAAGGAGAGGCCTGCCCAGCTCCAGGTCCGGGGGCAGCGCTTACAATGCACAAAGAGAAGGGCAGGAATGTGAGACGAAATGGGAGGGAGGGGAAGCCACCAGCCTGCTGGGCGCCCGAGCCCACCACTCTGGGAAACTGGTAGGAGCAGCATGGGAGGGACAAAACCCCCTGCGCTCACAGCCCGGGAATAAGAACACACTGAGGCCTGGCTGGCTCTCCCACACTGGCAGTGACTGCTGTTTGACTTGGGCCGGGGCAGCCAAAATTCCTGCAAACCCCGTGGCGGCGTGTATAATATCCCCTAACATCGCCCGGAACAGGCCAGCTATTCAGGCCTCTAACCGGAGCCGAGCGGCCCATGCCAACGCCGGGCCGCGTGGACTCCAGCCCTTTCAGGCAGATGTGGCCGGGGGAGAGGCGGGGTGGGGGCCCCAGCAGGCTGGGAGGCAGAACCGCCTGGCTCTGGGGCTCGCTCCTGGAGCGGGGCCCGGGGAGGAGGCCAGGGCCAGGCAGGGGCTGCAGCGAGGGACAGCGAGCGGGGCAGGGCTGAGGCCATAGCCCTCACCTGTTCTCCGGGGTACCCCGCCGGTCCAGGATAGCCCTTGTGTCCCTGTGGGGGGAAGAAACCGCATCAGGCAGGGAAGCCACATCTGGGCGTGTGGATGGCAGAGGCCCAGGCTCCCTTCCTGCCTTTTCCGCGCTGCATGTACTATGGCAGGGATGTAGTACTTGTTCAGCAAATGCTGGCCGAATGGAGATACGTACATCGGGGTTAGCAGTTCTCGTGGTTTCCTTTCTGCCACCAACGGTTTAGACCAGAAGAGGTCAGGGGGGTTGTTCACTCCTCGGGCAGGGTTTGTGAGCTGAACTGGGATACAGCGACTGTGACAGAGTGATGCTCTATCCGAACCATTCTTTCCGAAGCCAGAGAGAGGCTGAGAGCCTCAGAAGCAGGGGTAGAGGGGTTTCTCAGTGGATGGGGGACCGATCAGGACCGTAAGGTCTGGGATATGTTCAACCACCCTGTGACACTGGACCTTCTGCCACCACTGCCCCTTCTCATTAACCCCCATCGGAAAAGATGTCACACACACTGACCAACTATAGTAGCCAACATAGCTGCCTCCCTTCCTCCCACTGGTCCCAGCAACCGTTCCAGGGGGACAGAGGCCTTCTAAATGCCCGACTGAGCAGGACTCTGGCAACGTCCCAGCACAGCCTTGACCCTCTGTCCCCTGGCCCAACTCCCGTGGTCCAAGACCAGGTCTCCAGGTCCCGAAGACCAAAACGAATGTGTGCTTTCAGGTGGCACGGGGGATGACCACCTGAGCCATTTCATGAGTTAGGAGCTCCAGGAAGGGAAACCCCGGACTTCAAGCTTCTATCAGCTCAGGGATGCTCTGAAATAAGGCCGAGCAGGGGGACTTCCAGATCAGACAGGCGGCTACACTGGTCTCCGCTAGACCCCCGCAGACGGGGAGCCCTGGGCTTCTTCAGGCACGGTCCCTGACTTGCTGTGCATCTCCGAGTGGGTTACCACCCTTCTCTGGACCACAAATGAGGGGTTTAGAACTCTGAGTCCCCTTCAGCTCCGGTGTTTTAGAACTCCAGAGTGCTAAGCACCCCCCAGGGTGATAAACAAGACTCTATATTACACACACATGATGCCCATAGACCCCTTGTGCTGTTTAACCCTACATGACCTCCTGTAGCCCTCACAACAGCCAGGTGAGGTGGGGAGGAGGGGAGCAGGCATTATTATGTCCATTTTACAGAGGAGAAAACTGAGTCTCGGAGCACTGGAGCCACTCGCCCCCCATCCCATCGCTAAGGAGCAGCAGGCTCCCAGTCACCACAGGGTCCTTCTGACACCCGAGGCCGCACTGAGAGCCCTGCAGGCATCCCGAGCACGCACAGCTCACGCACAGACACAGACACACAAGGGCGCACACATTTGGCCCCCCCGCACACTTCGGGAAGCAGGGCTCTTAACCATAAACAGCAGAGCCAGTTTGATCCAAGAGGTTCGGGGAGTTTACGAGCATTCCTTCTGCACCTACTCACGCCTCCAGACTGCTCGGCGATAGGATCGCATCTCAGTCCAGGGCCCATGGGATGGACGCAACACGCTGGGCAAGATTCTTCTACTGGGGTGTGTGCTCTGTTCCCCAGTGGGCAAACTGAGGCACAGGCCACAGCCAGCAGCCAGCATGCAGGGTAGTGAAGATCTTGTTTCAGATTGATCTGGATTCCTGCCCTGCTTTACTGCTGGCTGGCTGTCTGACCCAGGGCCACTGATGTCACCTCTCTGAGCCTTAGTTTCCTCTTTTGTAAAATGGGGATGTGAGGGTTACCGCATGGATTGCATGACCTAAATGTGTGTAAAGCATTTAGCACAGTTGAATTCAAGGGCCCTGGAAAGACTAACTGCTATTATCATTTTGATCTTCATATTTCATTCATTCATTCAACAAACATTACTGAACTTGTATGCACCAGCACCATCTAGGCATGGAATGAACAAGAAGACAACATCTTTGCCTTAATGGAGTTTACAGTCTAATTAAGGAGCTATAAAAACAAATAAATATAAAAGATCATGCCTGGGGGCTGGGGAAATGGGGAAGTGTTGTTTTCATGGGTGTAGAGTTTCGGTTTGGCAAGATGAGAAAGTTCTGGAGATCAGCTGCACAACCATGTGAGTATACTTAACACCACTGAACTGTACGCTTAAACGTGGTTAAGATGGTAAATTTTATGTTATGTGGTTTTTTACCATAATTAGAGATAAAATTTTTAAAAAAGAGATAATGTGTGGTAGTGACCAGAGCTAGGAAGAAAAGTGAGCGGAGTCAGAGGACAGAGAATGGCAGTGTGGGGAGGGGTGGTGACTGCAGGGGAGCAGGCAGGGAGGCCGCTCTGCAGAGATGGACGAGGTCAGGGAGCGGGACAGAGGGCTGGCTCTCTGGGGAAAGGCATTCCCAGCAGAGGGCACAGCAGATGCAAAAGTCCTGAGGCAGGAATGCTCTCAGGCAGGTTTGAGGGAGAACAAAGCCCGTGTGGTTGGAGCAGAATGAGTGAGGGGTGAAGGTAGAAGGGCGGGGGGTGGTCAGAGAAGAAGCAGGCAGTAACAGGATGGGAAACCACAGGAGGGTTTTGAGCAGGGACATGTCACGATACGACACATATAATCGTCATTATTATCCTTTCTCTACTTGGAGCTTGCAGATGAGGAAGAACAGGCAAAGCCTTTTCCCAGGAAGAGCCGAATCGAGCTTTGAGCTCTAGGCTGTGTGCCTCGGCACAGGCGATTGCCCTCTCTGAGCCTCACTCTGCCATTTTCTGCCTGCCTCAAGGGGTTGCTGCAAAGGGCCAATGCACAAACGGGGCAAGGATCCCAAGAGAACCATGAAAGGGAACCGGGGAGCCCCGGAGCATCACCTGCTCCTTTGGCTGCCTCTGCAGCCACGAGGAAACCTTCCGGAAACCAATGCTTTAGCAGAGAAGTGTTGCCAGGGAAATCCCAGGAGATTTCAAATTAACCCTGTACTCAGGATGCAGCTAAAAGGAAACGAATGATGACCAGGGACATGGCCGTGGCCTGCCATGTGCCTGGCCCGGCACTAAAGCCTTAAATACATCAGCTCGTCAACTCCTTGCAATCACCCCTAGGAGGTAGGAATTACCATGTATACCTGCTAGATAAGGAAACTGAGGCTCAGAGAGGTAAAGAAACTTTCCTGAAGCCACACAGCCTCCCAGGGGCAGTGCCAGGCTGTGACTCCAACCCCTGTATCTTTAACCACCAAATCACGGGCTGAGACATACTTACTAAGGCCCGAGGCCCTTCTAGAAGAGCCACACGGCCAGCCAGGGAGAGACCCCCTTACAGACCTCCTCCCAGGACAGAACTTTCAGATCATTGCAGCATGACGGGGGCAGTGGATGGTCACAGAACCCTGGAGTACCTGAGCTGGAAGGGACTCAAGTCATCATTTGACAACCTCCCTTCTCACTGGACGGACTGAGAAACTCAGGCTCAGAGCAGGAAGGGACTTGCCCAGAGTTACTTAGCAAGTTATGGCCAAGCGCCTACTGTTCTCCGGGACTCTAGACCCGCTGGGCTGTGCTTTGTCCAGAAGGCCACGATTCCTAGGTCCTTCCCGCTCAGTGGACCCTGAAGGGCCGTGAACACTGTCAGGAACACTTGTTACTCCTGGCTGCCCGGGAGCAGCAGAGACCGAGCAGAGCCAAGGCACGGGGCAGCACGGTGGGGGAGGCTCGTATGCTCCCTGGAAGAACCCTAACAGTGTTTACCAAGCCGGAGCCAGCCAAATAGCTTCAAATGACAGGGCCCCAGGACCTGGGAGAATCTAAACCATTATCTTTCCCGGGGCCCCAGCAATTACAGGGAGGGCACTGACCGCAAGGTGGACTCACAGGCAGTGATTTCCCGGTGTGAGCCATGCCTGACTGGTCCTAGGGGAGAGCAGATGCTTCGGGGGAGCTCCAGGGACCACGGAATCTGCAAGGGACCTCCGGCTGCCTGGCAGGCGGGTCCCCACAGGGCCGTGTTTATAATAGAACTCAGTCTATATTTTGGTTTGGGAGCCAGATTAATCATTGCTTACAAGGCAGAAGGAGAAACCAGACATCACCTCACTGTGGCTGCAGACAGTCTCCCCGTTGGCGGGGATGCTATCTGGGCTTTGGGCACGGAGGGGAGGGGGGGTCCTGTCCTTGCCTGGGGGTCCCGGGGACCAACGCATGCCTGGACCTCAGCTGTTGCCCCTGGCTCCACCCCAGCCTGTACGAGGCCCTGGCTTCTCTTGCAGTAAGATGGAACTCACCATCCTTGCTTAGCACCCTGGGAGTGAACCACTGAACTTCCCTACCACCTTGGCAGCCCACAGGCCACACTGGGCAGTCAGCAGGACAGGGAGCCCCATTTAACAGAAAGGATCAGAAAGGGAGAAACACACACTGAGAGATAGGGTGGCTCATTACATGATACTGGCCAAGTCCCTGCTCCTCGCTGGACCTCAGTTTCCCCAGCTGGCCTCTCAGAGCATCCCGTTGGCTCAGAAATTACAGGATTCTGAAACATGTGGCTTGTTCAAAAGCACAGTCCATCACGGCACAGCCAGGCACCTGATGTCAAACTCTGCTCAGTGGGTATTTGAGACAAGTCGGGCAGGAAGGTACAATTTCTGTATGGTTCATTCATTCATTCATCCAGTCATTCATTCATTCAACAAATGTCTGCTGAGCCCCAGAGCTGAGCCAGACCCTGTGTCCAGCACTAAGAATACTCTGGAGAACAAAAGGAACTCACTCCCTACCTTCCAGAAGGGGACGTGGGCATTAAACGCATATTAAGTAAAAGGAAGGATAAGTACTGATGCTAAGAGAGTGTAGACAGCCAAGCAGAGGAGGTGGCATGCAAACTGAGGCTTGAAGGAGGAGCCAGGAGGAGAGCAGAGCGGGAGGGGAGCTCAGAAATGGCAGCTGGGATGGGACCCAGGAGCCCCGGGCAGCTCAGCAGCAGGGGAGCCCGGAAGGTTCTCAGGAGGGGCTCTGCATGGAACTGGGGCGGCCACATCCAGGCAGAACTGGTAGCCCTGCAGAAAGGCAGGAGATCGTCTCAGGCCACCTCACTCATGCTCCCCAAAAAACACTCCCAGAGGACCCCCTCTGCCCGCCCATTTTCTTACAGCTTCCCACAGACAGTGGCCAACTCTGGCGGCATAGGGAGGGCTCAAGGGCAGGGTGGGGGCTACAGGAGGGAGCCAGGAGGAAGTTTCAACTTGAGTACCTACCAATTTCACTCCATTAGTCATGTCTACCTGGGGCAATCTGTTAAGCAAGGTTCTGAGGCCATATCAGGGCTTGGCAAGACAGATTAATTAGTGATGCCTGCCGTGGGCAGGGGAGGGAGAGTGGTGTGGGAGGGAGCAGACACACGTGCCCAGCACCGTGCTCAGCCCCACATGAGGAAACAAAGATGAACAGGTCCTCCGTGCACCTGCTCCAGTCTGACAACCGTGCCAAAGACTCCAGTGAGCGGCCTGTCAGCCAGAAAGCGCAGAGTCCCAAAGAGGCTGAGAAGCAGGGCTGGTGAGAGAGGAAGGGAGGGGAGACTTCTGCCTGGAGGTGCTGGGGAGGTGCTCCTGGAGAAGATGGTGGTTGAGAATAGAATCAAGGGACGGATCGGTGAAGACGAGTGTGGAGGAGAGAGCATGCCAGGGGGAGGGCACAGCATCAGCAAACGCAGGGAGGCAGGAAGGCCCAGGGCCCATAGGATTGGAGGGAGTGAGGGCTTCTACACAGCAAGGTTTCCCGGCCTCAGCACCGTCGACATTGTGGGCTGGGTAAGTCTTCGCTGTGGCCGGGGGGCTGTTCTGTGCATTGTCGGATATTTACCAGCATCTCTGGGCTTCCACCTGTTAGAAGCTAGTAGTATTCCCTCCGTTCCCCCGGTTTGATGACCAAAAATGTCTCCAGACACTGCTAACTCTTCCCTGGGGGGTGAAATCACACCATTGGGAAGCACTGCTCCAGAGGAGAGAAGGCAGGAGGGTCAGACTAGGGACAGCATGGGACTCTGCCCTCCCAAGGTGCACACGGGGTTCTGGCTCCTTCCTGGCTAGTGGACGGTGGTTAAATGGTAACTAAGCAAGATGACTGATGGCACCAGATGGGCCAGACCTTCTTCAGCCCTTATCCTTTATGATCGTCATGATCATTCATTCATTCAACAAATACATATGCAGTGCCCACCATGTGCCAGCCCCGCGCTGGGTGCTGGGATACAATACCTCATTTAACCCTCCCAACCACTCTGTGAAGCACCTGAGTTTCAGCGAGGTGCAGCCACTCTCCCAGGCTCACACAGCAGGAGAGGGACAGAGCCAGACTCCATCCAGGTCTGTCTGACCCGGGCTGTGCGCCTGCCCAGCCCTCAGGAACTGGCTCTGCGAAGCCCCTCAGCGAGCACGGCAGGCGAGTGCAGAGAAACAAACCCTCTCGTGTGGGGAGCCTCTTTTTACTCGACAGCCCCGCTCTTATTTGAGAAGCTGTTTCAATCAGCGTTGTGAAGGGAGAAAGGGCCCAAGGGTCAGAGATACGGGTTCAAATCCCAGCTCCGACGCTTAGTGACCCTGGAAGGTATTTCCATTAAACCAGCGGCTCAGTCTTGGCTGCACATGAGAATCTTGTGCCTGGGTCCCACGCAGACCAAGTGAACCCGAGTCCTCGTCCCCAGCTCCCCAGCTGGTTCTAACGCCCAGTGGGGCTGGGAACCACTGCCACAGACTTCGCTCTCCACGAGGCCCTGGATGATCTCATTTGCATTTAACATCAGTATCAGCACAGGGCCTGGTATATAGGGTCACACTTGCGGGATGACTGGAAGAGGGAACGAATGAATGAATGAATGAATGAGACTTATCTGGGCCCCGGTTTTCTCAGCTGTACAATGGGCATCATACTGCCTGACTCTTGGAGGGTGTTGTGAGTGAACAATGTGACGAGGGACAGTACCCTTTGTGCCACCTCTAATTTGCCACACTGGTTAATATAGGAACCCTTCCAACCCAAACCCGTTTTCTGCTGCCTACTTTTCTCCACAGCCCTTTCGTCTTCTCACATACCTTATATTTGTACTGCTTCCACTGTCTCTCTCCCCCCACGAGAACGCAAGCTCTGGGGGACAGGGATTTTTGCCTATTTACTCAGCTCAGTGGCTGGCACCCCATAGGCATGCAGTCAATTCTGTCGAATAAATGAACGAATAGGATTATTGGTGTCACTCTGAGGTGACACCAAAATTCAACGGGCTGGTGAGCAAAGAGGACGCTGACCTCACCTCTCACCCACTGATGTTCCTTTTCCTCCAAGGCCCCCCACATAAGATGATGCAGAAGAGCCACCCAACAGGATCAGGGCAAAGTGGCCACTGTTGTCACCAAAGACGCTTGTGGGAGGAGAGACTGCTTACAAACAGTGATGATCCCAGCCATGGCTGCCCACCCCCTCAGTCATCCTCCCTGACCCCCACCCTGGTCAGGGGGCCCTGCCTTGGGACTTGAGCTCCCCCATGCTCTGCCCACCACCCTCTGTGAGCGAGTGACACGGGCCTGCCACAGACCAACCCCTCCGTGTTTGCCTCGGCCAGGGCCTGAGAGACTCTGTATAAAGGGCTTTGCCAAATAGTTCTCCTACCACACACAGCCTCTTCCTTAATTTAGAAAAGATGCCTCTCCCTGCTCAGGTGAGCTGGTTCATCCTGGTTGGGGCCTCTTGGCCTCCCTGGACATCTGCTAAGAGCAGACAGCCCTGGAGCCCCAGGCAGGAGCCGGTCCGGGCTGTTTTTCCATCTCCTGCCACCTCTGCTAGACTCCTGCCCCCATGCAGAGCAAGACCACCACCGGCTGCTTTATGAGCCAGGACTGGAAGGAGACTTTTCCACTCACACCTCATCTGTCAGAAAGTGCTGGAGCCCAGAGGGGAAGCGAGTGGGGAGAGGGAGTCCTTCTGTGTTCTCTGAGCCAGAAAATACCACGTTTCCCCAGCTCACAGACAGCCATGGACTCCTGTCTGGGTCTGGCCTCTTCAGATTTGCGGTGTGGCCTGTTCTTGCCATGGATGGTGGAGGAGAAGGGGATGGGGGGACGTGATGCTCCAAGTCCCCCTGTGCCACAGAGACCCTCGGAGCAAGGACAGGATGGAGCCAGGAGACACACGGCTGTCCAGATGAGAACCAGATGGCCCAGAGAGAGGGCAGCTGTGGTCACAGCTGGGAGCCAGGGTGGAAGCTTAAGACATGGCCCTAGCCCGAAATATCTACTGGAAAACCCATCAGTGATGGGGGATTTTCCCGCAAAAAGCAGTGCCCCTTGGCCTGCACTGTCCTCGCCTGTTTCCTGAACACCTACTATGCACAGGCCCTGGGCTAGGCCCAGTAGGGACAGCGACAAACCAGATTTGCACGCCTTGATTGATAAGGCTACCCTCGGGGCCCAAAACAACGAAGCTAAGAAGGGCTAAGGGTCCCTGAGCAGAGTGGAGGCTCCTGGCCTGAAGGCTGGGGTTCTAGGAGGGCTTCCTGAAGTAGGCACAACCAGAGTTGAATCTGAAGGATGGGACTCTGGCTGGGAAGCTGGAGAGGGATCAGGAGCACTGTGAGCCAGAGACCCAGCATCTAGGGAGACAGCAGACTTGCGTTTAGAGAAGTCACTCCCCCAGCACAGTGAAGCGGGGACGGGGTTGGGGGCGGCATGACAGCAGCTCAGAATGTGCAGAGGATGTATTGCCTTGATGGCACACTCCCCTTCCCCTGCCGTGTACCTGGGAGAACGAATATTACACTCAGAGAGGTCGTTGTCTTGCCCAAGGTCACACAGCTAGGAAACGGCGGAGCGGAGAGCAGAATACAGGTCCAGCTGAGCCCAGAGCCCACTCTCTCAACCTCTCTGCTGCAGGCCTTGCTCCAGGCTTACAGCCCCAGGCCGCGGGGGGTCAAGGAGCGGGGTTCCTGTCTCCACCCCAGGTAGGAGGAGGCTGAGGTTTAGAGAGGGGACGCACAGGCCCAAGGCCGCTCAGCCAGTGGGAGATGGAGCCGGGCCAATTCGAGGCCCCCCTGGCTCTGACAGTGCTCCTTCCAGCACCACAAAATCCCCAGGACGGCCTCCCCAGGAGCAGCTGGGCCCCCAGAGGAAGGACAGCACACCAGGGCCACTTCTTGTCACGCCTCCTTAACCGTGATGCAGGGGAACCTACTCCAAGCCAAGGAGCTGCCCGCCCCCAGGCAAGCAGACCCTCAGAAACCTCTCACACCTCCCACCAATGCTCCCGGTGCCCGACGGAGCGGGGCTGGGCCGGGGAGCGGCGGGCGGGCGGGCAGGCGGCACAAAGCACTCCTGCCTGAAGACTTTGCTTGCTAGGAAGCCCACTGGGCAAGGCAAAGCATCACAACCGAGGTGTACCTTTCGTCCAACAGGTCCTGGGTTCCCAGAGAGCCCTGGTAAGCCCATGTTGCCCTGAAAAACAGAGAGAAGGGGGTGAGGTTGGAGAATGGGAAAAGAGACACCCACTAAATTGAAAGTGTGACCTCGAACAGGCTGTTGTTTGCAAAGAGGACTCATGGGGGCCTCAGAGGAGACTCAGGGGCCTCTGAGTGGGGTGAAGGCAGCTGAGTGGGTGGGGTACTCAACCCCTTCCCATTCAACCCAGTCACTCTGCTTGGTCTATTTTATAGATTGGACTTCAGCAGAAGGTACCATTTGGGAAATGGATTCTGTTGCTAAAACTATGTTTGAAGACCACTGCCCCAGGGGACATGGGACTCATGGGTCCCATTCCGATCAGCTCTCTCTCTGCATTCCTGAGACACCTTCCCTTCTGTCCCTTCTTCACCCTTGCTGGGCATGGTGGCCACCTAGTAGGGGACATTTCTGCCACCACCATGAGACCCGAGATCAGACAACCCCGGAGTAAGAGAGACGCCCGGGCCCCTGGACTTTGTTAGACCTAGGTACAAATCCTGCTCTGCACCTGATCAGCTGTGTGGCCTCCAGCAAGCCACCCCGCTCTGGGCCTCTGTTTTCTTATCCGCAAGCTGGGCCCATCTGCCCTGGCTTATAAGGTTCCGACGAGGAGCAGATGGAAGTGTAGGTGAGCGTTTACACCCAGTAAATGTTTGCTGAATGAGAAAACTTATCAGCGAGGATGTGAAAGAATGAGCCACCCATGTCTTAGGGAAACCAAAGGGAGCTGCCACTTCTGCGTGCCCAAGGACAGGAGGCTGCGTTGAGAAGCAGTGTTCGGCCCATCAGGAAGGCTCTTGGGCTGTGTCCAGAAGGAAGCCAGACGGACTGGAGCATTCCTTCCAGGATATGGATGCCGGAGACGTGGGGTGACCTTACTTGGAGTTCTGGGTTCCCTGTTCCCGCCTGACCTGCACTGCTTCCAGGCCTCCTGCTTAGTTTATGGGGTGGATGCTTCAGGGATGGAGAAAGTCCTTTGGTCTAAGTGTTCTCTCTTCCATGGGAGAACCTTTTGGTCTCATAGCCCTTCAGAGTCAGGGAGCCCTGAATCTACAGCCCGTTCTCTTCCCACCTCCTAGAAATCCATGGACCTGTCTGCTCGAATTAACAACCTCAGAGGGGCCTTTGAATGTCTGTTCGAAGCTTCCTGAGCATGTGCTACCAAGAAGCTTCTGGATGCCGAGGGTCACCTAGCGGGCCCTGCAGAAAGCCATGCAGAGCAGGAGGCAAAAGAACATTCACCAAAAGTGTGTCCACGGACAAAATTCTCTGTCGGTTTTATCAGTTGCAACCCCGGAAGTAGGCAGCAGGACTGGCTTTGCGTTTGGTGTGGGAAAGCTGCAGGACTTCAAGGAAAAAGCAAACCACACTCTGACCCTCCTAGACTTTCCCAGCTCCCTGCCTCCATCACGCAGCGGCCTCTGCCAGGAGGGCTCCAGAGCACGGCGGTTTCCCTGCTGTCCACTTCCCCGCTTCCCTGAGCACTGGGGTCCCTGGAAACCTACCTTTGCCCCATCGTGGGCCTTTCCTGGTGAGAGCCCCGGGTCCCCTTTCTGTCCCTGCAACAAAAACAATTCCACTTTGGCCACTGAGTCATCTAGAGAGGATGTCTCCCCACAAACTCTGCTCTAAGTCCTGGCCCCTGCTTAAATGCCCCCCCCATCTCTCACTCACACAGCTCTAGAGCGGTCTTCTCCAACCCCATGACTTCCCCGCTCTAACACCTTCCACAGCTCCCCACTGATTGCACGATGACAGAGTCCAAACGCCTCCTCTGGCATCCCAAGTCTTGTCACCTGGTCCCAGCCATCCTGCCCAGACTGCTCTCCTTCCACCAGCAAACACAGACAGGGACCCTCTGTCCCTTCCCCAGACCACAGCCCATTCCTCAGCCAGGTCCTGTCTTTCCTGCTGCCAGGTCCCCGCTCAGGCAGTCACCCCCAACTAGAAAACCATTCCCCAGTCATCCTGAGCCAAACCATAAACATTCTTCAAGCGGCAGCTTGAATGCGTCCTCCTCAACCAACCTGTAGATCTCCGGGCCCGCCAGACAGGTGGCAGGTCCTCGCATATGATTGTTGCTAAGACTGCCCCTGGGCTTGTTCCCCTGGCACCCTCAGAGAGCTTCTGAGAGACACCTCCAAGAGGCAGGCCCAATTCGTCTCAATTTTCCAGTATGCTCACCTCACCTCTCTCTAATTATCGAGGGTCAGTGCAGTAACACCTGCTCACTTCTGTGTACAGCCCTTCACAGTTCGCAATAGCCCTCACCTCACTAGATTCTCGCAATAGCCTGACGAAGTGGGCAAAGGAAGTGTTATTACTCCCATAATACATTTGGGGAAACTGAGGCCGGGAGAAAGAAAGGGACTGTCTGAGGACCCAAGATGAGGCATTGGCAGAGCTAAGACTAGAACCCTGAAGACGCGACTCGAGATCTGTGTTCCAGGATGTCCTGGGACCTGATGAGTTAGAATAGGCAGGAAATAGAGGAGAAACCAACAAGCAGTGGGGTCCCCAGAGACAAGCATCCTCTGTGCCTAGCATCCGGGAGTGTCCCCATCACAGGGATCCTGGCTCCCAAGAGCACAGAGCTCAGGGAAAGGGCCCACAGAGTTCACAGCTGCGTCTCTCATGGGGCTGAAGAGGGCTCCTGGCTGCGGCCCACTCATTTGGCCCAACCTGGATAGATTACTCAGGAAACAGTCCTTTGGAAAGTTGGTCCATGCTGATGTCACCTTCCAAGAGCCCCTGACCCTTGTCCCTCACCCTCACTCCCACGCTCCCTCCCCGAGCTGGACCCTGAATTAGAAGTTCTGGGGTGAAGCCACAGACTCACAGTGGGACATTGGACAAGTCACTTCACTTCTCTGAGCCTCTGTTTCCTTCAAAATGGGGGCTACACAGCACACACACGGGCATGCACACACATGCACATGGGTGCATGCACATACAGGCACATGCACACAGGCGTATGCACACACATCCACCAGCTTCCCAGGTTTCTTGGCAAGGAGCCAGTGAGATAATGGACATGACACATGGGACCAGTGGTTTGGCCAAATTTGATTAATTCCCATTTGGTTCTTTTCTTCATCAGAACCCAGGCCTTTCAAATCCCCACGAGAAATCACTGTACTCCGAACTGGACAGAGCCCTAAAGAGGGAAGGGAGGGCCTTTCACTGCCCCTACTCCACGCCCTATGCTGTGCTGGGTCCGCTCCATGCAGCAACTCTATTAGTCCTCTTAACACCCACTTGTTGCAACTCAGCACCAAAACTGGGGTTCAGAGAGGCTGTCACAGCCTGGGGTGACACACAGGTAAGAGGCAAGGTCTTACCAGGTCTGACTAGGTTCTTGATCTATCTGACTTCAAAGCCCTCATTTAGGAATGGGAAGTCTGGATGCTTCTCCTATACCCCCTCCAACCGCCCCAGGTGAAGGCCAGCCCCTCCTTGCTAGGACCCCAGCTCTCTGTCCACCTGGGCCCCTCCAGGTCATTTCCACAGAACCTGCCTCTGGGACCCTCTACCTCACGCTGCGGCTGCCCCTCTGACTCGCTCTCACCCTCAGCAGTCCACAAGCCCAGCTCCAGTGTCTTTTACGTCCACGGTGCACGGCCAGGCCCACGGCTACCAAGGATTCCAATGGCCAAAAAAGGACGCAGCTCCTTCCCACTCGCCCTTGCCCACCTCGGTCTGCAGCAGGTAGAGGAGCTGGGCTTAAAGAGCTTCCAGGGTGGGCCTTCGTGTAACCTGTTCTGTCATTTTACAAAAGGGGAAACTGAGATCTAAAGAGATGATGGACTTGCTCCTTGCCTAGAATCCGTATCTGGGGCATTTTAGTTACTTATGGATTTCTCTCTGCATTCTCAGCAGCCAGCACACTGCTTGAGATGTAATCCCTACCCGAGGACAACGTCCACAAGCACAGATGTTTATTGAACATCTACTATGAGCCTAGGCTTGCGATGCATACAGGGGATACCATGGTGGGGCACAGGGAGCTCGTGCCTGCGGGGAGCTCTCGAGGGGGAAACCAGAGAGACCGGTAATGAAGATCAACACCAGCATTTACGGAGTGCTCTTCAAAGCCCTCGACACACAAACCTATGATGTAGCAACTCCCACTCTCCCCACTTCACAGATGAGGAAACCAAGGCACAGAGAGGATATAACTTGTCCAAGGTCATACAGTTGGTAAGATTTAGACTCAGGCAGTCTGGTTTCAGAACCCAAGCTCTTTACATTTCAATATGCTACAGATGAAAAACTATGATCCAGTGATACGTTAGTACAGGAGGAAGTCAGGAGAACTTGACCCAGAATGGGAGTAAATCCCTAAACTAAGGCTGGAGGAAGACAAGGAGGAAGCCAGAGGAGGTGTCAGCTCCAGGGATGCTCAAGGCACCTGGCGTCAGGTGAAGGTGTGACTTCTGGGATGGAGAAGACTGTATGTCTTCACAGCCAGACTCCTGAAAATTCTCCAGTAAGAGATGCGAGCAATATATAAAGTCTAATTAATTGTTTACACCTTGGTGAAGACAAGAACCTGGTCGCCAGACCCAGCTCTCCAGCCAACAAGCCTGTGTGACCTTGGGCAAGCCCGTTTCCCATTCTGCATAGGGAACAGTGGACTCCACCTGGACCAGTTAACAGAGCCTTGCAGAACTAGAATATGGATGGGAAGGTATATCCTAAATCATAAGTGCTACAAATATAGTGGGAACGGGAACTGTTTTCCTTCAGGAAGGGTTGAGATGTGGAGAGAATAGAGGGCTCTGAGAGGATGAGGCCTAGAGAGAGGCTGAGACAGAGAAGATACAAGTCACGAAGGATTGGGGAAATTCTGGGCCAGAGTCCCCTGTGCAAGTCATTGCTGATCCGGAGCACCCAGCACAGGGCCTGGCCCAGAGGAGCCATCATAAAATATTTCACAAATGAGCAAATGAATGAATGGAGTCTCAAGAGACAACGCTAGGGCTGGGATCAGATCAGAATCAGGCCCCAGCCCTGGAACATCCTCTGAAGATTCATGGGGACCCTCACTATCACCACCACTATTTCATGGGTTTAGAAGTTCTGGCCAATGCAATAAGGCAGGAAAAACAAATAAGACTACTAACCATTGAGGAAAAGGAGACAAAAATATGTCCTTTTTTGCAAAGAATATGAATGCCTGTCTAGAAAATCCAGAACTAACTGAAATACTAATAAGATAATTCAGTAAAGGGCATGGTTATAAAATAAACACAAAATGTACAAACATACAAAAGCTAATAGTTCTCTTCAATATCTGAGAGCCAGATGGAAAATGTAGTGGGGAAAATAGCCCCTTCATAACAGCAACCAAAGTACAAAATTTCTAAGTACAAATCATAAGAAAAGAGGGTTTATGCAATAAAAACTATAAAAGTTTACTAAGACATGTTTTAAAAGCTCAGCCAAATTGGAAGACATGTCATGGTTTTAGATAGGAAAACTTAATATTTTAAAGATGTTAATTATTCACAAATTTATATACACTCCAATTTAATACAATTCCAATAAAAACCCCAAGAGAGTTTTTTTAAGGAAATTATTAACATAGGCTTTATAAAGTTTATCTGAGAGAGTAAATAGCGAGAAATATTTTTGAAAAGGGGGGAGAGGAAGATACACAGTATAAAGATAGTAAATGTCATAATAAAAAATAGTATTTTACTAGCATAAAAATATACAAACAGAGCAATAGAACATATTTGAATGGCCTGAAATAGACCTTGGTCTATCATATAATAATCAGTGGAGGAAAAGTTATTTAATAAATGGTTAACTACCAGGGAGAAAATTAAGTTAGAGCCCTACTCCATACCCACCCCCATGAAGATTAATTCCAGATGGTTTAAATTTTTAAGAGTACAAATGATATTATGAAATGACCAGGAATATAAATGAATGCCTATCTAGTCTTAGGATGGGAAAGAAATGTCTAAGTTTAAAAGTAAAGAAAAATTTTACATATGGTAGAGCTCTCTCCAAGCTATCTGACATACTGTAAGTTCCTAATAAGTATTAGCTATTACTGTTAGTCAAAAAAAAAAAAAGGATAACACTTCCATTTGTGAAAATCATCGTGAATACTCTTAATAAGCAAACGATTAACTGGAAAATATTTGTAAGGTAGATGAAGCCTTAATAAACTTAATACGTAAACATAAAGAATTTTTACAAGTCAATAACAAAAGACAACATCCTAACCCCAAAAATAAACAAATTCATAAATGGTGAAATACAAATGGAAAACAGATGTAAGAAAAACATTCTTCTCATAGACCATCAATGAAATGAAGTGAAAACAATAATGAATTATCTTTTTAAGGTCTCCTCCTCTAATGCTAGGAGCAGCATGAATTGGTTCAATCTTTCTAGAAGGCAATTGTTCATAAAGTAACAGCTAAACATTTATATTGCACTCACGTGCAAGGCAGATTTTAGATCGTCCACATATCTGTATGTATGCATGTATGTGTATATTCATGTATATATACATCTTGATTAATGTATATTGCTTAATCCACAGAGGAGGAAAGGCTGGAGAGCTGTGGAGATAAACTGCCTTGGGGTTAAACACTAGGGGCTCTGGAGTCAGGCAGGGGAGGGTTCGAATCTTCTCTGCCACTCACTAGAAATGTCACCCTGGGTAAGGTACTTGGCCACTTTAGATCTTATTTGTCTCATCTATGAAATGAGAGTAATAAGACCTGCCCTGCAGAGTACGTAAAGCTCTTGGCTGGTCCCAGGCTCCCCCGGCTGTTCAAAATGCACTCAGTGTTTCTCATTGGCGGGGCCACCGCAGGATGCGTGCTTTCTTTTTGATACTTTCTAGACTTTTCACCATTTTCCATAATGAGCATGCCCTACCTCAGTCATCAGAGGAGGGAGAAAGGTAGGCTGGGGCCCGAGGCTGTCTCCATCTCAGCTCCCAGCAGCTCTGCTGGCAGTCACCCGGGTCACCGCGCATGCCCCTTCTCGCCTGCCTGTTCCCCTCCCTGGTGCCCAAGGGCCCATGGTAATCCTGGGTAATTCACTGCAAACCAAGCAGGCCAGATCAGGGATGGGGCGGCCTGCTGCCAAGGAGAGTGGGGCAAGGCGCATCCTCGTCCAGCGCAGGCAGCACTGGCTTTCCTGCACAGCTGGAGCCCCCGCCCCAGCCTCTGGCCCGGAGCTCCTCACCTGCCCCGCGGCCCAGCGTCCCACCCGATTTGACCATGGTCCAGCCTCAGCACCCCCATCAGGGCCGCTCCAGCCCTCCCTGTGCCACCCCCCCCCACCCTGCTGGCCACCGACCAGGCTCTGCTTCTCCAGCTGCCCGAGCGGCCTTCGCAAACCGCATCTGATCATGTCACGTCTGCCGGAAACCTTTCAATGTCTTTCTGCCGCTCTTTGGATAAAGTCCCAAAGTCTTACCACCCCCTTCCAGGTCTGCCGCCTCCCCAGCCTCCTCCTGCCCCTTGGCCTGGTCACCTGATACACTTCAGACCTCGGTTCAGCCTTCCCACCCTCTGGGAATGCCCATTTCGTGTGGAGCCCTTATCATGTGCAATTCTACATTTCTCGGTGTGACCAGCTTGTATCCACAAGGGCTGGGACATACGTGTCTGTGCCCCATTGCCCACCCGGCGTCTTGCACAAGCCCCAGCCCAGCCCTGCTCTAAGTGACTCAGTTACTCCTCATGACAACCCGAGGGGACAGCTACTCTTATTCCCCCACTTTCCAGGTGAGGAAACTGAGGCATGAGAAGTTCAGATAACGCGCCCACAGTCCCAGAACCAGGAGGTGACTGAGCCGGGATGTGAACCTTGGCCATCTGGCTCCAGGGTCCTGCTCTTGAGCACAGTGCCTTCCTGCAGCGACGAACATGGTCGGTCAACCATGAACCAACCCAACGACTCTACCCTGGGCCTCCGAGGCCAGCTAATGCTGTCCTCCCAAGGCTTCTGGCTTCTCAGAGCCCTCGATCCCGACTCCCTGCAGGAGCTGACGAGCCCTCTTGATGGATCTGAACGTGGGATGCGTGGGTATATGGTACATGAGGAGCCTTGGGCTCTGGAGGGGACACGTGGGGTTGAAGCCTAGCTCTGGCCCATACCAGCTGTGGAGCCCTGACAAGTGTCTTCCGGGAGACAAACCCAAGGATCTGAAATACATCCCTGCCACTGCCCACAGGTCCCTGCGCGTGACCTAGGGAAGTCACCTTGGCCCTTTGGGGTTCGCTCCCCTGCAACCTCAAGAGGGATGAAGTCCCTCACCTCTGCTCCATCTCCCCTTCTGGATCCTCCACAATCCACCGGCCTCTCCCATCCTTCAGTCTGGCAGGGGGATCTTTATCCCATAGGCCTTGGGCTCCCAAGGGCTCAGTCAATGAGCTGAAGGAATGGCTGCACAGCAACCTATCCAGACACAGCGCAGGCTCCCTGTGCCGGCCCTGCCTGTTGAGCTGATTCCTCCACCAACAGCACATAGTAGGTGCTCCATAAAGGTCTGCTGACTGAAGGAAGATGAATGGATGGGTGGCCCCAGAGGCAGCTCTAGAAGCCAACACCACGCAGGAGAGGAGGAGCCAGCACGGGGGATGGGGGAGGCCAGCCCCACAGTCCCACCAGGTCATCTCCCAGGCCCTAAGGGGATGAGTAAACAGTGAGGACCCTCGCCCCAGCATCCCAACCATTCCTGCAGACACACAGCATTCTCTTTCCCTCTCAGCTAAGTCAGGAATTCCATCCTGGGAGAGCCCCTCTTTAACCCTGTCCTGTCCATGCCACAGACCAAGGGCAGCCCAGGGCCCAAGTCTGGCAGACCAGGGCCTCCCACTCAACTGGCCTGTCCTGGGTCCACCTCTGCTCACCCCTTAGTCTCCCAGCCAAGTGTCCAGGCAAAGGGCACGACTTTTCCCACTGACATTTTATGCGAGTGCTAATGGGAGAAGCAGCATCCCATTCCAGGGTATTATCTGGTACCCACACCCTTATCTTTTATACACAGAAGCAAGCTGGAGTCCTGTCCACGAGGCCCTGAGTCACAGGTCCCAGCTCCATGTGGCAGCAGGAGGACCCACTTGCTAGGTATGAGCCTCACTCACCACACCCAGAGCTGCTTCTCAAAATGCAGAGAGAGCAGCTGGCGGGTCCTCCTCTTGCCGCTGCACGTCTGTTGGCAGGATGGGAGTGGGCTGCAGGCCAGACTGGGGCTGCCATGGGCCTGGAGCAGAGGCCCCACAGCATGGGCCCAGCATGGACTGGGGAGGAGCCAGTGGAGCATATGCTGCTACAGAAGCAAGGGGTTAGCCTGGGAGCGAGAGGGAGCAGGAAGGACCAGACAGTCCCAGAGCAGGCCAAGAAAGGCGTGTTCCTGAGCAAACCTGGCAATTCAAAACTGCCGCTGATCCTTAGCATCCTGATGTATCCGGTGGCCTAGGAGAAGCAGAAATCTCCAAAGGACCTCCCCTCTCTCTGCCTGACCGATGGGGGCAGGTCTCACTGTCATTTCCTAGACAGTCTCTTAATCTGCCTGAGCCTCAGTTTCCCCATCGGTAAATGGGTACAGTATCTGCACCTATCTCTTTAGGTCTTAGCGGGGATCAAATGAGACGGGCTACATAAAGTGCACGCCTAGCGCCTAGCACACAGTAAGGGTCCAATATATGGTGGAGGTTATTATCAACGTTCGCCTTGTTAAAACCCAGAGCACCCGCAGGCAGCTGCCGGCCCCCTGAGGCCTCTGTGCTCACCTTCCAAGGAAGGAGCCCAGCCCAGCCCTGGCCGTAGAGTCACAGACCCGCAGGCACTGAGGCCTGTGCTCCTGCAGCTCTGTGCAAGGGCCCTACGCCAGCACTCCGGTGCCTTATCATCATATATCCAGGGCTGCCTGTGTACGACTTTTGTCCCAAACTCCCAGACAAGTTGGTGCACCAAAGGAGCACTGTTCCAGGAGTCGGGACTGCTGGAGGCTGCTCGGCCATCCCTCACTACACGACCGGGGGCCAGTTAGTGGCTTTCCTTAAGCCACTTGACCTTTGCAGTTGAGTTAGCAAAGAATGACCTGGAGCCTGGGACACCCAAAGCCCAGGGGTGCTCTCCACCTGGTTACCCCACAGATGACAGCTGGGCTGGGTGGCCTCCTAACCAGGAGCCGCTCTCCCCTCCCGGCCTGCCCTGCACTTTCTCTGCACAGTCGCCGTGCTCTCGGCTTCCCCGACCTTGCCCCTTCCTTCCCCTCCTATTTCCCCAGCCAGTCGTCGAGACCTTTTCTCCCTGTAACCTAAATGTTGCTGGCCCACGTCTCAGTCCACACACTGCCCGGCACAGCTCTGTTCTCTGCCGGAGCTCCAGGAACATCCTGGGGAGCTCCAGGGCTAGCGTTCCCCGCGGTCATCAGAGCGGCAGTCCCCCTGGTCTCTGGTCTCATCTAAAAGTTAACCGGAGCATTCCAAGCAGGTTCCCTGGGGGAGGCGGCATCTCTGTGCTGGCCACGCCCCAAGGCTCTATCTCCAGCTCAGAGCTCTCCCGAGTTCCAGAATGTCTGTCCACGAATCATCGCCACCTGGCTGGGCTACGGGTTCCCAAATGCAGCATCATCTTATTCCTTCTCCCGGGTTCCTCGGTTCAGTCACCTAAGCTAACGCCAGGGAGTCACCGTCTCTCAGGTCTCGTCCATCTCCGAGATGGACGCCTCCTC
Organism: Ceratotherium simum simum; assembly: GCF_057802395.1. NCBI lineage: Eukaryota > Metazoa > Chordata > Mammalia > Perissodactyla > Rhinocerotidae > Ceratotherium > Ceratotherium simum. Next base: position 21,894,206 of record NC_141928.1, read on the forward strand.
CCGTCCCCCGAAGCTGGCCAGGCTAGCCTCCTCTCTCCGCTGTATCACCCCGGGTCTCTCTGCCTCTGCTCTGGTCCCCACCCCAAGTCCATCCTCCACACGGCATCCAGGGATCTTTCTCAAACACGGTCTTTCCAAGTCCCTCTCCAGCTCAGAACTCCACATGCCTCCCCAGGGTGCATCTTACGACCCAGGAAAACTTACACCCCTCGTCGGACATTCAAGGCCCTCCCCGTTAGCAGCAAATGACCTTTCTTCTACTCCCTTTGAGGGCTCTCGGTTCTAGCTGCCCTTCTCCCCACAGTCCCTCCCAACCAGAAGTGAAACGCCTAACTCCTCACTGTGTCTCTAGTCTGACACAGGGCCTGCCACTTCGGAGGTGCCCAGGGAGGGCCTGCGGCCTGGATGTGGACCCCCCACCATGACCCTGAGGACCCCCCCAGGAGCCCCTAGGAAGCAGCCCAAACGTGGCCTTAACCCCAGCACCCACGCACGGCCCTATCTCCAGACCACACAGCGAGTACTCACTTTGGCTCCAGGGGGGCCCGGGAGGCCTGGATTCCCATAAGGCCCGGGAGGACCCTGAAAGGGAAAAGAGAAAAAGAGGTGAGGGGAAACATGAGTGACTCCACACCCCACAGCAGGTTCCCTCCGCCCGCTGGGTCTCCTCCCCCGGCCAAGTCTCAGCATACAGGCATGGTGGCCCACTTTTAGGGAAGGCCCCCTCAATGCCTGGCCTGTGCTAAGCACCTTCCATGCATCATCTCATTTTATTCCATTCATCCCCGAGGTAGGGGCTACCACTATTCCTATTTTGAAGATGAGAATGCTGGCGCTCAGAGAGGTTTATAATTTTCTCAGGTCGCCCAGCTGCTAAGGGGCACAGCCAGCACTCAACCTTCAGAGCACAAGCCCTCAAACCCTGAATTTTGCTGCCTTTCCATGCTCTCTCCGCCTGCTCCCCGTCAGCCCTTCCCGAGCTGGCTTCCTCGGGCTCTAAGCACCCTTAGCTATTTGCTTCCCTGCACCACGCCTGGAACTTTCTCCCTCCATCACCTTTGCCACGCTGTTCCCATCATCTGGCATGCCTTTCCCATCCATCTCCTCCAGCTAAAACCCACCCCATCCTTCAAGGCTAAAATGCTACCTCCTCCAGGGAACCTTCTGGAACTCCTCCTGCTTAAAGGAATCTCTCCACCCTTTAGACTCCAACTGGACTGTTGTACAAGCCTTTGGAGCTGAGAGTTCAATGAAGGGGGCCCTTGGTCTCCTCTCAACGAAGGTGCAACCCTCTTGTGGCTGCAGCATGTGGTCAGAGCTCTCCCTTAGATGCCTACAAGCTCCGAGCTTACAGTGTCCTCAGGGGCCATGAAGCAGCTGGCAAGACTGGGCCCAGAGAGTCAAAGAGTCTTGGCCAAGGTCACACAGCAGAGTAGTGGCCAAGCGAGGGTCGGGACCCGGGCCTGTTGGCTTCAAGTCCAGGGCTTATTTATGGCACTGGATTTTTCCAGGCCATATCCAAATCCCCTTTGCAACAGCTGGGGCCTGTTATGTCCACTTTCTCCAGCAAGGGCCCTGGGCTAGAGCCTTGCAGCCCAGTAATATAAACAGATCCCTCAGAGCGGGTACTTCCTGAGGGTCTTCGTCCGGGAGGAATAATCTGGGGCGTTGGGGGTGGGGAGAGCCACCTCGAGGGGTGCTCCCCACCACATCAGCCTCTAGATACACTGCCCTCATCCCTGGCCCCTCTTGACTCATCTGGCTAACTGTGTATGAACTTGCTTCCTTCCTCCTGCTCCAAGGCCATCTTCCCAGCTGCGGCCTGTCACATTCTGAACCAGCCACCTCCCTCTTCCTCGATGCCAGAACCAGGACCCGCCCCTTCCCCGACCATGTCGAGAAGGAACAGTGTCCAGAAGCTCACTCAGCCTGGGGAATTTATAACAATGCCATGGGTGACCCTCCCTGTAAAAATAATCAGCCCTCCAACCCCCTCCCAATATTCCAGCAAACACTGCCTCCTGGCACGTGGATGTAACCTGGATGCATAACCTGGTCCCAGTTCCAAGCCTCCTCCCCGCCAGCCTCAGTCTCCCCATCTGTCCTAAGAATGGCTGGGACCTCAGATTCAAGGCATTTGGAAGGCCTCAGATCTTCACCCCAGCCCAGGCTCCCGGGATTGAACCTCACAGCTCAGCCTGAATAGGGCCAAGATTGGGCGGGGGTGTTGGCGGAGGGGCCCCTCACCTCCAGCGCCCCAGAACCAGGCGTGGGCTGTGCCAGGGGAAGTCAAGAGTGACCGCCTCTCCCTAGTTGTGCCCCCAGCTGCCCCAAAGATGCCAGGCTGGAGCACTCCATTACCTGCTCTGCAGTTTGTGAAGGTGGGGGCTCCCTGCTCCCCTGCCGCCACCTCCCCACCCCTCTGCAGCCACTGCCTTGCAGAGAAACAAGCACATAGTTGACTGGGAGCCAAGCAGACCAATTCTATAAATGCTGCAGCCCATAAAGCAGGATGGAGGAGGCCTAGGGATTCCCCACCGCCCCTCAGTGGGCCGGGGGAGCACGTGGAGGTGGGAAGGGGCACACCACAGAGCTGCGGGTGACCTCAGGCAAGGGCCTGCCCCTCCCTGAGCCCCGGAGCCGCCATCTGTGCAGAGAGGAGCTGGGACTGTTTAATCTTAGTGTTCTATTATCTCTGGAATTTTGTGATCTACGGAATTTCCAGTCTACAAACAGTACGATGAGGGCGGGGGCACACAGAGAGGCTGAGAAGGACGTCAGGAGAGTCGTTCCCTCACTTGTGGAATTTCAGAGCTGGGAGGAACCTTGGAAATGCCTTACCACCATCCCACGTTTTATAGATGCAGAAACTGAGGCCCAGAGAGGAGAAGGGAGTTGCCTAAGATCACACAGCTTCTTGATAGAAATGTTCTTGACTTTTAAACTAGAACTCGTCCTCAACCATCCACCTAGCACCCACTGCACGCAGGGCACTCTGCTAGGCATCATGTAAGAAAGAGAAGGAAACAGGGCCCGTCTCTGCCCAGAGGGGCTCAGGTGAGTAGACGGAAAAATTATCCCAATAGGTGGTTTAAGATCACAGGCTACGGAGTCAGACGGTCTGGTTCAATCCTGGCTCTGGTATTTACTCTCTGTTTGACTTTATCCAAAGTAACTGAACCTTTCTGAGCCTCAGTTTCCTCATCTGTAAAATGGGGATAATATTGGAACCTATTTCTCCAAACGGCTGGGAAGATGGGATGAGATCATTCACATGTAGCTCAGCCAACAGAGTTCAGAGGTCAATGTGAGCTTGTAGAAAGTGACCTTTGCCATCCAGAGGGGCAGTTATCTGCTGCAGAAGCTCCGAGAAGGGGATGGTCATCAAAAAAGGAGGTGGCATTTGATCTGAGCCCTGGATGGAGGAGGAGTTTGCAAAGGAGCGTGCTGGGTGGAGAAAGCAGTCTGAGCTAAGGTGCAGAGGCCGGAGGGCTCAGGAGTGTGGGGACGCGGCAGACCGCCTGAGCCTGGAATGCTGGGTCAAAGGGCCTCGTCCTGGTCCCGGGCTGCAGGCTCCCATGGCCCGCAGTGTCCATGACACCTCGGTGGTGCCCAGCTCCGGGCATGTGCGCCATGGAGGCTCTGAAGCCAGGAGGAAATGCTGCTTCAGACAGCAGATTCCAGAGCCCTGGGCCCAGGGAGCACAGGGCCAGGCCTAGAGGGAACTAGGGCTCAAGTAATTGCATAACCAGAACCATCCGCTGGGCTCAGAGCTAAAAATATGCCCCAGGCAGCTATCTCTGCCAGGGCCTCGCCAGGCACCCAGCGTGGGAAAGGCTGATTCAGCCTGGGCACAGATGCCAGGCGCCATGGGTCCGAGTCCTCTCGGGAAGGGGACAGACTTCCCTCCAAGAGGACCCCCAAGGGTCCCAGCATATGCTAAGAGCCTGGGTTCCAGCCCTAGCTCTGCTCTTTCCTAGAGCTCCGTTTCCTTGTCCCTGAAATGAGAATGGTCATCCTGGCCCATGCGGGGTCTGGGGAGGGGGATCAAATAAAACAGTACAGGTGATGTGCCAGGCCAAACACACACGAGCTGTTTTTCACTCCCAGGCTCAGGCTGGCTCATATTAGCCACCACAGCCCTGCCAAGCTATCCTCCAGCTTCTGGTTGAACCTCTCAGCACAGAGAGCTCATCCCCAACCTGGCATGGCCTGGCCAGGTGCCTATGTCAGCATCCCTACCCTGGGATGGCGCTGCAGAGATGGGAAGATGGATGCAAGGGTCGCGTCCTCCCAGGTCACTTTTTTCCTGGAGAAGCACCACAGACCACCAGCCCAGGGGACGCGGTCTGCAGAAACCCCTTCTCCACCCCCAGCTGCAAAGGGTGATGCCCACAACGGACGACTGAGACCCCAGAAGATGTCATCACTGTCCCGTGCCATGTCTGTCCACACGGTGTCCCTAAGAACCCTAAGTCCACTCCAATGGACACAGTGGAAAATGGGTGCCAGAGAGGGGCAGCGAACAGCTTGAGGACACACAGCAAAACTGGGACTTCAGGGGCAGTGGGACGCAGGCCAGAAAGCCAACCAGAGCTCCCAAGGACGGTGTGCGATGACTTACCCGAGGCCCCCGTGCACCCGGGGGTCCAGGGAGCCCAGGCAGCCCGGGGGGACCCTGAAGAGAAGATAAGAAGACAGCGTCAGTGCCAAGTGGCAGTAAAAAATGGGTTCAAGCAGTCATTCAACAAACCTGTCTAGAGCTCTGGGCATGGAAACCCCATGCCTGAGAACAGGGGTCCCCTGAGGTCCCTGTCTCAGGAACTCATGCTCTTTGGAGCTTTCAGGCCTTTGCAGCTGCTGTTTCTCAGTCTTTGAAGCTCTCATCCTTGATTACTCAGCTACTTTACTCAGTTAGGGTGTCACCTCTTCCAGGAAGCCTTCCCTGATCTCTCCCCCAAGCTGGGCCAAGTCCTCTCTCTTCCTCTACTTTGAAGCCCACTATATTTTTGGGGGAATTGTCTGCTTAGAAGCCTGACCCTGCTACTAGGCCACAGTCTCCTCAAAGGAACTAACGGGATATGAGTCATCTTCTCTCCCCAGGGCTCCACCAAATGTTTGATAAAATAAAACAGCAGGACACCTCAGAGCTCAGCCGAGTTCTCTGCAGAGCCAGAGCAGAGAAGGGACTTGACCAAGGTCACACCGAGTATCTTTGCACCACGGAGAGGCAGCGTAGCACACGAGGCATAAGCAAAGGCTTCTGCGTCAGACGGGGCCTGGGTTCAAATCCCAGGGCTGCCACTTACCAGCTGGGTTTGGGCAAGGTTCTTAGCCAGCCTGTGCCTATAAAATGGGGGCGATAATACCCTCCTCCCTGGATAAGCGTGAGGATGTAACGAGAGACGGTAAATGTTCATCACGGTGCCTGGTATAGAATTGTCACTCAAACGTTCCATCTATTCCAGTGGTCACAGCCTGGCCCAGCTTCATCACCACTCCCCGAGAACCTACAACAGCCCGCCCCCTCATTTGTCTCCCCGCCCCCACTGTCTCCCCTCTCCAGTTCTCTTCCACACAGCCTCGTTCACCACCCCAAGGCACTCCCCTGCTCAACAGCATTTGACTCCCCATTTCCCAGAAGAGAAAGGCCTAACCCTGCAGCACGGCATTCAAGGAGCGCTGTCTGGCCTCACCGCTCTTCTCTTCACACAAGAAAGGAGGCAGCTGGGCAGACTTGCTAAATTGTGGGCTGATCTTGGTTCAAATCCTGGTTTTGCCACTGAACAGCTGGAGACTTTGTGCAAACCCTGCAGCCAGGCTGAGTCTCTGCTGCTCCCTTCATGACGGGTTCGGTAGCCACCGTCCCATCTCCCCCGAAGGAGTCAGTGAGGATTAGCTGAGTGCCCAACGTGAAGAACCCAACACGGAGCCTTCCAAGGAAGCCAGGATTTCGAGGATATGTGAGGCCTGGGGAATTCATTTGTTTCAAATAACCCTCACGGAGATTCCAGGTTTCCTGCCCAGAGTTAAAATCGGTGTTGAAAACCCAGTCTGGTTTGGCTGGTAATTAGTCCAGATCTCACGCTGGGCAGCCTCAGTCCACAGCGCTGGCCTGTGAACACCACGTGCTTGCTCATCCGTGAATAAAACTCAGGAGAGAGACGCAGACAGGCAGATATGGGGACCAAGGCCCCGGGGTCACTGGAACGAGTCCGGTGGAGGGAGGGTGGTGGCTGCGTGACCTCAGGCAAGTCCTGGGGAACTCTGGCCACCTTGGCAGCAGTCTTCCCTCCATCCAGAGCCCGGGGGCTGGGGGACGGTTTCTAGTCTCATATCTGGTTCTGCGGGTTTGGGATCCAGGGCCAGTCTACTCCCCGATGCTCCCTGGGAGTCAGAGTCCAGTGTAAGCCTGGGGGCCTGCCTTCTCACTGGGCACCCCCACTTACTAGCTGTGGGGCTTTGGGTAAGCTACTTCCTATCTCCAGGCTTCCTTCTTTAACTGTGAAATGAGGATCTAATAGCATCTAGCTGACAGATAATCTACAAAAAGTGCTAATCCTGGTGCCTGGCGCACAGTTAATGCCCAAAAGTTAGCTGTTGTTTCTGTTAAGCAAGCTGCTGGCACCGCCCTAGCTCAAAATTGTAAGCCACCCTCCTCGGCATCTGTTTTTGGGGAGAGCAAAGATCTCCTTTCTTAGAAGACCCTTGTTGGCCCTATTATTCCAGGTGACCCAGAGTTAAAGGGAAACGCAGAGGCTAAGGCTAAGCATTACTGTGGGTATCGTTATCATTACTGAGAACTTTTAACAGCTGAGAAGCCAAAGAGAGGCTCAGAGAGGCAAAGCGACTTGCCCAAGACCACACAGCCGACAGGCAGAGCATGGATTCAACCCAGGACCATTTGACCTGCTCTCTTACCCTAGGCAGTTCCCACACAGACAATCTTGGGTAGGTGTGTGCTGACTAAGTGTGCGACCTTGAGTGAGTCCCTTCTCTGTGGGCATCTGTGAAATGAACATCCCGGAACCTTCCCAACAATGGCATTTCCTGAATTGTGGGGTGGTGGTGGTTTCTTCCTCCAGGTCACCCGGCGGGAGAGGAAAGGTGAGATCATGCCCATCTTGCAAAGAAGAGGGCCAAGGCCCGGAGGGGCGAAGGGCTTGTGCAGGGCTCGGGGGAGGGAAGTCTCTGCGGGGTGTAGCTCCCTCATGGACCCTGGTAGGGCCGCAGCTGCAGAGGCCTGGACACTCCCTCCTGGCCCTTCTTCTGCCCCAGAAACGGGGGCATCCAGGCTGGAGTGTGACCTCATCCACTTCTGCAGAGCAGACTCGAAGTGCCAGTGGGGACCCGCGGCCCAGCCTGGTGATGTCACCCGAGGATGACTCCTTGACACGGCAGTCCTGCCCTCTGCTCTACCAACCTGGGACGGGCTGCCCACCCCACTCCGCCGCAGCCACGGGCCTGACCCTTCTCCACTCGGCGCTCACGGTGTGGGTGGGCAAGCGAGGGCGGGCACCCCCTGCCCCTCTCCCCTGCACCAAGACCCTGCCTGTTCTCCATGCAGTGGAAAAACGCTGCCACTTCTTTCCAGGGCCCAAAGCCTGAGCGGGTGACTCCGGGATGATTCACGAGGCCAGGGTGGGATTTTCCACTCCACGCTGCAAACAACGGGGCCTCTGAGAGGGCCCGGAGCCGAGGGGGAGGGGAGCAGGGGCCGCAGCCCGTCTGGGGAGGCAGCCGAGGCCAGGGCGGGGGGCTCACGCAAACAGAGCCATGGAAACAGCCAAGCAGCCCCCGCCCTGGGCTTCCCCCAAGGGTCCTGGCCTCCCACAGCCAGACCCAGGGGAACCCCGTCCCACAGAACAAGTCCACCCTTGTGTCCAGCTGCAAGAGCCCGCCTGCCAAGCCTTGCAGGGAGAAGTCAGTCTGGCATAGCCCCTGGCAGCAAGCAAGCAGAGCTTTCACAGGCCTGGGATCTGGGAGACCTGTGTCCGGTCCTGTGTGTGCCACTAACTGCACGGTGACCCTGAGCAACGACCTTTCAGTCTCTGGGCCTCTGCTCAGCGCCTGTAGCCTGATGAGGGAAGGCAGCGGCCCTCACTCAAGGGCCCTCTCCTCCCTGACCATCTGAGCTCATGATTATTCCCAAGCAGAGCCCACAGGGCACCGAGACATCCCATCTCTGTCCTAGAGAAGAACCAATCGGGCCAGGGCTGCTTGGTACGGCCTTGAGCAAGTTACTTCATCTCCCTGTGCCTCCGGGCCTCAGTTTGTCCAGCTGTAAAATGGGGATGTAATACCTATCTCCCAAGACTACGTCTGCACATGCACGTATGCTGCTCATTCTCCATTTGCTCCCCAGATGCCTTCTGTGCCCGGGGAAGCCGACCCCTACAGGCCGCATCCCAGGCTCCCTTGCTCTCTCCTGGGCTGGGCTGGGCGGGTGGGAAGCCCCAGCAGGAGGCGGCAGAGTAGCAGGAGAGCATGGGCAGGCGTTTCTCTCCCTGCTCGGCCCTGCTGTGCTGTAGTTTGGCCCCTACGCCTGTGGGAGACCCCTGGTCACGTTTCGACTCCCCTGGGTTCTGGTAACCACTTTCCCTCCCTTGCACCTTCAGGTCGGACCGCGTGCTTCCTCGGATGCTGCCCACGCCTCTGTAGATAGTCCCTTCCTTAAACTCTCCTCAGCTACCCTGTTCCCACCTGGAGCCGCAGGACAGCATGCCAAGCGCTCAGCACAGAGCCTGGCCCACAGGAGGAGCTCAAAAACCATATGCTACAGACAAAGCAAACTGCCCTCCATTCTCCTGGGCTTTAGAGGATACTGGTATAAGGGGAGAATTTCTCAAGATCTAGCCCCAATTCCTAACCGCCCTCTTGCGTGCAGACCTTCCTGGTTCTCTTAGTGCAACAATGACCATCCCCCGCCAACCATCAGCACATGAATCACCAGCCACAACAGTGTGCTGGGACTCAGGCTCCAGCGCTGGCTGCTTTAGGCCCCTCTGACTCAATCCACACAACAACCCTGGAAAGGTAGGTGGTATCATCTCCCCATTTTATAGAGGCAGAAACTGAGGCTCAGAGAGGTCAAGTCAGTTGGCAAAGGTCACACAGCACCTGGCACCTAGAAGGCACTCAATCAACGTTTGTTGAAAGGACAAAAGGATGGCTGGATGAGGGAATGGCTCAAACCCAGGTCGTTCCGAATCCAAAGTCTGTGTATTCCGTGCACTCCACATGGCCTCCTCACCCCCCCAGCAGCAGAGATCTGTGTAACCTCAAGGAGCCTGGCCTGAGAGTCAGGACAACCTGGTGTTTGTATGGATCAAATTCCTTCCTTCATCTCACAGATAGTCACGGAGCATCTGCTGTGAGCCAGGCCCTCGGCCAGGTCTCCCCGGGGTGATGCTCGCAGAAAGTGCAAGCTTGTGCAAATGCCAGCGGCCCGATCGCGAATGAATGAGGCCTTGACTCGCCTCCTCCCGGCGTGGGGCTACTGTGCAGCTTCTGTGCAGCCTCTGTGAACCGCAGCCTCCCCGCCCCTGCTCACCCGGGGCCAAACTCAGCTTTTCCATGCTCCCCCCGCTCCGGGGGCTCCCACAGAGCTCCCTCGCTCCGCGGCTACAAGTCCTGGCAGGCCAGGGCCCAGAACTCTGTCTCAGCCTCTGCCAGGGCGTCTCGTGCCCCTCAAGAACCGTGCAGAACGGGTCCCACACAGCCACGGCCCCCCCTCGGGCTCTGAGAGGGCCCACAGTCACTTCTAAGGAGGGAGCTCTTGTCGCAGAGGGGAGACAGCCCCAGGGGAAGGAAAGAAATTCCCCGAAGTCACTGAGCAAAAATAGATCTCCGAGGCGGCCTTGGCGATCGCCCAACTTGCTCCCTCACAAGAGGGGGGAGCTGTTATTATCCGACATTCTGCAGACACTGAGGCTTGGAGGGGGTCGGGGCCCCAGAGCTGGTAAGGGGCGGAGTCAGGATTTGAACCCAGGTCTGCTTGTCCCCAGGCTGGGGACAGTTAAGCCCCGTGCCCCAGGCAGCACGGCTTCTGCTCTGCTGGATTAGATCCTGCATGTATATGGCGGTTGGGGGCGGATAAGAGAGGACAGAAGGAACACGAGTTCTTGTCACTGTTGCTCAAAGATGCCACTTCGATTATGTAATTTCTGGTATCTGGTGAAATACAAATGACCAGCTTGCCACCTGCCACACGGCAGACTGGATAAAGCTTCTAGAAGCTTCTTGCCTCCTATTGGAGTGAGGCTAGGTTCCAAGCTGGGGAAGGACGGGACTAGGGGATGGTGTGGGGCATGAGGCAGGATGCCACCCAAGCAGATGGATGTCCTCATCTGCTCAGGGTGGAAGAAGCAGCAAGAGCCTTGGTCCTCGCCTGAAGTCAGGGACCCAGAGGTGCATCCCAGCTCCTGCAGGAAGATGCTGGGTGCCCTTGGCCAATCATTCGTTCCTCCAACCCGTCCCCTCATCTGTAGAGCTGCGATTAGCACACACATCCCGCCCTCCTGCACCCGTGGCCGTGCGGTCCTAAAGAGAGATGCCACGCATGTGGAAGGAGCTCATGAACGTAATGGGTATAGAAACAGAAGATTCTTCAGCTGTGAGCTCTTCTTTTGAGGAGGAGGACAGGGTCTAACACATCTCTGAAGCCACCAGCCTCTCGGCCCTGAGTCCGAGGCTCTCAGAGTGGACACTCAGGGGTGGGATGGAATGTGCTGGAGTCTGGAGCTGGGGCGTAAACTTCAACTCTGACTCCTGTGTGCTGTGTGGCTTTGGGCAAGTCCTGGCCCTCTCTGGACAGTCTCCAGGCTCCTCGTGTGCCCAATGAGAAGGGTTGAATTGAATGATCCCTAAGCATCTGTCGACCAAACAGGTCGATTCCTGGACCTTCTTTGATCATAAGGAAGCTCGATTTGGCAGGAGGCCTCACCTCCCGCTGACCCACATCACCAGATCCCAGAGGAAAGTATGTGGCTCAGGCATCTGACAGGCCCAAAGGCAGACTCTACGCCGGAAAAAAACGCTCTCGCTCAGTTCTGCTGGCTTGGACACAGCCGTCCTGTCTCCACACCACACACCCCTTGGGAGGCAGGGTGGGCCTCATCCACTTGGCAGGGTGGAGACCCCAAACCTCACCTCCCTGTCAGAGGGGGGCAATTCACCCCTCTTCGACCTCACAGCCAGTGAGCCAGCACCCGTGCAGCTTGGAGAGCTGAACTGTCAGGGCCCAGGGCCCAGGGCACCGGGTGCGTGAGTCGGGCTGGGGAGCCTGGAGGGGTGAACAGGGTACCTCCCCTTTTCCTTGGCTCCCAACTCTCTACCCTGCCAATTTCAGAACGTGGGGACTTGAGCACACGTTGACATAATTGCACAGCAATGCATACCATTTCCATAAGTTCTACAATATGGTTATAATAAAAACGAGCTCTCCGTCCCCTTGGAGACAGCCTGAATAAATATTATTCCTAATGATTATTAAAACTCATTAAATGTGTTTGTACGGCCTGGGAATTCCCAGCATCTGCCACTGTCTCCCCATTGAAGGGAGCTTACCCTCAAACACAGAGCCTGGGGGAGACCACACAGTGGTCATCTCCAAGGCTAGAGCACAGAGGCCCGAGATTTCTGGAAACTCTATCCCATCATTCCCCACCCGGAGGAATTGGCCTCCAGCTGCAGAAAGGTCGTTGCCCCTGGAGACAGTCCCAGGCACGGCAGAAGCATCGACCCTGAGGCCACCTCCTGCACGTGGAACGTTCTTTCTCCCTTCCTTGGCTGCTCAGGACCAATCTGACTCTCCTCACCCCAAACTCCTCTACCAGGGGCCACAAATCACATGCCTACAAGAGGCAGGCAGGCGACATAAACGGGTGAAAAGACCGGGCTGGAGGACCCGATCAGGATACGTGGGGACCGTGGCAGACAGGAGCGGGCCTGTCCTGTCTCGGGGGCAGCCCTGACCCGGCTGCAGCCCACGGGCCGCTGCATTTTTCCACTTTCCAAGAGAGGCTGGTCACCAGGTCTTTTATATGGAATCTCTCACATTTTTTAAAATATGAGTAGCTTAAATATTTTTAAACAATGCAACATGTGCCAAACAAAACATCCAGAACTACCCATGTGCACCCTTTGTCCAAAACTCCCAGACAAGCTGAGGGGCCAGAGGCTCCGCTCCAAGAGTCAGGAGAGCTGACCTGGGGCCAGTCAGTTAATGGTTTTCCTTAAGCCACTGGACCTTGACAGTTGGGTTAGCGAATGACCTGGGGCCTGGGCCCACCAAAGCCCAGGATGCTCTTCACCTGGGGGCGGCCACCAGACCTGAGTCTGCCCCGGTGGCTCACGAATCCGGAGTGGGATGCGCACTCCTGAACACAGTAGAGGTGGCGGAGTGGGGGACCCGGGTGCGAGTCGAGACTGCCCATACCAGCTCCCGGCTCTAGGTTGTTCTCTTCCTCTGCTCTTACCAGGAGCAACTGCTTAACCCAACTGCCCCCACCACCCACTTGAGCTCCAAGCAACGTGCGGACCCCACCCAATCTTACCGGCAAACCACAGTCTCCCTTGGGCCCCGGAGGTCCCATCAGCAGCGGGAAAGGCGTGGGTCCTGCCAGGTGGAAGAACGAAAAGCCACTGCTCACGGGCTGGGGTCTGGAGGACAGGAATTGCACTGGGGCCAACGCCGGGACCGGGGTGGTCTGCAGGCTGGGCCGGGGCGGTCTGGGGCTCGGCCCGGTTGTCGGATCGTTCAACGGGACATCCCTGGCTGCCTTCCCGGGTCTGAGGGGGACGGGCTTCCGGGGGCTGCTCTTGGGTCTGGCTTTCCTTGTGGCTCCCGATCCAGTGGATTTTTTGCTTCCGGTGGGGGCTGAACCAGGAGCAAGGGTGGGAGGCACCACTGTGGCTGGTGGCTGAGGTGTCCTGGTAGAGCCAGGACTGGGGGCAAGTGGTGGGGGCAGAGCAGTGGGTTGGGGAGGTCTGTACATGCTGGTGCGGGCA